>NC_141080.1:33682558-34282558 GCF_041138505.1 Cibotium barometz | reverse complement strand
ATGCATCTCTAGTAATAGCCTATATGAATCATAAACTATTGCACCCCTTTGTAGTTGGTAGAGGCAATTGCAACTCCAATATGAGTTTAACTTATTGTCATTAGTGTAAACTCTATTTTTAGACACACTGTGTCCCAATATAACTCCATGCTTTACCCAAAATTATCATTTCAAGGGGTTCAAAGCTAGCAAGATATTTTTTTTGTGAGAGAGAGAGAGAGAGAGAGAGAGAGAGAGAGAGAGAGAGAGAGATAGAGAGAGAGAGAGAGAGAGAGAGAGTAGAAGAAAAGAAGTGCGAGAGACAAAGATGGTATATATATAAAAAACATTAAAATTACAAACTATTTAAATACTTAAAGAAACCATATAGCACCCATTTTTAATGTCTAATTAATTTATGCTTCGGAATACATTTAATAACTTTATCAAATATCCTTTGATACTTGATCTTTTTCACTAGAGACCCAATCTATTTCATAAAAATATATCAAGCCTAGAGTTTCTTTAATATACATGAGGGCTATATTTTCATCTAATTTTTCTAGATGTAAACATATAGTAATTCTATAAATATCGTCCCATCGAATAGCTTCAACCTACCATGGCTCAACCCATTTCCTATAAATAGTAATTCTATAAATATCGTCCCATCGGCGAATAGCTTCAACCTACCATGGCTCAACCCATTTCCTAATTAAAAAAAAGCGATGCTTGAACTTTGTAGCCAAATTCACCCTTTCCTAAAAGGAAATAGTGCTCCTCATGTGCTAAAAAAGAATGTGAGTGATCTCTTCCATCTGTGTTAGTCATACATACATACATAAATTGTAAGATGTATGACATGTATATGACATATATGTAGATTTGATATGTTAAAAAAATATGTAATTACAAAAAAAATACGAAAATTAAAAAGCAATGTGTACATAAAAAACATTCATATTTAAAAGGAGGTCCTCCTCTAACAATAAAGGGTATAACTTGAAAAGGATAAATTTTTCATTCATCTGTAGTAGAATTTTAAATATTTTCTTGCTAATTAACTTCTCTCTCTCTCTCTCTCTCTCTCTCTCTCTCTTTGTGTGTGTGTGTGTGTGTGCATGTGCTGTGATTGTAGCTACATAATATGTTTTGGTTTATCTTGCATTATAATCACTATAAATAAGTTGTGATTGTAGCTGTTACATACTATGTTCTCGTTTATCGTTTGTGAACTATAATCTATAAATAAGGTGTATGCCTCCAAAAAGGTGTTGCCTTCATAATTTGGTGAAATGATACCGAGGGCCTTGTGTTATACATGTAGAGGGATTTCCTAAAGAAATGTGTATATGAAAAATAAGTGAAATATGTGTTGTTTTATCATATGATGTGCAACTTTATTAACCAATTTTGCTCCAAAACATCCATCAAGGATGAAAGTTCCATATCTCTAATAAGTATGTATCACATTTTCTCTCCAAAGCATCCATCAAGGATGAAGATTCCACATATCTAATATGTACTATTGTAAGATTCCTTCCCAGTCCCTCAATATATCCAAATTCTCCCACTATAATCAATCTCCTTTTCAAAATAATAAAAGATCTTGTTTCTATTTGTTTTGGCCTAGAGAGAGAAAATGTTTAGAGGGAGGTAATTCAAAATTGAGATATTTTTGGATATAAAAATCCTCCTAGTGTCTAAAATGGTTTCCCTACAAACAAAAATTCAAAAAGAACTTTCCAATGTAGAATTGGAATTAACTAAAAATAGGTATAAAGGACCTCAGCCTAAGAGTCCAGATTTTTAAAAAATTTTGAATTATGCTCCAATTAAGGTTCCTATATGGACCAATAAGATTAATCCAAATGTAAGGAGGAGATAAATTGACGAATAAAAGAAAAACCCCCAAAAATGAGTATATGCTCACATAAGATGAAGAGTTGAGAGATGATAGATTTATTAGTTAAAAAAGAAGAGATATTTAGAGGAAATGATGCATTTTTGACACTTGAGTATGGGGATCTCCCCTCATGAAGGAGGCACCTATTTCACATGTATGGAGGAGTTTTAAACTCAAAACTAATGAGATATTTTTATCTCTCCTCTCTCCTGTTTCAACAACTAGATCCAAAAAGTAAGCTAAGCTGACCCAAAAATGGTCAAAAAATGACCAAACTGATCTGGAAAATTGAAGAATCACTTTGCTTGGTTAGAGGCTCACTTTTTTCTATAAATAGAAGTCTCATCCTTTGTAAAAGATTAATAGTGTTTATGCACTGTTACTCTACTCCTACTACCCAGAGTAATAGTGTTTATGCACTATTACTCTACTCCTACCCAATTACATTAAATTTTCTTGATAATTCAATTATTTTTGACTTAATCCTCTCCAAAGTAATTGGTGGCCACTCTTGATCCAAACAAAAGTAGAATCCTCAATCCCTCAAGCTAAAGGAAAGCTTACAAACTCCCATGTAAGCTAAAATTTCTACTTTTTAATTTCAAATCTATGGTTTTCTGATTTTCTTATTTTTTATAGTTGATTAAATTAAATTATGATGCTATGCCTTGATGAAAAGGCCATCCCCTTCTCTTCTCTACAATTCAGCCTTTCTTTATCCTAAAATGATTAACAAATAGATTGATTAAATTTTTCTTATTGTTTATCTCTTGAAAATTAAAAATTATATAGATTAGAGTCTTTTATATCTAATTGGGGTTAATTTAAATTGAAAATAGAATGTTAAAAATTGAAAAATGGTTAGCCATACAAAGGAGGTTATGGTAAATTTTTTTAACTTTTGTGAAAAGAAAGTTTATTTTTAAGTTATTCTAAAAGAGTAATTTCCACCGTTTGTGCACTCTTAAAAAAATATTCTAATTTACTCCATGTACATATTCACCTATGAATATGCATGAATATCATTGATATTAATTATTAAAAATTGATTTCTTACATAGAAAGATGCATAAAGGATTTATTTTTATTTCAAAAGTGTTATTCTCATTAAAATTAAATTTATACAAAGAAAGATGCATAAATAATTTCTTTTTAATTCAAAAGTATTATTCTCATTAAAATTAATTTTATGCATAGAAAGATGCATAAAGGATTTATTTTTATTTCAAAAGTATTATTCTCATTAAAATTGAATTTATGCAAAGAAAGATGCTTAAAGGATTTACTTTTATTTCAAGTGTTATCCTCATTAAAATTGAATTTATGCATAAAAAGATGCATAAAGGATTTATTTTTATTTCAAAAGTGTTATCCTCATTAAAATTGATTTTTTGCATAGAATGATGCATAAAGGATTTATTTTTATTTCAAACGTATTATTCTCATTAAAGTTAATTTTTATGCATAAATAGATACATAAAAGGATTTTTATAAAAATGTTACTCCCACTGAAGTTGATTTTTATCCATAAGTAGATGCGTAAAGAATCTTTATATTAAAATCAAAATTTTCTTAAATTCTATGAATGGATGAAAGGATGTGATGTGAATAGAGGCGATAAGGTGTGAGGTGAAAAGATGTAATGAGAAGGATTTATTTTTATTTCAAAAGTGTTACTCATTAAAATTAATTTTTTACATAGAAAGATGCATAAAAGATTTATTTTTATTTCAAAAGTGTTATTCTCATTAAAATTGATTTTATGCATAGAAAGATGCATAAAGGATTTATCTTTTGATGAGAATCAGATAGGTGTGAATGAATAGATGAATGGATGTGATGTGAATAGAGGTGATGAGATGTAAGGTGACTAGATGTAATGAGATGTGATGAGAATCAGATAGGTGAATGAATGGATGAAAGGATGTGATGTGAATTGAGGTGATGAGATGTGAGGTGAATAGATGTAATGAGATGTGATAAGAATCAGATAGGTATGAATGAATAGATGGATGAATGTGATGTGAATAGAGGTGATGAGATGTGAGGTGAATAGATGTGATGTGAATAAAGGTGATGAGATGTGAGGTGAATAGATGTAATGAGATGTGATGAGAATCAGATAGGTGTGAATGAATGGATATAATGAGATGTGATGAGAATCAGATAGGTATGAATGAATGGATGGAAGGATGTGATGTGAATAGAGGTGATGAGATGTGAGGTGAATAGATGTAATGAGATGTGATGAGAATCAGATAGGTGTGAATGAATGGATAGAAGGATATGATGTAAATAGAGGTGATGAGATGTGAGGTGAATAGATGTAATGAGATGTGATGAGAATTAGATAGGTGTGAATGAATGGATGGAAGAATGTGATGTGAATAGAGGTGATGAGATGTGAGGTGAATAGATGTAATGAGATGTGATGAGAATCAGATAGGTGTGAATCAGATAGGTGTGAATGAATAGATGGATAGATGTGATATGAATAGTGAAAGGTGATGAGATGTGAGGTGAATGGATGTGAATGAATAGATGGATGGATGTGATGTAAATAGAGGTGATGAGATGTGAGGTGAATAGTGAAAGGTGAGAAGGATCAAACAAGAGAGCACGGAGGTGAGAGCTATGGCGGGATGGAGCAAGAGCAAGAGAGAGAGAGACACCAAATGTGGGAACTCCAACAGTCACAATGTGTGACTGGCCTTCCCTTTATTCAAATGTCACTGAAAGAATAAAGAATAAGTGACAGCAGTGATGGGCACCCGAAGTATGCAAGTGCAGGTACTGTCAGTGTAGTAATACACGGGCAGCTAGGCAGAGGCGCCTTTACCCCCAACAACCTCCCACTTAAAGGCGAATCTACCTCAGTGATTGAGGAGTGAGAAGAAAAAAAGAAAAGATAATACAACATGTACATAGATACAAGAGGATGAGAAAAGACAGTAAAAAAGAAAAGACAGTATATAGATACAAGCATAGATAGAAGAGGATGAGGAAAGACATCATCTCATCCAATGCCCATCAACTTCCAAACAGGTATGCCACAAAGATACATGTGGGATAGAACCCATAGACAAAACATGATCAAGAGTAGAACCAGATATAACCAAGGGGTAGAGGCTACTAGACTTGGCACCTCTTGCAAGTACAAGCCGGCCACCACGAGTAATTTTCCATGCAGAGTCCCCAAAAGACACATGATATCCTGCATCATCAAGCTATCCAGCGCTGACATAAGACTGCAGGTCAATGCAGGTACATGGCGTACATCATGCATAATAAAAGTTTTGCTAGAGGAAAACTGCAACATAACATCACGTATGCCCACAATATCAAGAGACCTGTCATCACCAAGACGCACAGAACCAGGAACACTGCGATATGTATGAAATCACTCTTTGCAGGGTGTCACATGAAAGGACGCACCCGAATCCAAAAGCCAACACTATGCATACATAGAGTGAGTGTCAGTCATCTGTGAGGCATCACATGAAGAGGTTGCAAGAATATAATCTCCATAATCAGAGTCCTCGGGCTGCATAACATTAATTTTCTCAATCTTTAACACTGGACTTTGCAGGTACAATACTGCAATCAGAGGACTTTTCTTGCACTTTCTCTTTCCCCTTTTCTTTGCTCCTTTCATTGCACAGTTCATGACATTGTGGCCCTTTTTTCCATTTGCATCGGCCTGCCACCACCACAGGATTTACTGCGTGATTTGCCACGAGACTTAGAGTGGGATCTCTAAGAATCCCATCCACGGTTACTATCACTACCAATATATTACCGAGTACTATGACCTAGGAACCATCAAAAAGGCCCCTGTTGAGTGGACAGGTGGTGAGCGTTCTGGTTGCCAATGATACCATAGGTACACCGATGAAGGAATGATTGGAAATAAGGATTCAACCGGACATTTTGGAGGATTATGATCAGTAACACTATGATTTTATTAAATGATTATTTTAAAGATAACTGAATCTATGAAAAAGAAAATTTTATATTGGGTGTGTAAGTGGGGTGACTAGTTTTAAGTTTGAATGAATATGCGGCTAGGGGACCTGGGAACTCTTTTCCTTGGTACCCAGGACAAAACCTAACCAAATTCTTAATTGGATCCCATCACTAAAGTGGTTGGACAGTTAGCTAGATTGATGGATCCTTAAATTGAGACTCAATTCTATTGGTACGATAGATGAAGTAAATCCCAAATAAAAATCATTCTATGAAAAAGAATCAACGACTGTACCTCTCAATGAGGAAAAAAGCGTTGGTCTCTATGATCCAAGTGCAATCTTTTCCTTGATTTGACTATGGGACTTACGAGTTCGATCAAATCAGTTCAGTTAGTTAAGGCTTTTGACTACGTTAGAGTAAAATTATCTTAGAGGAATCGCCCGTACTTTCCGGGCGGGGGAAGTTTTTTCGAGTTCGGTTTTGGAAGAACCGAGGGATTAGTCTCGTGTCCGGATATCCGTGGGGGCGAGGCCCCGAGTGAGGGATCCTACCTCACGTAGTAAGAAGTGCTACTTTCTCTGCTTAGCACTTATGAATTCGTTGTGCGCTGGGGACACGGATCTTCCATCTATACCTATACATACATACACACTTATTTATATAGACAAACACAAAGATACACACATTGGAACACCATATAGATATACGTATATGAATGAATGTTGTAACCATTTTTTCTCTCTCTGTCTCTCTCACCCTCTCTTTGTCTTACACACACACACACACACACACACACAAATATATCCAAGTCCCCTCTCTCTCTCTCTCTCTCTATATATATATATATATATATATATATATATATGTATGTATGTATATATACATATATATGTGTGTGTATATGTCTAATAATTATGTATCATTTGAAATAGAAATTTATATATCACATAAGTACATCATTTGAAATAAAAATTCATTTATTATAAGATGTGTATAGACACATATCACAAAACGACTGGTTGTACTCATCATATAACATTTTTGGGCTCACACACACATGCATAGAAGCAATCAATTATACAGCTCACACACACATGCATAGAAGCAATCAATTATACATACATGTATATGCATATTTAACTTATCCTTATGTAAATATGTATATAAGTGTGTAAAGAGTCTATATTAGCACATATATGAGTACATGGTACTCACATAGACTACCTATACATATGAACAACATCTATCTATCAATCTACCTATCTCTAAACGTACATAAGTATAAACCTAACATACCTATACCACACACACTTACTTATTTACACACACACACAAAGATACACATAAATACATCCAAGTCTTCTCCCTCCCTCTCTCTCTCTATGTGTGTGTGTGTGTGTGTGTATTTACATATATACATATATATGTGTGTGTATACGTGTGTGTATGTCTGGTAAACATGTGTTTTTTTCTTGCCTTGTGTGTGCGCACGCGCGCACACACACACACATACATATACATACATATATTCATACATACACTCTTATAGATAATTACATACATACATACATATGATCTTATAGATACATACAAAAAATAGTCATCCAAAATTACTGAGAAATTCAAAGTTAGACCATATACATGTATATGTATATGTTTGTGTGTGTATGGATATTTGTGCTTATGTATGTTCATGTTTGTATGTATTTGGGTGTATTTATGTGATCATGCATGTGTGTGTATATATGTACGTAAATATGTGATCCCATGGCTTTTGACCCCGTATACTTTTCTCTCTCTCTCTCTCTCTCTCTCTCTCTCTCTATATATATATATATATATATATATATCACACTCAGTCGCCCCATCTCCCCCTCTCTCTCTCTCCTCGTCTCTCTCTCACACACACGCCCACACTCAAAAAGTGAAATCTCTCTCTCTCTCTCTCTCTCTCCCCCATGCACACACACTCACAGACCAAAAACGTGAAAGGGAAGATTAGAAAATATGAGAAGCAAGATATAACAAAAGAGAAACATAGTACGCCTTTTCAAAGATACACACATTGGCATACTTAAACAACTCCTACTTGTGGGCTCAACCTTTCGTCTCACCCAAGGCTTAAAGTCTCAAGGAAAACTTTTTAATGTCTAAGGTGCATATAATGCCAATTCAAATGTCAAATGCAACCGCATATATCCATATCATAGTAATTCGTAAAAGACGAAAATATTGTGGTATCACTTGACACAATCAATATTTATGAAGGGCATGAGTTTTGAATGTTCTTAGAGTGATGATTTGTAGTCTACATGGATAATAATCTCATCAATATTGTTTCTTAAATTTCACCACATAGTTTTGGTTTTCAAACATACAATACTTTTTATTTAAAAAAATGCAAGACTTGTACCCTACATTGACAGTACTTTCATCTATATTGTATCTAAGAATTTACCACATAGATTTGGTTTCCAAATATACAATGCTTGTTATTAAAAATGCAAGATTTAGTGTGTATATGATGTAATGCATTAGTGTGTATATGATGTAATACATGCATTAGTTAAGCATGCTAATGAAAAGTGTGGTGTGATAATGACTTCCAATCATCAAGCCCAAACAAATTCAAAGTTTAGGTCACAAATCCACTAATCCTCGTCCCAATCACTCAAATAACTTTTCCAAATCAAGAAAATTGTGGTGGTAAGAATCCCTTATCTAAGCTTAAAACATACTAATCAGCTAATTCTAATCATCACGATACAACAGTATGTACATAAGCTCCATGTAACCATGTATATCCAAAATATCGTGGTATCACTTGAGGATCAAAGACGCTTCTAAATGTAGAAATTATGCATTCCATTGCAACATGTGAACTTTTCCCAAGAAACGTGAGGCCTGAATAAGCTGTGTTTCTCTCACACAGACACACATGCACAACCTCTCTCTCTCTCTCTCTCACACACACACACACTCGCTAGAATCGCAAGCTTGCATGGCACTCTTCGTCTCTCTTTATTCTTAATAGTTTTCTAAGAGAGGCATGCTCTATAGAGTCGACTGCTTACCTCTCTGTCTTTCTCTCTCTCTCTCTCTCTCTCCCCCTCTCACACACACACACACACACACAAAAAGCGCAAGCTTGCACGGGCTCACACACGCACACACAGAGCATTATCTTTCTCTCTCTCTCACGCACACACAAATATGCATAACATCTCTCTCTCACACACATACACATGCAAAACGCATAAGAATGGTAGGATCTCTCTCTCACACACACACACACGCACAACCTCTCTCTCTCTCTCACACACGGTAGAATCGCAAGCTTGCATGGCACTGTAGTCCCTTGCTTTTGCATTTGTCTGGCTCACACACACAAGAAAAGCTTCTCCTTCTGTCTGTCTCTCTCACACACACATGCAAAACGTGCAAGCTTTCATGGCGCTTGTATGGCTCTCTCACACACACGCAAAGCTGCTCCTTCTCTCTCTCTCTCTCTCTTTCTCTCCCTCTTAACACACACGCATACGCACAAGCTCACCACAGCATAGACTTCTTGCTATATATAAAAGTTTAGACAGAAATAGAAGAGATAGAGCATAGAATTCGGGCTTACTTCGTTGAATGTGGATTGATCAAGCCCCTTGCCAAATGTGCAGATAGTACACCTCGCTATTGACCTGCACAACCACAAATGAAGCAGTCAGGGGAGAGAGAGAGAGAGAGAGAGAGAGATGATAACCTTGCAAAGACAACGTAGAGAGAATAACACAGAAACTTGTCAAAAAAATAAAAAAACGTATTAGGTAGCAACAAAGAGAGAGAGAGAGAGACTTCACCAGCAAAACAACAACGATGGCAACAAAGAAAAGGCAGTGGGAAATTCGAATCGAGAGTCAGAGTGCAGTCTGCGAAGGGCGGGGACAATGAGAGCCTGCAACCTAGTCTTGAGGGAGGGCGGAGATAGCCTGCATGGATTCATGGAGAGTGGGCCGCGGCAGGTCGACATGGGGATGCCAGCTGTAGATAGAAGGAAAAAAATAGAATTCTTATACGAGTAAACAAAAGAACAAAATATATTGCAATATTACGGCTTTTATTTCTCTTTAATGTTGTCAAGTTTCATGAACAAATTGCGATTCTTGCAATGCTAATGGAACAATATATGTATAACATCCATACTTAGTGGGGTTTGGCATCCCTCATTGCTCCAATAAACTTCTCCATGTGAGAATTGGATGAGCCTTGCACTTGTAGAGCCCTCCTTGCAGCATCTCTCAACTTGCCAACCCTTCTTCTCATCTCCTTTCCTTCGTCTTCTTGTAATACTTTCCTCCCAATCCTCTCCACTTCTTCACTTTCCACCATGCCATCATCTTGCCTCTTGATTCTCATTCCAACATTCCAAATGTCAACCACAAACTTGCAATTTGTAGTTTGATCTATAGAAATTGGAAAAGGGATCATGGGCAACCCCATGCTCAAACTCTCCAATGTTGAATTCCATCCACAATGAGTTAGAAAGGCACCCACAAAAGGGTGGGACAACACTTCTAGAGTTGAGGTTCCCATGGGATAATTAGCCCATAATCCTTAATATCCTCTATGAAATTCTTGGGCAGTATCTCTGATACATTTTGCAAGGAAGATCTAGGCCTTATCACCGAAAGAAAAGGTTGCTTGCTAGCCTTGATCCCCAAGGCAATGCCCAATAGGTCTTCTAAAGTAGGGTTGAACATACTCCGAAAGGAAATATACAACACGGATTGCTTTTGCTCCCCAAGGCAATGCCCAATAGATCTTCTGCACATTAGGGTTGAACATACTCCCAAAGGAAATATACAACACGGATAGTTTTTGCTTACTATTTAGCCACTTTATACTGTCATTCTACTACTACAACAAGTTTTCACCAACACTAATGTCCTTCATCCAAGAGTGTAGAAGGGAGCAAAGGCCCTACAAAAGAAACCGACAAGGGAAAACTCGCAAAGCATCCTTCTCAAGCTGCTCATAAGAGTTGATGACAATCGTATTAGATCTTTCGAGTATGTCAAAATGCTCTCTCAAAAGCTTGATGGCCATTTCAGAGATGTCGTCTACATGGAGTAACGTGGGGAAGTCTTTAGGGTGGAGAGGGGACACATTGGGTATGTAAGAGTGGGTTGATCAAGGAGATCAACATATTTGAATTCTTGAAGACAACACATCACGATTCAACCTTGGACTAACTTGGATAATTTACCTACAAACTACAAAATCAATTATTAAGGGGTTGCCTTTTTGATAAGGCACCGTGCTCTGTCTCTATTGAGGGGCTCTCTAGGGGAATACTATTACTACAAACAAGGGGTAATCAATTATTAAGGGGTTGCCTTTTTGATAAGGCACCGTGCTCTGTCTCTATTGAGGGGCTCTCTAGGGGAATACTATTACTACAAACAAGGGGTAATCTCTTCCACCCATCATGGAACAATGTAGAATTTGAATATTAGGGCATCGGGTAGTTTGTCCTCCACTCTAGCTGCCGATTCTCTATTGGGAACGCACGATAAGTAATCAACATGGAAATGCCACCATGAGCCTTTCTGCATGCTCAAATGCTAGTAGGATCATGAGCCATTAAGTTATTATTCCCATGGAACAAGTCTTATTTTGCAAATACATAATGGTGGCACTTCTTTATAGTATAGACCATTGAGAGTCCTTCGCATCCCTTTCTGTGGTGGTGTAGTTTTGTTTAGCATCATTCAACTGGTAGAAGCTAGAGAAGTTAACACGGAAATCCATGTTGTGCTCTCCTAGTTGTGCCAAAATGTAACCAATTGCAAAAGCTGAGGCATCTATGTGCACATGGAAAATAGTATCCTAGTAGGAAGATCTTAGGATTGATACACTCGGGGTGGAAGCATGAATATGTGTACAAAAAAGATGGGTCCTGAACAATGCTATTTGGGTAGTGAACTAGCTCTTTGAAAGGTGTAAAGCTAGATCTCAAGAAATCCATTTTACTCTATGAAAAAGACCTCATAATTTGAAATTTTAGGTTTTGCAATTCAAACCTTCATGATTCCCTTCTCCCACGTCGCGGGCTGGAGTTTCTTTCTATTTCTCTCTCTTTCTCCCTCTATCTCTCACGCTTGTGTGCCCACACACAAACAAAGCTTGCATTTCTGTCTCTCTTTCTCTCCCTCTCCCTCCCTCCCTCCCTCTCTCTCTCTCTCTCTCTCTCCCCCTCCCACACACACACAAATGGCTAAATACTCTCTATCTCTCTCTATCTATCTCTCTTTCTCTCTCTTTCTCTCCATCTCCCTCCCTCCCTCCCTCCCTCCCTCCCTCCCTCCCCCTCCCACACACACACAGATGGCTGAATACTCTCTTTCTCTATCTATCTGTCTCTCTCTCTCTCTCTCTCTCTCTTTTTCTTTACTCTCTTTCTCTGTCTGGTTAAATATATAAAAGAGAAACATGGTGGAACTATAGAGTTGGAAGAGGTTGAAACTTTACAAGTCTGAACACTAATCTCTCTTTCTCTCTCTCTCTCTTTCTATGTAATGCAAAAGTGGGGATTTAACATAAGTTTATATGTTACAAGTTAATGCACTCCTATCCTACGAATGTAAGTTCATTAATGAAATATGAATCACAATGCAAAAGAAAACAAATAGCTAGAAATGAAAGAAAAGAAAAGGAAGCAACACTACAACACTACAACACTACAACACATCAAGGGCATAGCAGCGTTTCAATAATGCTTTTTTTGTCCAGATGTCGGGGATTCCATTTGCTCCTCTGCAGTAAAATTTTGCTATTGATCAGCACTGTTAATAACAAAAATTTGATGCTCCACAGTGTTTATAGTAACGAAATTCCGCTGCTGTTGGATAGTGCATGTAGTAGCAAAATTTCACTGCTACACTGTAATTTTGCTGCTAAACAGCGAAAATAAAAATAGAATTATGCTACTTTTTTGCTGCATGAAATTCCAAAGAGTTATTGGATGCTGAATTTAAAAAATATATGTCCATACACACAGAAAATGTTTCGAGCAAAAAAAAGATAGTTGAAAACTTTTGAGAAGCAAAACAATGTTAAGATCATGAATCTATCCCATCTTGTAATAAATCCATATGTGTTGCTTCATCAATGTCTATATTTAATGGAAGCTCAATGAAAAGATGGGGTTCTATCAATATCAATATCACTATCATGATCCAATGAAGCATTGTCATCTCATGATTGATAGGCGATTCATCATCTTCTTCGGATTGATATTCCTCATGCTCTTCATTGGCGCCATCCAAATTGTTTTCTTCATCATCTTCTTCCAATGAGCCAATTTGAGGTAGTACTTGCACCTCATCTAGAGATTGTGCCTCCACATCTTGATCTTGAAAGATATGCTTTGAACAAGGGAAAAGTTGTATAACATACCACCACTTTCGATCAATTTGATCGGCGTGAAACACAACCTAACATCACAAAGCAAATGGGTTACATTTTTATTATACTACATAAGGATTTAATTTGGGATTGGTTGGGTTACTAACCTATTGATAGTGTTGAGGTAGTACGAAGGTATCTTTCTCATCATTCCAAAACTTGGTGGAATCAATTTGAAAGAACCCATTTGGATGTTTCTTCACGTTGTTTAAGCACCTCTATATATCACCTTGAACCATTTGACATCAAAGATGAGTAGACTAAATGCTCTAAATCCAACATCAAGAATATCCTGAATAGTTCCACAATATGAAAAGATTGTTCTCCTCTATGACATTGGTATCATGTTTACTAGCTCGACTTTCTTGCTCAAACGTTGCCATCACACCACAATCAAATGTGTTTCTTTTAGAATCCACACACTCTGTGCAAAAGTGCCTTCCCTCATCCAGAGATTCTGCCTCCACATCTTGATCTTTGAAAGAAAGTAACTGGGGTGGGTTAGTCCCTCACCAAGGGAGTGGCTCATGAAGGAGTCACCACTTAGCATCTCACGGGAGAAGCTCACCATTGATTCTTGGAATAGATAACATTATCATGAATGAGCCATAATCCCATTTACATTGGTATTTATACTCCACCCAAGAGTTCACACCTACTTACTAGTTGTCAATGGCCTTGGGCCCATAATGCTTTCTTACAAACCATCCCTTCCCCAATGGTTTCGTCCTCGAAACCTCAAATGAATACCCCAAATTCGGAGAAGAATGTTCCATGTGGCTGAATTTACACCAACCCATATTGCTCTATCAATGCTTCATATCCCTCCAATGCTGAAATAGGTTGCCATGAAGCTTCTTCCTTAGGTAAACCTTTCCATTGAACAAGATACTCCACCAAGGTACGAGTGCGAAGTACCTTTTTCCTTGTACCCAAGATAGCTTCTGGAATGTATTCAATCATTCCCTCTTCATTCATTGGAGGTAACTCATCAACCATTTGATCGATCATACCCACATATCCTTTCAAGTGAGAGACATGAAACACATCATGAATCTTTGTTGTAGATGGAAGTAAGAGTTGATATGCAACCTCCCCAACTCTTCGTATCACCTGATAAGGACCATAATAGCGATGAGCTAGCTTGGTGTTGGTGCTTCCCTTCAAAGACGCATATCTTGACTTTGGTATTCTCAAAAGAACCCAATCTCCCACTTTGAATTCCAATGGTCTTCGATGAACATTGGCATATTGTCTCATTTTCTCTTATGCAACCTTCAAATTACTTTTGCATTGTTGCAACAAAGCTTGCATCCTTTCAGCTTCCTCCTTGGCATTATGGTTAGAAGTCTCATATGTACCCACCAACATAGGCAAATTGACCTTGTAACCATATAAAGCCTCAAAGGGTGACATGCCAATGCTCACATGATATGTTGAGTTGTAAGCAAACTCAGCCAAAGGTAACCAATCATCCCATGTGCTTTGAGTATCATGACAATAGTGGCGTAGATATGTTTCCACCCATTTGTTTACTCTTTCTGTTTGACCATCGGGATGATAGGCGGTGCTTGGAGTAAGCTTGGTTCCCATATATTCAAACAATGTTCTCCAAAAAGTGCTCATGAATTTGACATCGCGATCACTCACAATTTGTGACGGCAAACCATGCAACTTGAAAACCCCATCAACAAATTGCTTGGCAACATTTTGGGCTGAATATGTGACCTTGGAAGGAATGAAATGGGTCACTTTGGTCAATCTATCCACCACAACATACAAGCTGTCCCACCCTTTCTTTGTGCGCGGAAGGTTAGTAATGAAATCCATTGATATATGACTCCATTTGCCTTCGGGAATGGGCAATGGCTGAAGCAAACCTCCCGGTTTATGTGTAGGATCCTTGTTCAATTGACATGACCGGCACCCACTTACATAAGCATGAATGCTCTTCCACATCCCCTTCCAAAAGAAACTTTTTCTTATTGCATCAAAGGTTTTGTAGACACCCAAATGACCAGCCATAGGAGTACAATGCATCTCTTCCATGATGAAGTAGGAACCAAGTAGACTTTTCCTTTGTAGTAGAGGAGACCATTTTTCAGCTCATAATGGGGTAACTCTTCACATACACCTTGCTGTAATTTCTGCACTATTTGTGAGGTTTCTTCATCAAACAAGTACTCTTCTTGTATCTCCATGATCCAATCTTTATGCACCTCAGAAATAGCATACAATGAGCAGGTCCACATACGAGACAAGGAATCGGCAACCACATTTTCTTTGCCCTTTGTGTATGTGATTTCAAAATCATAGTTTTGTAGTGTTGCTACCCACCTTCTTTGCTTAGGAGACAAATTGGGTTGTGTGAGGAAATACTTCAGCACCCTATGATCACTTCTCACATAAAAATGACTCCCATATAAGTAATGGTGCCATTTCTTGATAGCATGGAGTATAGCAATCATCTCTTGCTCATACACATGGAGTTCTCTTTCTTTGTCATTCAGCTTTCTACTTTCATAAGCAATGACTCCATGGTCTTGGTAACGTACCGCACCAATCCCTCTTCCACTTGCATCCGCCCTTATTGTGAAAGGTTTGGTGAAGTCTGGACATACCAAAATAGGTGCTGATGTGAGCATCTTCTTCATATCTTCAAAGCTTTTGTTGGCAATGGCATCCCAAAAGAAGGTTTCCTTCTTCAATTTATCCGTCATTGGGGCTGCAATTTCTGCATAGTGGGCAATAAAGCGCCTATAGAATGAAGATAACCCCAAAAATCCCCTCAATTGAGTAGTGTTTGAAGGAACCGGCCAATTCCTAATACATTCCACTTTCTTTGGATCCACACAAATGCCATCCTTGCTCACAATGTGACCCAAATATTCCGCCTCATGTGCCATGAAGGTACATTTTGTCTCCTTAACATACAACTTGTTTTGCCTCAAGACCTCCAAAACCTCTTTCACGTGCTTCAAATGCACTTCCTCATCTTTGCTATAGATAAGTATGTCGTCGAAAAAGACCAATACAAACTTGTAGAGGAAAGGTTGAAGCACTTTGTTCATCAATGCTTGAAAAGTTGCCGGTGCATTGCATAATCCAAACGGCATAACCATGAATTGGTAAAGACCCCTTTCTGTACGAAATGCTGTTTTGAACTCATCACCACTTTTCATCCTTATTTGATGGTATCCGGAATGCAAATCAATCTTTGAAAAGCATGTGGCACCCTTCAACTCATCCAAAAGATCATCCACCCTTGGTATTGGAAATCGATTTTTGATGGTGATCTTATTCAAATCACGGAAATCAATGCACATGCGAAAAGTACCATCCTTTTTCTTCACAAGTAGCACCGGAGAAGCAAAAGGAGATTGACTTGGTTCAACCCATCCCATGCCAATGAGTTCTTTGACTTGCTTTGCCACCTCTTCCTTTTCAACCTTTGACAAACGATAGGGAGGCTTGTTGATTGGTTTGGCATTTGGTTCCAAATCAATAGCATGATCAACACTCCTCTTTGGTGGCATTGATTTTGGCATGGTAAACACATCTTCATAATCCTTGAGTAGCTTAACCATGTCCACATTTTCGATGCAATCCTTTTTGCTATTATCTTCCTCTTTGCAAAGCTGTAGTACATAAACATAGCCCTCTTTCTTGAACTCTTTCTTCATTTGAGTAGCATTGATCATGAAGAGCTTGGACCCTTGCATTCCATTCAATGTAATAACCCCTCCATGATGCACAAAACTCATGAAACTTTTCTGTAAGTTCATGGTAAAAGAGTTCAAAGTGGACAGCCAATCACATCCAAGTACTATGTCAATTGGTCCCAACTCAATCACCAAAAGATCAACTTTGCAAGAGTAGTTCTTGGACAACTCCAATTCTGTACTTTGACACTTCATATTGCAACCCATTGAATCACCATTGGCCACTTGCACCATGTGCTTGTTTGGTAAAGAAGTTGGTTGCATTTTGAGAGTGTTCAAAGACCTTTTATTGACAAAACTATGCGTGCTTCCAGTATCAATGAGTGCATATGCTATTCTCCCATTCACCTTGATCTTCAATCTCAATGTGTTGGCACCCTTACTTCCCGCATAAGCATCATGAGAGATTGTACACAAGGTAGTATGTGCACTATTGTTTTCATTCCACACGCATAGAGGCATCCCATCATCCATTTTGTCATGAGCAAACTTTAGTTTCCCACCCGGATCAAAAGGAAACTCGGGATTTTCTTCATCAAAACCATCATCATGAGAACCTCCACCCTCATGAGGATCTCCCCATCCTAAGGCATCATTGCATTCAAGGAATTCCTCCTCCTCATGATTAGCATTGTCCTCAGTGATAATGTAGCTTATGGAAATATCCTTGGATTTGCATACTTTGAAGTGATCCTTGTTCCATTTTTCTCCACATTTGAAACATAGACCTTTGAGCCTCATTTCATGCAAACGGTCCTCCTTGATAACCTTGCTTTTTGAACCCCCATTTGCTGGCTTGGACTCATTGTATGTAGCTTTGTTGGACATAAATGGTGGTTTAAATGGAAGTCTATTAGACCCTCTACCATACACGGTAGGAAATCTTGGAAGATTAGGTCTTGTGTTTGCATGAGAACCCATGTCAGTCCTTGTGATCACTTCCCCTTTGATATTCCCTTTGCTAGCCCACTTTGTCAAGTACTTCTCTTCATGAATTTCTGCAAGCATCATTGCCTTCTTCAAAGTGGCGGGTTCATGAGACTTGACATCACCACCAATAGGAGCTTTCAAGCCCCTTATATACTTGACAACAAGATAATGCTCATCAAAGTCATCCAAGTATAATAGAAGCTTTAGAAACTTGTGAGAATATTCCTTCACGGTAGTGATTTGCTCTAGCTTGTCCCATTCCACAATGTGATTGTCCCTTTGCATGCGAGAAGTAAACTCTTCTGCCATGTCATTCTTGAATTCTTCCCAAGTAGTGATGACATAACCATGAGATTGCTTCCTCCTCCACCAAGTGTGAGCAAAACCTTCAAGATGAAGTGAGGCGAAGTAGACTTTGGCAATCTCGCTCCTTGGGCTGATTTCGAAGTAGAGATCCATCTTGTTTGCCCACTCTTCAAAGTCTTCGATAGAATTTGATTCTCCTTTGAACTTATTAAATATTATTTTGTCCTTCACAGCATTGTCAAAATTACCATGCATTCTTGAACCCCTCTGCCGTGCTCTTGGATCATCAAATCCTCTTCCTTCACCCAAGTGTCTATGCATTTGCTCATCTTCCAATTGCCAATTGGCATTGGATCTCTCATAAGAAGCATCACCCATAGGTCTCTTGCCCTTGTCCATGTAAGAAGAATGTGGCATCATTTGAGGTGGCATCATTTGTCTTACTTTGTTCTCTTCTGGCATAGAAGGCTTTCCATCATATTTGGCATCATAATGTACACCATCCATTGCATTCATATCGGCTTCTTGGTTGAGCTTGAGAGGAGCCAATGCACTAATGGCTTTCTCCAAGTCTTTTAACCCTCTTTGCATCACGTCATCCAGGTAGTGGTGTCGCTTGTCGAACCGTTCCATGAGGTGTTCACCAAATTGTTGTTGCCGATTTGTTTGGTTATTTTCAATCCTTTGAAACATACTCTCCATAGCCATTAACATCATGTCCACTGTTAGCGGAGTAGTTCCCAAAGATTGAGGCATTTCCACTGGCTGAGATTCATCTGGAGATGGTGCTTTTATGGTTGAACTTTCTTCATTCCTCATTGATGAACTCGTTGCCATCATTGCTTCTGGTTGTCTTTGATCATTTTCATTCCGGGCTCCCTTGTTTTGACCTCCTCTAGTCATTTCCATGCGCGTAATTGATCCCTCCTTGCAAAGACCACTTACTTGATTTTTTTTTTCTCTATTCAAACGGTATCCAATTTGGGTGATCTTTATATCAACGCGAAGCTCTCGACGAGACAAATAAGAATCCCCAAAAACAGATCTGAAAAAGTCAACAAACTTTGACCAGTCAATTGTACTGGCTGAAAGTCAACTCTTGATGTTAACCGCTCAATTCTTATCCGATTTGGGTAATCTTTATATCGATGCGAAGCTCTTGACGAGGTGAGTAAGGATCCCAAAAATATATTTGAAAAAGTCAACAGCCTTTGACCAGTCAATTGTTCTAGCTGAAAGTCAACTCTTGACTTTGACCAGTCAACTGTTCTAGCTGAAAGTCAACTCTTGACTTTGACCGCTCAATACTACTCCGATTTGAGTGATCTTTAGCTTGTTTGAAAGAGGTTTTCGGGTAGATTGAAGGGCTTTCAGGACAGATTTGAAAAGCTTTTGAAAAACCCTAGAAATTCAAGGATTTGTCCTGGCTGCAAGTAGGCAAATTTTGCAAAAATTTTGCCATAGTCTCCCCTCTTTTTGCACCAAATCTCAATCAAATCAAAGCATCTCAATCAAGTATTAAAATCCTTATGCATTTGACCACTGTAAGCAAATCAATCCTCAATCATTTTTCCATCTGAGCATGTGACCTTATGGCATCAATTTTGTCCTTTTTGCATAAGAAGTCGATGTAGAGGATTTGCTTGTTTGCTCAAGTCGAATGAAGTGGTCGATGAAGCGCGTCGATGCTTGCCGATCTCCCGGCCAAGCACTTCTCACCCCTTCACCAAGTTTATATCCAAGGTGAAGGTTGAGGCCATTTCTTTACCACCAAGTACCTAATCCTCTTCCTTACCGCGTTACCCGGCACTAACGGCAAGGAAGATTCAAGACATTCTCCCCTTGGCCTCTCCTCCAAATGCCAAGGTACCCTTACTTCATTCTAGATTCTAGGAATAAAGTGGGGTACAATCGTGAGTGGAATGTGGTTACAAGCTCAAATGAATGAGTAGAGTTGACTTACAATTGATTTATAGCATGACTCATGCTCATTCATATCATAATACATGGTTCATAGTGCTTCCTTCATCACATCCACTCATGGCAATGTCAATACATTTCCACATACATCAACAACATCCAAGTGTCACATAGCGGTGATCTCGGGTCGTGTTCTGGGCGCGAATTCCTGCTCGGGACTAGAAAATCCAGTACAAAAGTGAAAACAGAGAGCACTTGCTGAATCTTGCACCTCAAGACCTATAGCTCGTCTCGAAGAGGACAACGAGCCGGTCATTTTGAGTACTAGAACTCCAAAAACGGAGTTCGTATGAGAGAGTTATGACCAAAAACGTGCAACCGGCAATGGAAAACGGTGTCACCAAAAAGTGGGCTTCCAACCCAAAACATTTTATTCAATCCCCCAAATGTGCCAAAAGCTATGCTCACTTATGCCAATATGCAAGGCATAGCATTGAATGGCTATGTGTAGCATTCAAGCATTCATAATGCATAAAGAGCAGCATGAATGGCCATGATTAAAGTCCAATTTCTGAAAATTAGGGTTTTATGTGTAATAAAACTCTAATTCACTCCATAGCTTGAAAGAATGCTTCAAAATTGTAAGGAAGTGATGGAGCAACTCACCAATGTCACCCGGGAAGCCTTAATGCTTGAATTTGTTGAAGGAGATGAAGATTAGGGTCACTTTGGTGAAAAACGTGGGCAGCTTTGGTAGTGATTTTCAGCCACATTGGGAGCCCCATTGCTCATGGAAAATAGGTGAAATACTTTATAAAACATTGCTAGATACATGAGAGACTCAATGCCCTTTGCTCATGTTGAGATTCCATGGCTAGGGTTTGCAAGAAAGCTCCCAAACAAAAAAACGTTTTTGATTAACAACTGCTAATCAAGATTAGAAATTTTTCCCAATTTGGTCCACTCATTCAAAAAAAATAGGTCCATGTGCTCAGATTTGAACCACAAACTCTACCTTAGCCATATCCCCTTCCCCCATGAATCAAATGAAGCAGAATTTCACGAAATGAGAAGAAGAAAAGAAAAATTACTAATCATGGATCAAAAGCCATGCTCTGATACCAATGAAAGAAAGTAACTGGGGTGGGTTAGTCCCTCACCAAGGGAGTGGCACATGAAGGAGTCACCACTTAGCATCTCACGGGAGAAGCTCACCATTGATTCTTGGAATAGATAACATTATCATGAATGAGCCATAATCCCATTTACATTGGTATTTATACTCCACCCAAGAGTTCACACCTACTTACTAGTTGTCCATGGCCTTGGGCCCATAATGCTTTCTTACAATCTTGAAAGATATGCTTTGAACAAGGGGAAAGTTGTATAACATACCACCACTTTCGATCAATTTGATCGGTGTGGAACACAACCTAACATCACAAAGCAAAGGGGTTACACTTTTATTATACTACATAAGGATTTAATTTGGGATTGGTTGAGTTACTAACTTGTTGTTGATAGCGTTGAGGTAGTACGAAGGTATCTTTCTAATCATTCCAAAACTTGGTGGAATCAATTTGAAAGAACCCATTTGGATGTTTCTTCCCGGTTGTTTGAGCACCTCTATATATCACCTTGAACCATTTGACATCAAAGATGAGTAGACTAAATGCTCCAAATCCAACATCAAGAATATCTTGAATAGTTCCATAATACGAAAAGATTGTCCTCTATGACATTGGTATCATGTCTACTAGCTCAACTTTCTTGCTCAAACGTTGCCATCACACCACAATCAAATGTGTTTCTTTTAGAATCCACACACTCTGTGCAAAAGTGCCTTCCCTCTAACCATATTGCATTATATATTTTATACTAACATTAAACAAAAGCATGACATTTAGTACAGTGCATTAAACAAGGTATATACGTGAGATAGAGATGAAGAATGTACTTACTTGATGGTCACATCCTCATCTCTCCATTTTGCGATGTACTTGATATTGCCATACGAAGCCATTCTATATTGATCACATTTGGTAGAGGTTCCAAGCTAAGCGGGAATGGCAAACATCTATTTGCTCTTTTGAAAGCTCTTCTCTCATCCTTTCATCTGTTGATTGATTGCATCCTTGTATCTCCCAATCCACTTGTCCATGATGGGACTATTTAGAATGTAGAATATATTGACCTTGTGGCGTAATGTTTCATTCAATCTTTGTTGCCTTCCTTTTCCCTGAGGCACATTAGTGATTAGTTGGTCATTCTCCTCATTGCTCCGCAATCGTGGGCACGGAAGGATCTATGCGAGATAGATGTTTTGAGATATACACGAGACTCTTGCATCAACCATCGCTCTGCCAGGCTCGCTTCTAGCCTTTCTCTTTGTCTTACAAAGTCCTTTAAGGTTTTCATGAACCTTTCAAGGAAAAACATCCATCGAATATGAACAACACCACACAACGCCACTTTATCAACCAAATGCACAACAAGATACAATTGGCTAGTGAGAATTGCTCTAGGAAATTTGTCCTCTATCATACACACTAACTCAATAGCATTGAGACAAGCCATATCAATGGATGTAGAATCTATCTCCTCTAAGCATATGTACCTACATACATAGCAATTATGTGTACTATTTACCAATACATAACTCATGAGAGTGCATGAGAATTCCAAATAAGCAATATAACTTAGTGAATTAAAGAGAAGATGCATACCTCACCAAGCTTCCCATTTTGTAAATAGCCTCTCTCACCTTCTTGTCTCCACAACCAACTACAGCAATTGGAAGAATAAACTATGCATAGAAAAACAAGAAAGTTAGTATATGAGCTTATAAATTATTGTTAATCCCATTTCGGATTAACAAACATGATGCTCCAACTGAGGACATTAATAAATGTCATGAAACGGCACTATAAAATTGATACATTATGAGATATTGGCCACTTAAGGCGTAGTAAGTAAGTTTTGGGTGCCCAAGTGTGAATAAGGGCCAAATGTATGGAAGGCATTTTCTTATAACGAAAAGACACAATCCCCTTTGTGCTATAGAGAGAGAGATACAATTCTAGCATTGTTTCTCTTCTGTGCTTGTGTGATTCATGCTTGTGTGAAAGAGTGAGAGAGAGATTGATTACCTTATGTGACGGTGCGAGCAACTCTACGATGACAACATGGAGGTAAAGCTTGGAGGTTGGAGCTTAACAAGCGAGATTGGAGGCCTCAAGGGACTCAAGGGAGTAAAGCTTGGAGGTTGGAGCTTAACAAGCGAGATTGGAGGCCTCAAGGGACTCAAATTCAAAGCATTGGTAAGTGCCCTACGACAGTTGTAATCTATTGCTCATCCTTTAGGTGAATGTGTTGAGTTCCCTCTTGAAGGTGTGGTAGCCCATAACATTTTTGGCACCGTTTGCTGGAAACACCTTTGTTTCTTCTATCCTCTTGGAGTTTCAGCTCCCATTGTATAAGATTCATGAATCTTATCCTTGCATTCTGGCAGTGCATTGTGTAGAAAATAAATGGATAAGATTTGTGTGGTAGGAAGAAATCGTGAGAAATTGGTTATGATGTGTATGTGTGTGGTGGAGTTGCCTTAGGATAGAGCTTCATTGTTTTTTCTTATTAATTTGATATTTGTATCATTGGAAGCACCAACGTGAATGAACAATTTGGTACTCTATTTTTCTTCTTTTTTAAAAATTCATAAAAATAAAAAACGTAAGGAGCCATTGACTCTACCAAGGATTTGCATTCCATTCCTTAGGTGTCGCACAATCGCATTCCATTCCTTCAGTGTGGCACAATCAATTTGGGATCAATTGGATAAGTATTTGGCACCCAAAAAACATAACTTTTGAAGCGGAAAGTTTCTTGTTGTGAAACTGCAGAAAATGTTCATGCCATGAACTTTTTCTGCAACTTCATGCCGTGAATCGCTCCTGAAATCAGCGCTGCAACTAATGCCGCAAATCACGAGATTGCTTTGCCAAAAATAGTCAACCTTATCCTAACACCTTTGACATCCTCGTGAAGTCTGACAAATTGTCAATCACGTGAAAGTTCAGAAAAACATTCACGCCGTGAACTTTTTTAGAAAATCTTCATGACATGAAACCCTTTGAAAATCTTCACGTGGCGTGAAACCCTTTGAAAATCTTCATGGCATGAACCCCTTGGAAAATCTTCATGGCGTGAACCCTTTTGTGTTCACGACGTGAACTTTTTTTGCATACTCACAGTTTGGTCCAATCCAATGAATAGCCAGGCCAAGGCCACAAAGATCGGTAAGGGAGGGCAGCCTATAGCAAAGAGAGGGGGTTTGACTCTAAAAGCAAAACTCTTTGAGCACGTGAAAGTGTTGAATAACATTCACACCGTGAACCTTTTTCTGACACTTCACGCCGTGAACCATTCTTTGTAGTTTCACGGCTTCAAAAATAGAGTAATAGAATCGAAAGAAAAATCAAATTGGGTCGACAAAGTAGCTTATCAAATCATACATACATGCACTTAAGATATGGAAAACTTATCTGAGACGATCTTACACCTGACGATAGTGCATCGAATCACCTAGGATCTTCCTATCAAAGAAGTGTGGGATGAGGACATTTTAATAAACTTGACCACTGCTGAAACTAGTAGCAAAGAGTCCATGGAAGAAGGACTAAGATACACTAGGTTTGGGGAAGAGGAGAAACCACCCTCCCTAACCAGGTCTAGTGGTATCATTGACATGGCCCCGCGGGGATTTTTTGGTGTCCTAACCAGTCATGAGTGACGAAGAAGCGTAATCTGCGGGCATGGGTTCATCAGCGCTGGACTCGGTCCACGACAAGAAGTTCCCATCCAATCATCAAATTCTAGGCTGTTGAATACCAGCACCCCCCGAATAAGACGGGACATGGAAAATTCCGTCCCCCAGGATGGGTAAAATATTATTCCACACCTCCAAGAAAGGAGCATTAGATCATCTCAAACGAAGCGAGATGGAACGATAGCATGAGAATTGAGCGCTCAAGGAAACAAGAGCTCGATACTCAAAGGGTGACATCTGAGCAAAAGAAAACGGGAAGTTTAAACCCACTCCAATCATGAGGTAAGGAACCAGAATTGGTTATGGAAAGAAGTGAGGGAAAAATTCCAAACTTGGAACCCATAAATGAGGAATCCAGAGCAGATGAAGGTTTTACAACCATAGAAGAGGAGGATAACCTAGCAAGAGTGGCAGGTAACGTAGAGGACCGTTTGTACACCAAAAAGGTGAGCAGATGATCAATCACCCTACGTTCCTACAAGACATGGAACTTTTGATTCTGTAGACATACGGAGGCGGGATGAACCACTCTAAGGTACAACGGCAGGGCTGGACCATCCCATGGACCAGAAATACCTAGAAGAGCCAATACAGGAAGAGGAGGAGGTCTAGGAAGGGAGGGAGCAATTACTCAAAGGCCAAGGATGGATCCAACCATGGACCTTAATGTGGCCACAAGGACAAACCTGCTAAATATGGCAGTAGAGATGGGACGAGGAATGGTCACAAAACTAGGCATTTCTCTAGAATCCCGACCCTCCGAGATGAAACCACATATCATTTTCAAACTCATCCATAAATTCTCTGGGGACGACACAGATCCTATCCAACGTCGTGTAGAGATTTTTGAATCCACATGTGAGACCCTGCGGGCCTGTCTCAGTGATGTGATGCCTTCTCACTGACCTTGGAAGGAAAATCTCATCAGTGGTTCCAAACCCTCAAGCTTGAGGATAAGGTAAACTTCACAAGACTCAAGAACGTTTTTGTGCCCAATTTTGCCTGAAGTGGTGACAGATGGAGCCCTATGGCAGAGTTGCATAATATCAAACAAAAGGAAGTTGAGTCGATGAGAGAGACTATGTGTCTTGTCTTAAGCACTTTAATTCAAGGTGCAAACTTTGAGAGAGGTTAATTGATGTGATCAGTTATTGCCTTGCTTTCGGAGAGCAGTTAGAGACCACAAAATGCATGATTACCTGGTACTAGCCCAACCTGCTACTCTTGATGCATGTTGCAAATTGGCAATTGAATATGAAGATAATATGCTAGAATTGTCTCAACCGAAAGATGTCAAAACATCTTCAGTAACTACGACTTTGTGTGTCTTGAGTCACCAAGAAATTGGAACTCGAAAGCAAGCAAGTCAGAAACATGACGGTGGATGAGCTCAGTAATGCCATATTAGAGAAATTGAAAGTAAAGGAGGGAAGGGAAACATCTGGGCATGGGCATAATCATCTTTACCCCCACAGGGAATTGGTGTGGTACTCTATGTGCAAATTGAATCATACTACCACTGAGTGTCCATTGTGTAAAATTAGGAAATCATGACACTTCAATGTGCAGATTTCCAAGATTTCAAGATGTTGTACAGCTACCAGCACTTACATCCCCATTGGCTTTACTTGTATAGATCATCACTACTACTGCTGGACAACCCAACTCTTCCTACTTACCTAGGGGGATGTTTCGGGTACAAGACACTTCAGCTTTGCCACCACCAGTTCTACTACCACAGCCACAACACGGTAAAATCAATCAAGTATTGATTGAAGAGCCATCAGAAGATGTTGATATGGTGCGTGAAGTAGAATTTAGCAGAGAGTACTATGAGAAAATGACGGAGGTCACGCCACCTGAGTATTACGTCCTACAGAATAATATGCTAGTACCTATGTTTCAAGCCACAGTACAATGGAAGGGAAAGGACATGAACACAAATGTGAGAAGAGGACCACTACAATGTTTTGGCTACTACGAAGGGCCACATTGAGTCATCGAGTGCCCAAACAAGAATATGGTTCATGTGCACCAACCCTAACAAGTGGCCGCTACACCCAATGACATGCCAGTACTCACTTGTACTAAATGTGGGATTGATTATTTGATCAAGGATTGTCCATGCCGTGCAAGTGGTTCGACTTCTACTACCAATCAAGCCACCGCCCAGACCATTAGAGTACAACCTAGAAATATCACACACCACTCGACATCCTAACAAGAGCTCAAGATCAATTTGGAGACAAGGGAAAGAACCGAGTGGAGGTGACTGTTTCAAGAACTAGCTCGCAGGAGAAGAGTGAAAAAAGTGGGTAAGGGTGGCACAAGGGTCACAATCTAAGATGGATACAAAGAAGACACAATCGACACCGGATCCACCCAATGGAGGGAAGAGAGGGATCAAAGGATCAATCACAAGGGGCCAGACCAAGAAGAGCAAAGGCAGCAACCAACATCTCCTAAAGGGGTCGGTGAATGCCCCAATGGAGGGATCAAAGGATCAATCACAAGGGGCCAGACCAAGAAGAGTAAAGGCAGCAACCAACATCTCCTAAAGGGGTCGGTGAATGCCCCAATGCTGATGACAAGGAAATAAGAAAGCTTGAAGATACCAGGGCCTTAGTTGAAGAGTAACCAAGGAAAGGGAATTGGACGTGCCTACCCCTATTTCAGAAAAAATAGAAGAGGGGTCCCAAGCAGACACACTATCTAGAATGTTTGAGGAGATTGTGTTGGGGGAGTCCATCCATTCCTTCCATATGGAGAAATACAAGGCACATACATGGGGAGAACCCTCTATCTCCAAAGAACCCAGAGACATAAGAAGTCTCGTGCTGTGCTATCCACGCCTATGCAAATGCAGCCTACCTCTTGGGAAACTAGCATTTACATGAGGTGAGGATTATCACTTCAATTGGGACCTCTTAATAGCAAACTAGCATATGAAGGTGAGGCTCAAACTTTGGTTGGAGCCTCCAAGCAAACTAGCATCTGTGGGTGAGGTTCAAACTTTACTTTCAGCTTTCTAGAAGCGAACTAGCATCCGCAGGTGAGGCTCAAACTTTTGTTGGAGGAGCCTACCCTTCTAGCTAACATATGCAAACTAATATATTATGCAAGTGATGATAACTTTAACTGGAGCCTCCTAGCAAACTAACATATGATGGTGAGGCTCATGGAGCCTCCTACCAACAATAAGCTAGCATATGCAGGCAAGGCTCAAGCTTTAGATGGAGCCTAGCCTCCTAGCAAACTAGCATTGATAGGTGAGATTCAAACTTTGGTTGGAGCCTGAACTCATGTTGAGATTGAATTACATTTATAGTTTTGTGTACTACCGTAAAAACATTGCTTCAATCTTTCTTATTGAGATCTTGATTTTCTCAGGGATTGCAGGGTCTAAAACAAGGTGCTTCAGTGTTTCTCATTGATGGTTCTGCAAAGGAAGGCACGCGGGGTTATTCATTCCATTGATGCATCTCAAACATGTGGTTTTCAATTCATTGGTGAGACATGTGCAGCAATACATGTTTAACAAAGCTTTGATGAAACATTTCTCATTCCATTTGCCACAATGGATGCAAGAACAATGTCTCAAGCAGTTGGAAGCATCATCAAATGGCCATTGGTCAACCTTGTTATGGACAAAGACATTACTAATACCAAAGAGGATAATTTTGCGGAACTTCTTGTTGATCAAGAAGACCACTTTATAGATAGGGAGAGCTGGAAAGAGAAAAGTGTCATCCTCTAGGATGACAACAAATCTACCAAACTTGGCAATAGAGTAGTATTGCTGGTCCACCCATACAAGGCTATAAATTGTAGAGAACTAGGGGAGAGTAGCTTGGGTGTCATTATAGAAGGATCTTTGCATCCAAGTTCAACTTGTGTTTCATGTCTGAATTTGGTTAGTTGGCTGATCAGGCAACTCACATTTGAGAATGGTGAACCATTAGTGGAGGACACAGAATCTTCTTCTATTGATGAGGGTATTCAAGATCACTTCATGGAAAAAAATATTGACAGCCTAAACAATTCAAGTGATGAAAAAGAGGATGATGATGTAGAGGGCAATGATGGCGAAATAGACACCATGATGCCATAATCACTGACTATGATATCATTGAAGGGAAAAATAAGAAAAGGAGCTATGTCCATAGGGTAAGGGTAATGAAAAATTATGATAAAACCCATGGAGCTAGCAAACATTCACAACGTTGCAACCATTGATTGTTGTGAGAAGGGATGCTGTCAATTTGGAGATAGATCCAAAATCATGCAAGCTAGGGTACACTTTTGGGGATAGAGCTATAGAACACGATACACATTTGTACTCGATTGCATGGGCATGGCCTATAGACAAGGTCAAGATGACGAGTGCTTTGAGTTCACATTTGATGGGAAGCAGGTTTGTAGTAGTAAATCATGGTATGTAATGCATGGCATTGGTAAGTCAACGTTCTATAGGCTCAGAAAGAAGTTCTTGAATGGTACATGTAATGTCAGTCATGGCAACAATGGGATAATACGGAAGGGCATGACACATGTTGAGATGACAAAATCAATCATACAGGGCTTCATAGATAATAATGCCGATCAGATGCCACATAGGTCAAGGACAACTATGCATGGAGCCCGTTGTCGTGCCATGGCACGTCTATGATGTGAAACCGTGCATGTGAGTTCATCAAATACACATCCAGATGCATGGGGTTAAGTGCCATGACGAGTCATTATATGATGCCTGAGTATATATGTTCATATTGTAGATAAGGTTCAATAAGATGAGCTGAGGCTGAGCCAGGTTTTGAAGCCTTTGACAGTGTGGTGTGAATTGTGGAGGATTTTTTTTTATGCTTATGGAGAATTTCGGAGCTAGCAGGTATCTTGTGCCTTGATAGGACTGGATTTTGCTTGTGATATTAGCACTGAGACAGAGAACTTAATGGTACATAATGGTCGGAATCTTGATCGTATGCTTTAGATGGCAAATCATATGCACAATAAGGATGCTAAATGGAGCTTCTTTTGATGAGGCGTGAGAAAAACCTTTAGAAAGGTTATGGTGAAAAGGTAAAAAGGAGTTTGATTATATATATATATATATATATATATGGTCAACGCTCCAAAATAGAGGGAAAAGGCCACACTCCAAAACAAAGAAAAAGGGAAATAGCAGGCGCGCTGAAGAAAATCAAAATGGATAATACGCGATTTCAGCTGAAAAAGAGTGGTGAGCGCGAGTTCTCCGCGGGAAAGAGAGAAAAGAACCGGAAGCTAACGGCGGCGAACCAGTGTGGAAGAAATTTTTCTGCAGAGAGAGGAACAGTGTCGAAATCTACCAGTGATTTTAATTCGAGGAAGACACACGCTGTTTGTGTCTTGTAGGTGTTAGAATTGGAGAGAATCTTGAGTTCTATTAAGGAAGATACTCTTTGTTTTTTTTCTCGATGACCTTCATCGAACAGTCGATGGCGAACAGCTCTGATTAGTGAAACAAATGAAGAGTTCCACGCATGTAATTCTACAGCTAAGTGTTTTTTTTTATTCTCTTAAAAATTACTCTCATTCTATACGAATTGAGAGAATCGTTTAACCCATACATCAAAAAAAAGTTTGGAAATGAATAGAAGGACTTTTGGGAAAAAGTTAAAGAAATTGGAGCTTGGAGATTTGTGAAAAATGCATTGAAGTTGAGGGTAAATGATCTTACTTTCCACTCAAATGGATTTTGGAAATTACGAGTATATTAAAGCTATGCCAAATGCTATATTTTGCTTGTGAGAAGTTAGAATATTAAGACAGGTTTTCAGGTGATAAAGTGCATCTCGAAATAATGGTTTTGATGGCATTGGATGTTAAGGATGTAACTAGTCACATGTATACTAGAAAAATTGGAAGGACTTGTTATGCTCACATGTGAATGGTTCAAAGGATTTCATGCAAATTCTGTGCAATCATCAGGACGAATTCAAGGATGTATTGAGAGAAGTTGACACATGTAATTGTCATTCGAAATAGAGATGTTCAATACTCCTTGGGAAATTTTGTGCGTGAGATTTCTTGTTGGATTTGACATTCACTCTCACAGCTAGAAGTTTCGTACTTTCCTGGCTGTACAGCACACTTCACGACATCTTTTGGTGAACCCGACGTGAAACTGCTGGGGTGAGAGTGTGGTGAAAAGGGAAGCTATGGCTGAGAATTCTGAGGGCCAGGGGGTTCATTTTGACCCCGGAGTTATGCAGATGTTCCAAATGTTTACCATGTACATGCAACAGCAACAAGCTGCTGAGAGGGGACAGATTTCCACGACCAAAGCTTTACAATCAATTGTGAAAAAGGTGGATCAATTTGATGGGAAGGACATTACAAAGTATTTGCGCAATTATATAAAGGAGATGGAGCTAAATAGGGTGACTGAGGAGGATATGGTTCGAAGTTTCGAGCTGGTATGCGTTCCTGAAATAAGAGAGCGCATAAAAGGATTACAGACAGCACAGGGTGGTAGAAATTGGGAAGAATTCAAGCTTGCTTTAAAGGATGAATACTTCATGGAGGATTCTGAGCGAGTGACCAAACGAACTTTCTTGGAATGGGTCACAAAACCTAAAATGGGAATTTCTGCCACAGAATTGCTAAGGGAGTTTGAGAAGCGTTATGCCCAGTTGTCAAGAATAGAGCGTGCAACTTTGGACAGAGAAAAGACAGAGCTCTTCTTACAAGCAGCTGGGAAAGATCTCCAGGAGAAATTGGAAATCCTCCTTGAGGATAAGAATACAGAACAGGGATTAAAGAGTGATTGGAATGATGTTGAGGATGCAGTCACTATGTTAGCAAAGCGGCAGCGGAGGAGGGATAAAATGGTGATGGGCTCTGCAACCCCCATAACTGCTGTCACCCCTGAAAATCTATCCAAACCAGCTGCTACAATTCCAAAGATAGATGGGCCGATGGATGAGCTTATCAAGGGTATGCATGACTTAAAATTGAAGATGTCCAGGATTGAAGAAAAAGGTCTACCATTGGGGCAGGCTTCTATGCAAAGGCCTCAAAGCAAAGAAGGGTTTACATATAGATGCATATGGTGTGATGACCCAGAGCATGCAAAGAAGGATTGTACCAGCTATAAAGAAGCTCTTAAAAATCAACTTGTGTTCTTCAAAGATGGGAAAATCCATCTTACAGAGACTGGTCTTCCATTGAGTACAAACTTTGGGAAAGGAGGGATGAAAAAGCTGGTAGAGGATATGGCTGCTAGTCATGCCATTTCTATGGTTGAGGCAGCAACCTATGGATTAAAGGTTGGTCAACTAAAGCAGGGATTTGAGAATGATGAGGATTATGAGAATGAGAATTTTTGGCCATCAACAATGGAATTAATTGCATCAAAGAAAGTGTCAAAGCAAGCTTTGCATGAAGCAGGTGATTGTATACGTCTTGAGACTGGCTGGGAGGAGCCTGTGGATTCTTTATCCATTCATGCCTATATTGCCAAATGCCAAAATAATGAGGCACAGGTAGAGGAGAAGCGAAAAAGGGAAAATGAGGAAGGAGGGCCATCAAAAAGAGTTACACGTGGAAGTGAAAAGAAGGATCCTGGGCCATCACATATGCCTCCACAGCATAGCAGACCTCCACATGATGTTTCAATGGAAGAAGTGCCAGCAAAAATGAAGGAGAAGGGTAAAGGGAAAAGTCCACTCTACAAGCTTCAATCTGATATTGAAGTTGCAACAGATCTCAAAAAGGTGCTTGAAGAGAGAATTCTAAACAGCAGGGTGGAATTCACACTAGGGGAAGTCTTGGGGATTGCAAAGAAAGAATTTCATGATGAGATAATTGATATTATACGAAGAAAACGGCAGTCCATAATTGAATCTATTCCATCACAAGGGGAGGCAAGCACTTCCAAGACTCATGGTGTACAGGTACAGAAAAAGGAAGAGAGAGAAAATGTGGTGGAATGTAATCACTCTGCTGATGGGGCACGACAAGTGCGTTTTGTGGAAGAGGATGATGAAAAAGAAGTTCTTACAAAGAGTCATTACTCCAGGAGTCATTGGGCAAGAGCAACTACTGAAACCCTTGTCAAGATAGGTGATTTGGAAGAGCCGTATGTCTCTCTAATTGATCATGGGTCTAAAATAAATCTTATAGCTAAAAATCTCTACAACAAATGTAAGTGGCCAATGGATGTGGATCATGGGTGGATGATTAAAGTAGCTAATAACTCATCTGGAGAGCTTTATGCAGCATGTCCAAATGTAAGGGTAACTATAGGGGATGTGAAGGATGATTAGAATTTCTTTGTTCAGGAGATGTCATCGTATCCCCTTATCCTTGGGCAACCCTACATTACAGCTGTAAGGATGGAAACAAAGGTTTTGGATGATGGTTCAGCATATGCAAGAATAAGGAGTAAAGATGGCAAAAAAGCTGTTCAGTTTTTGACAGTTTGCATTAATCATGAAAGGAATCGTGAGTCTCTTCGGGCACAGTCACTCCCAAAGATAAACAGAGAGTTTATGAATTACAGGGAGATGAGGGATTTTGGCCAGGTGCCATTGTAAAGCGGGATTCCAATGGTACAAGGGGAAATGAGTTCTCGCAGGACTCAATCAATGTAAATAGTTTTTCAGTAAATTTTCAGGGATTTTCCAGCTATGGGTCACTGGTTTTTGTAAAAAGCAAGGATTTAAAGCGTGGCATGCAAAAACATATACAAAATGAACAAAAAAGTTTTGAGCAGTGTGGTCTTTTGGAGAAGAATGAGTTTATTTCAGGGGTGCTTGATGAGGTGTCATTTATAGATACTATGGATGTGCTTTTTGATATGGGAAGAGCATGCTTACAGGGTGGAAATGAAATCATAAAGGTCTCATCTGTGGAGATGTATGATATAATCCAGGAATTTGAGGGGGTGGAATGTAAAAACATGAATTGTGAGATGGATGCTCATGTTGATACAAAGTACAAAACGGTTGCAAAGAAGGTGAAACCAGTTGCCTTGCCCTTGCCACCAGGAAGCAAGGAGAAGATAGATGAAGCTTCTATGCAGCCAAATCTTAGAGATCCGAAGAAAATTGGGCATAAATTTACTCAAGAAACTCTGAAAGAGCTGAAGATTGGTGAGAGGGATTTTCTGTTGCCAGTTGAAAGGGAATGCTTTGATGAGATGCTTGTAAAACATGGGAAAGCTTTTGCCTTTCAGCCGCATGAGATAGGTTGTGTTGATCCAAGTGTAACAGCACCAATGGTGATCTTTACTGTTCCACATGTGCCCTGGAACCTGCGCGGCCAATTCCAGTACCAAAGGCTCTCTTGCCAAAGTTGATGGAATTACTAAAGGAAAAGATCAGGATGGGAATCTTGGAGCCTTCATGTGCCCCATATTCCAACAGATGGTTTACTGTACCAAAGAAAAATGGGACATTGTGCTTTATTCAAGACATGCAACCTGTAAACAAAGTCACAATCAGGAATGTGGGAGCAGGTCCAATTGTGGATGAGTTTGGAGAAGCATTTGCAGGGAAAGCTATATACTCTATGGGTGATCTGTATTCGGGATATGATCAGTTCCAGCTGGATATACAAAGCAGGGACTTGACCACAATGAGAACTCCTTTGGGATTAGTAAGGATGTGTACCTTACCACAGGGAGCCACTAACTCAGTGGCACATATGATGAATGGAATGAATAAAATCTTACGAGACTTCATACCACAGAAAACTATGCCATTTTTGGATGATGTGCCAATAAAGGGCTGTGATGAGAAAGACAAAGATGGGGATTTGGATTCAAAAGGGTGCCGCAAGTTTGTGGCAAATCATATAAAGGATTGTGACATGATTCTATCCAGGCTTGAAGAAGTGAATCTTACTTTATCTGGGCAGAAATCAGTGTTTGGGGTTGGTGAAGTGCTAATAGTGGGACATCTTTGTAGTACTAGTGGACGCCGTCCTTGTCCAGCCAAAATAGATGCAATACAAAGAATGAAAGAGACATGCATTAATGTTACAGAGCTGAGGAGATTTCTTGGAGCATGTGTCTTTTATGTCATTTGGATCCCACATTATGCACATGTAGCAGATCCTCTTTATCAACTTTTGAGGAAAAATCAAAAATTTCTGTGGAGTGCAGTACATATTAAAGCTATGCGGAAGCTGAAATATTTGCTCCAATCATCACCCATTTTGAGAAAGGCAGATTATGAGTGTGGCAGGCCTGTGATTGTTACAGTTGATACTAGTCCTACTGGGATAGGATGGGCAGTAGGGCAAGATGATGAGGATGATCATAGGTATGTAATTAGATTTGGAGCAAAGGTATTAAGCTTTCGGCAACGAAAGTATCCACAGATCAAGAGAGAATTATGGGGGATAGTCACTGCTCTAAAATGTGAAAAAGAATATCTTATTGGGGCATCTGTACTAGTGGAAACTGATTGCTTGCCACTTCTTGGGATGATAGCAAGTTGTACCACTCCAGATATTGCTATGCTTAGGTGGATTGCTTATATCAAGTCACTAAATCCTGAGTTTGAGCATATTGCGGGAAAAGATAATCCAGTTGCAGATATGCTATCAAGAGCCAGGTATGAAGATGAAAAAGAGATGATTAGTGACATTGATGATGTGGGTACAAAGTTCTATAATACAGCATATGCAAAAGGGGATCATATTTGCCTATCAAATGCACTTGAGTCTTTTATTGAGGAAATATATGAAGGAGACTGGTTGCTTATTGGCCAATATTTGAGTACTCTGACAAGGCAAGAAAATTGGTCTGACTCAGAATTTAAGAGGATCCGCAGAAAAGCATATGGTTACTTTCTAAAGGATGGGTATCTCTGGAAGCATCCTAAACAGAGGAATGCTATGCCACAGAGAGTCATATGTGATAAAGAGACTCAAGGAAAGCTTGTGAAAGAATTCCATGAGAGTCTCTGGGCTGGGCATAGAAGTGTGTGGGCCACCTTTACCAAAATAAAGGAAAAATATTGGTGGAGAGGAATGTACAAGGATATTTCCCAATATGTGGAAACATGCATAGTATGCCAAATGTCTCTGGGCTGGGCATAGAAGTGTGTGGGCCACCTTTACCAAAATAAAGGAAAAATATTGGTGGAGAGGAATGTACAAGGATATTTCCCAATATGTGGAAACATGCATAGTATGCCAAATGTACTCAAATGTGCGGCATCGTGATGGCTTGCAACCAACCTACCCACCTGCCATGCACTACAAATGGGTAGTGGATCTAGTTACAATGCCTTTGGGAATTTGGCAGATGCGGTATATAGCACTTGCAAGAGAAGATTTGACAAATCAGGTAGAAGGGCGTGCTCTTAGAACAAAGAGTACGGAAACAGTATGCAAATTTCTCTTGGAAGATGTGATCTGCCGATATGGTTGTGTTGGGAAAATAACAGCTGATAGAGGTGAGCTAGATGTTGAAGAAGCAAGGGAATTCTTCTCTAGAATTGGTATCAAACTGTCTCTAACATGTGCTTACAATCCTGAGGGCAATGGGAAAAGTGAGCGAGGACATCCTCCAATCATTAAAGCTCTGGCTAAGGCATGCAGAGAAAAGATGAGAGAGTGGCCAAAGCTGCTACCATATGCCTTGTGGGCTGACCGTACAACTCATAGCTCAGTGACAGGATACATGCCTGCAGAATTAATGTATGGTCAGAAGCCAGTGATGCCAGTTGAAGAAGTAATTCTAACTTGGAATGTATTGCCCTAGGTGGAAGGATTGAGCAGAGATGACCTCCTTGCATTGCGAATAAGACAGTTGGAGAGGAGGCCTGAAGATGTAGAGCTTGCCAAAGCTCGCTTGAAAGATGCAAGGCTGAAAAATAAAGAAAGATTTGATAGTAGACACAGACTCCGGCCAAAACCTATTGAAGAAGGTGATTGGGTTCTAATGTATGATAGTAGCCTTGACAACCAATTCACTGTTCAAAGAAAATTTGCAAAAAGATGGTTTGGCCCTTACATTGTTAAGCATGTGCATGGAAATGCCACGTATACTCTGTGTGAGCTTGATGGAACAGAAATAAAGAATCTTGTGGCTGGCAAAAGAATCAAGATATTTAAAAGAAGGCATGATAGTAATCCTTTTGATTCACAAGAGGTTCAGGATGAGAGGCTTGACAGTGGTAGTATGGATATGGTTGAAGAGAAAGAGGATGATCTTCCTGACAATGCAGAAGATGAAAACGACATCCAGCTATATGTAGATCTTGATGATGATTTGGCACATACCAGAGGATATGCAGGTTTAGAGGGGGTGGATGTCGTGCCATGGCACGTCTATGATGTGAAACCGTGCATGTGAGTTCATCAAATACACATCCAGATGCATGGGGTTAAGTGCCATGACGAGTCATTATATGATGCCTGAGTATATATGTTCATATTGTAGATAAGGTTCAATAAGATGAGCTGAGGCTGAGCCAGGTTTTGAAGCCTTTGACAGTGTGGTGTGAATTGTGGAGGATTTTTTTTTATGCTTATGGAGAATTTCGGAGCTAGCAGGTATCTTGTGCCTTGATAGGACTGGATTTTGCTTGTGATATTAGCACTGAGACAGAGAACTTAATGGTACATAATGGTCGGGTTCTTGATCGTATGCTTTAGATGGCAAATCATATGCACAATAAGGATGCTAAATGGAGCTTCTTTTGATGAGGCGTGAGAAAAACCTTTAGAAAGGTTATGGTGAAAAGGTAAAAAGGAGTTTGATTATATATATATATATATATATATATATGGTCAACGCTCCAAAATAGAGGGAAAAGGCCACACTCCAAAACAAAGAAAAAGGGAAATAGCAGGCGCGCTGAAGAAAATCAAAATGGATAATACGCGATTTCAGCTGAAAAAGAGTGGTGAGCGCGAGTTCTCCGCGGGAAAGAGAGAAAAGAACCGGAAGCTAACGGCGGCGAACCAGTGTGGAAGAAATTTTTCTACAGAGAGAGGAACAGTGTCGAAATCTACCAGTGATTTTAATTCGAGGAAGACACACGCTGTTTGTGTCTTGTAGGTGTTAGAATTGGAGAGAATCTTGAGTTCTATTAAGGAAGATACTCTTTGTTTTTTTTCTCGATGACCTTCATCGAACAGTCGATGGCGAACAGCTCTGATTAGTGAAACAAATGAAGAGTTCCACGCATGTAATTCTACAGCTAAGTGTTTTTTTTTATTCTCTTAAAAATTACTCTCATTCTATACGAATTGAGAGAATCGTTTAACCCATACATCAAAAAAAAGTTTGGAAATGAATAGAAGGACTTTTGGGAAAAAGTTAAAGAAATTGGAGCTTGGAGATTTGTGAAAAATGCATTGAAGTTGAGGGTAAATGATCTTACTTTCCACTCAAATGGATTTTGGAAATTACGAGTATATTAAAGCTATGCCAAATGCTATATTTTGCTTGTGAGAAGTTAGAATATTAAGACAGGTTTTCAGGTGATAAAGTGCATCTCGAAATAATGGTTTTGATGGCATTGGATGTTAAGGATGTAACTAGTCACATGTATACTGGAAAAATTGGAAGGACTTGTTATGCTCACATATGAATGGTTCAAAGGATTTCATGCAAATTCTGTGCAATCATCAGGACGAATTCAAGGATGTATTGAGAGAAGTTGACACATGTAATTGTCATTGGAAATAGAGATGTTCAATACTCCTTGGGAAATTTTGTGCGTGAGATTTCTTGTTGGATTTGACATTCACTCTCACAGCTAGAAGTTTCGTACTTTCCTGGCTGTACAGCACACTTCACGACACCGTGAGACCCAACGTGTTCTGCCAGCAATGGACAAAGAGGTGGACATATTGCGTGAAGTGAATGACACACTTGTCTCATTCGAATACCGGCCGACCATCATTCTCAAGATTGTGGAACTCAGAGTTCAAGACAGTTAGTTTATCAAAAACCAGCACCTTCTCAAAATGTGACATTTGTACGGCAATCAAGGTCAAGTTGGAATCAACAAAAAATCAAGAGGAGTGTGCCAGATACATGGCACAAAGAAGGGCACACATGTTGCAGCAAATGAGTTGTAGAAATCTATACTATGCTTGGAGGAGCTCTTCCGAAATGAACCCAAATAGGTATTTGTGTATTATACATGATAAGATGGACCAGAGCAAGGCGGCCATACCACAAATTAAACTAGTTCCTAAATCTCTCAATGGGGTTGAGAGGCTTCCAGTATCCTTAACAGGAATGCTCACTCATGGACATGGACAAACAGCTTATGGTCACTTTGCCTTGGGGTTATGGCCAAGTGATCCCAACTTCACAATTTCATCTCTCTCAAAATGTTTAAGAAACTTAGAAAGAGGAGAGCAACACATGTATGGTGACTTGAGCTCACAAAACTCAGATGCAGAACCACGAACAGATCTTTTTGATTGTGTTTTGTCTACTATGGCTGTGTATCAGCATATAGAAGTGATGAAGGAGAGAAACGCATATTGCAAGCAGAGCATTGAGGATACAGATGCAGAGACACATGTAGAAACAAATGTGGATACAGAGGGAAATTGTTCTTCACATATGCAGTCAGTCTTTCATACTAACACACATGTGCAGGAGGATAGGGGCAATGGCAATGCCTAAAGTTTAATGCCATCAAATTCAAGGACATTTTTCAAGAGATTTCCAAGGAAGTTGTTGTAACTTGACAATTGTGGTTCTGAAAATAAGAATCATTATGTATTTGCCTATCTATCCCTATTGGATGCACGAGGAGTGTTTGAAATGGTGCAGCTTGGTTTTCTTATGGTTGGTCATACTCATGAAGATATTGATGCATTGTTTAGTCGCTTCTCTGAGAAGTTGAGGAAACAAACCATTTTCACATTTCCACATTTGATGAAGATCTTTAATGAGTGTGTTAGCATGCATCAAGCCTTTCTCCTACAAAAGGTGGCAGACTTCAAAGGCTTTGTCAAGGGATGCTTACATGATGGAGCCAATAGCTTGATTGGACATTCAAAGCCATTTCAATTTAGGTTTTATATGAGTGATGGAATACCTTTGATGCAATACAAAGTACACCCCAAAAATGTTGATTGGTTACCAGAAATCGGTATAGAGTTATGGAAGAGAAATGACCAGGGAGGACCCAAGCTTCCTGAAGGTTTTCCAAAAGTATTGCCACCCTTTGAGTATGTTACAGAAAATGAGAAGGTTGTGGAGGGCTTAAAAAAAGATGTCAATTGGTGGAAAGAGCACTTGCAAGAGAAAGGAGACCAAAGTGATTATGCTAAGTGGATCAATCCGGTCCTTGCCTATTGGGAGAATCTTATGCTAAACATGCAAACCCCTAGTGCAAGGGAAGACATTGGATTTCATGACTTTTGGCCAAGGAGTGTATGCGAAAAAGCTAAGCCTCTTAACCTTCAAGTGGAGGATGATGTAGATGAAAGGTTTGATGTAAATGAGGACCATTATTGTGGTCCAATACGCAACAGACCTGCTGAAGAGTTCAACCCGACTCTTGATGTGTCTAAAGGAGATTTTGTGCTTGTACAACCTTGTGATGCAAATTACCCAATATGGTTGGGAGTGACAACAAGTGATGTTGATCAAAACAACAACTCGATAAACAACCTACAAGTTCAGATACAATATTGGGCACCAATTTCAAAGAAGAAGAATGCAAGTGATGTGGAGGTTTATAAGGATTGCTGGAACAAGTATTGGCAAGAGAACAGAAATGATCCTCAATGCTGGGAAGACACTAGCTACATCATTTAGGCATGGAAGCCCAAGGGTGGACGACTTCCAAAGAAAATCAAGATTCCAAAGGCTATAATACTCAAGGCCAAACATAATCAATTGAATCAACATGAAAGTGAGGCACCATCACACGTCAGTGTAGTTGAGGAGGAATGATTTGTTAGCACATGGGCAACTAGCTTCGTAATATTTTAGCAATGTTGTATGAAACTACCAAACTCATAGTTCAATCAGTATTCAGATTGTAAGGCTTTCTTAAGCTTTTAGATTTATGGTTCACCCATTGTTCAAGAATTTCGATTCAATACACATGGTGATCTTTTTAATTCTATCACCTAGTCTTTCTTACAACTTAAAGTTACATTGAATATCCTCTCTTTGTTAAAGTTTTTGTGTTTGATGGTCAATTGGAGGCTATGTGATATAAACAAACTTAATTCTTGGTGTGCATGTGTGTGTGTGTGTGTGCAGGCAAATTTACATCCCACCAACATCATATATACTTGTTACAAATGTACAATAGTACATAAATCATATCGCATTATTCAAATGCTTGTTGAGAACATCCAATAATAAATCTTGCATATCGCACAGTAAACATTGTATTGGATCTAACAAAGAATTGTCCCAAAATTGTGCATATTTTCCAAAATTCCTAAATTTGAGTTAAAGGGGGGAATTTAGCATTTTCAAAGATGCATATGAGAATAGTTTCTCCTTCCAGTCTAATCCAATCTATTTGCCTTTAAGTTGGACTTATGTATCTCCTATCACCTCTCTGAGCATCTTTGTCTAGAACCTTTCTTGTTGAAGGAATATGGGGAGGTGTTGGCGGTAACCAACCAGTTTATTTGGCCACTGCCCAAGTCCCCTCCCAGATTGACCCATTTTGTAACAAACTAGGGGTTAATATTTCTTTCTTTGTAACAACTTTGTAATGGTTTCTTACAAGCGGATAGTACACTTGGATGGATGTAAGCAGCAACAAAGGGGATTATTCCCAAATGTGTGGATTAGAGGATAGAGAACTGAGTGGATAGTTGAGCTCAAGATTTCATGAGTTAAGTGATTCTAAGCATATTTTATTGTTGTGAGTCCAAGCTAATATTGAAGAATGTCTCATAGGTTTGTCTTTGACTTTTCTCTATTCTACATTGCATAGTTTTGTCTATTATGTGTCCATTCTATATTAATTGCATTCTTATCTAGACCTGTACTCCTATCTGAAATCATGAAGGATTTAGGAACTGACTTGAATGTTGTCAGGACTAACTCCCCAAGCTTAGGTAGACTGAAATATCAACATGCCAATGTTGGCTTGTTGCATTGGGTAAAGTTTCATTAGTTGCATTGGGTATAGTTGCATTAGTCGCTGCTCTTCAAGAGTGGACTAGGTTGTCTGGAACCACGTAAGTGCATTGGGTATAGTTTCAATGGTATTCCAAGAAGGGGAGTAGGAAGGTAGAGGCTAGTTTTGAGGCTAGCTCTATAGTCTGAATAGAAAATCTACATTAGGGAAAATTTGGACTCACTTTTGGGCCTTTTAAGCTCTTTGAGATTCTAGGGAATATTCCATAAGGACCAATGAGGGTGAGGCTTCCGTGAACGGAACTTTTGAGGTTACTTTTTGGTGGGGAGGTCATAGCTTAAGCATAAAAACTCCAAATTTGTCAGAGGATGGTGCATTAGAATCCTCTCATCAATATCTTTCCAATGATATGTTACATGATATAGTGTTGAGGTACTATGGATAGAGTTATCCACGATCCCTCTTTTTGTAATAGAATGAAAACTTGGCATTTCTTAGAGGGACCAAAAATGAGTCCACATTTTCCCTAATGGTTCGGGTAGATCAAGAGAGTAAGTGAGTGCATCCTTATGTCAAGTATGTTCACGAGGGAGTCGTAGGACTACAATGGGTAGTGCATGGATAATGAAGAAAGCTCAAGTAGAGTGATGCGGTACCGCCACACAAAATCAGAGGCCTCATGAAGTGAAGGGCAACTGCATTGTTACAAAGAATTCTAGAAGGAATCACATGCTAACGAGAATGGAGAATTTATAACCTCTAAGAAATCAAGAGGGAGAGAGAGAGACAGCACCACGAGCTTCAAAACAGGAGGCATGAAGATCAAGAAGGAAGAAGAACTGGTAGCTATGGGAAGGATGTCTCTCAAATACTCGAAGTTCAAGGACAAGAGAGAGGAGGATCCAGATGCTCACATCTTTATCTTCGAGACTACCTTCTTGGTCACCCAAGATCTATGGCTACAAAAGACAGAGTAATTTGCGTTAAGTCTAGGTGACAAGGCCACGAGTTGGTATTTCCAATATAGAGAGGAAACATCATATTGGGGAATATGGGAATTTCCCATAAGTTTGGGACATGTGGTCAAATCTTTGGATTAATCATAACTTGAATACCATTGCTCCAAATTGAGCACTCTATAGCTCACTAGATCCCATTTTCCAAGCGCTTTCCAATGATAGGTCACATGATAGGGTTTTGAGAAACTTATAAGCACGTTATCCGTATCCCATCTTTTTACTATTAAAAAATGGAAATTGGGAAATTCCCAAACTCACAAATATAGTGTTAGGAGCACTTCCAGGTGTTTTAATAATTAAAGAAGTCTTTCCTAGAAAGATTCAGGAGAGACAAGTCCAGGCCAAAAGTGCATTATGCGGTAGAATTCAGAGTAGTGCTAATGCATCTAGATCCACCCAAAAAAATTTGCCCCAACTACACTAATTGAGTAGTTCGTGAACAAACTGAGGGAAAGGCTCCAAACGACGGTAGCCTCCTATGATTTGGAGACACTCACCTTTGAACAAGTGGTAGCAAGAGAAACCAGAGCTGAGAGGATCTTGATGCAAACAAGAAAAGAACCCAAGGCCTAGAGTATACTAGATAATGCAATAGAGAGAAAGAAGAGAATTTTAAAATTTTGAACAAGTGGTAGCAAGAGAAACCAAAGCTGAGGGGATCTTGATGCTTGCAAACAAGAAAAGACCCAAAAGAACTAGAGTATACTAGATAATGCAATAGAGAGAAAGAAGAGAATTTTAAAATTTTGATTATACCAAACAAGAGATAGATATAATATGATGGTGTTGTACACCCATGCACTCTAGTGTAAAGCTTAGATGGTGATCTAGATAGACTTTGGATGGAGCGCTTACTAAGAGTATAGGGAATAAATGCTCACAAGCATTGGTTGCCTTTGCTTGTTTTGAATCATGGTCTAATTCTGGATCTCATACTGATTTCTCAGTATGATCCAAGCCATGGATGCCTTGGTTGTGTGTGGAATAAGAGTAAGAATAGAATCACTTACACTTATAACAATGGCACAAAGTGTATCTGGATTGCGTCCCTTCCATGCCCGAAGAAGAGTAACATCTTGTGTAATCATTCTTGTGTTATCTCTAGGGTCAATGGTTTCCACAGGTTCTTGGTCTGTTCCCAGAAAGGCCTCCACAGCTCAAGGATGGCGTTGATTTTGAACTTCCAAAGAGTGTAATTTGTCCCATCTAACTTTCCTTTAGTGAAGATGGCTGGAAAAATGCAGAGCACTAGAATATTAATAGGAAGCACTGGAATAGCAACATTGGAATAGCAATAACATGAGACCCTGAAGTAGACATCACTCCAAGAAGCTGCTTCTATGCAAAGAAAGACTAGAATTTGTGTACTATTTTTGCTAAGAGAACCTATAGCTTTGATACCATGTAAGAATATGGCACATCAAAAACAGATACATCAAGAGAAAGTACACTAGATAATGCAATAGAGAGAATGGAGAGAATTTTAAAATTCTAATTATACCAAACAAGAGATGGGTATAATATGATGGTGTTGTTTACCCGTTTACTCTAGTGTAGAGCTTAGATGGCAATCTAGATAGACTCTCCATGGAGGTGTACTCAGAATATAGGGAACATATGATCACAAGCATTGGATGCCTTTTCTTGTGCCAACTATGTCCATTTACACTGCTAGAGGTAGTGCGGTTGGATGTATCCAAGACGTGGGCACCTACATTGCATTGATGCATCTCCCTGCCCTTGTGTATTCATAACTCATCCCATTAGGGAGAATTTTAACATATTTTGAGCCTTTTACTAATTAAGTAACTAGCAACGGACCAATAGGAATAGAGGATTGTGTACATTTGGTCTCCTTTGAATATAGGGAGGGAGACTAGGCTATAGGGAGGGGGACAAGCCTATAGGGAGGGGGACAAGCCTATAGGGAGGGGGACTAGGCTTTCAACACTAATAATTACAATTGTCCCTTTTAAAAAGTAGGGAGGGGGACAAGCCTATAGGGAGGGGGACTAGGCTTTCAACACTAATAATTACAATTGTCCCTTTTAAAAAGTAGGGGGGTTAGGGTAGGTGTTGTCTTACCATTCTCGTGGCTCAAAAAATCCTTCAAAATTTGAAATTTTTGAGATTCCCCCAAAAGTCACTTTCCCCCCCCAAAAACCCATCTCAAATTTCATTATAGTCAAAAATTTCATTTTCAAGTTTGCTTTCCCTCTTGAACGTCCAAATTAAACTCTCGTTAACCTTCCTCCCTTCTTCTTCAATCTCTTAAATATCCATCAAGCGTGAAACCTTAATCTGCATACCATCTTCATCTTTTCTTTCTTTATCTCATTCACCAAATCCTAATCTCACTACTATAGCTTCACAATTGATATGGCTGCACCACGAAGAAGACCAAAAGATGAGATTGAGGAGATCTCGATGATGCTTGGGTGAGAGAGGAATTTTGCAAGGGTGCTGGGGTTCTCCTACAGCCTACTGCTATTGGTCCGCAATGAGCTCGACGCGACGAGATGTGATGGAGATTCATTGGAAGGGTCATTTATAGGGATTCAAAAAATCGAGCAATGGAGACCTGGTGGCCATTGTATAACATGTGTACACAAAACGAGACATCCATCTTCACCCTTCTTGGATTTCCATGCAACTGTAAGTATCATAGGGAAGAAAAGAGGCATGTGATATTACGATAGCTACATCTTTCATGTTTAATGATCTTATTTTTGGGTTGCAAATAATATGATAGCTACATCTTTCATGTTTAACAATCTTATTTTTGGGTTGCAGATATTTTTTCTTCTAACTTTTTATCGGCACTCCTATGTGGTGCCGATGCATGATGGTGGGTTTGGTAAGCTAGAGATCATCACATATCCTCTTCTCTCTTCTATATTGAATGGCCAAATCTTGATGCTTGGATGGTTATGGTCATGAAATCAAAGATGCTTTGTGACATACAAGGATCTGTGGGTCTCAGCTAGGTATACCCAATTCATGTTTTTGCTAAGATGTTCAATCAATTTACTTTCTCACAAACTTACCATGTTTGTGTGCAAGAAAGTACTAGGTGATGACATGGTTGCCGTGCTTGGAGAGCGGTGGAACATTGTAGAGGGGAAGCATCACGATGATACATTCAAGTGCAATATAGTAGAGTCCAGTGTTACATTCAAGTGCAATATAGTAGAGTCCAGTGCAATATAGTAGAGTCATGCTATGTTATACATTTGCTGGGTTAAGAAAAATAGTAGTTGGGTCCCATTGCAAGCGGATGAACAAGTAGTTTTACCTCTTGACATATGTGTTAGGTTGCCCAATGGTGTGGTGGAAATTGTAAGTGGAAGCACGCATTCGAGTCTCCTAAATATTAGGGAGCACCTCAATATCATGGAAAGAGAGGATATAAGTAGGACACAATTCAAGGTGAAGAATAGAAAGATTCAAATGCGAATGGAGTCAAAAACCTTGGTAGATGCTGATTGGGAATTTGATGGTATATGCATGACTTAATAAGAAATATTTGGAGTTTTTTTATGAAGTATGTTTAGAATTATAATATTTTTCTTCAACTCTTGGGCTCCACTCAAACTAATTTTGTAAATTTACTTATGTAATTCATCAATTAAAAGTTTTGTCTTGTGATTGCTATACCTTTGGAAGTTTTTATGAAGTTATTTTAGAATTATAGTATTTGGAGTTTTTTTTATGAAGTCCTTTTAGAGTTCTAATATTCTCCTTTTAGAGATGTATTGGGTCATGAGATGACATTTGAAGGCAATTCTGGCACAATATCGCAAAACCATAGCCAGTCCATTACAAACTCAACATGTTCCTACCTTGAAAAATTTAAGTACAAATGTGTTATGAGTACAAAACATGATAAAATAAGAAGAGAATTTCTCAATATTTACAAAAAAAGATTATAAAATTAGAAGGAAATTTACAAATATTTACAATGATAAATAGGGAGGAAGCTTCCTATTTTCTCTCCTCTAGTTTTGTCTCCATCGCGTTTAGTTTTGTCTCCATGTCCCTGTCCTTTGTCTCCTCCTTTATCTCTATGTCCCTTTCCTTTGTCTCTGTGCCCTTTTTCTTTGATTCCTTTGGGTTTTTCTTACCAGAAAACTTGAGTTTCTTCTTAGCTTTCTTGCCCCAACACCCTTCTTGGAACCCACTTGAGAACCACTTTTCTTTGAGGTACTTCCTAGTTTAGCTCCCTTGGTTTCTTTATGAGTGCCTTGTTGAGGAGAACCATTGGTTTCTTTATGTAGAGTTCCTTGCTTAAATATAAAATGCTTCAATGGTGAGTGTATAAGTATTTTCTTTTTCTTCTTAGATATGGAGAGGCTTGCCTTGGGAGTGGAGAGTCTGGATCATTAAGAGTAATTCAATTATTCAAAATAATATTGATTGCTCTTGCACAAAAACTCCACATCCAAAACTCATGAGATCCAAGAGTCTATCAAATTAAAAAAATTTCTCAGATTTAAGAACCTAGAACTATAGAAAATAAGTTGAAAAATTGGCTAAAGATTTAAAGCAAAAATAGTGGGTTTTTAATATAACCTACACTTTCGAATCAATCTTGGTATACTTAGACAAAATAAATTTCCACACATTGGTGGCAATAACATGCCATCCACATGAGGTAGAATCTTTTTGTAAAGCAACTATCTGATTTAGAAACTTATACTTTGCCTTCTTTTTCAAATTCGAAAATTGGTCTTCAATAGTTGCAATAGCTCTCTTACATGCCTTATTTAAAATTAAATTTGATTATATACAAAAAAGCAAGGAAAAATAAATTATGAAGCTTAGTAAGAAGATCACTATTTAAGAGAACTACTTGCAATTTAATCTTCCCATGAATGCTAGTCAGGCTATTCATAAAAACAACACTTCTTCTCAGAATATTGATAGCACAAGAACTCCAGTGTCCACTGGAAAAAAGTAAAAGAAATATTTAAGAAAGAGAATATCCTTAAAATAATTCTACACATATGTCATATAGTAAACACAGAAATATTTAAGAAAGAGAATATCCTTAAAATAATTCTACACATATGTCATATAGTAAACACATAGAAAGCATCAGTTAGAGATGAACCTCTCTACATATGGCAAAACATCAAAACAAATGTTCTTATTTTTCATTGGCTTGAAATAGGATGCAAGCTCGAAGGTCTTCTTCTTCATATCAATTAATGCTGCCAACACTAAGGGATCATAAATGAATACTTCGTTGACTTGATTTAGAAGCAATTCCTTCATAAGTGCCTTGAAAGAGTTTATAAAAAAAAGGAAAAATAAACAAAGTAGAAAATATTCATACATTAAACGCACGTGAAAAATGTATTCATACCTTAAACACATGAGAACAACATTGTCATTGATCTCCATATCCTTCTTGTGAGACCCCTTCCCTTTCTGCGCATTGAAATTTAAAGTGCTGGTAGAGGAAGTAGCAACGCGCAGGGCGGCAGAGCTTCCCACAGACGGGGCCTCGCCCATGAATGTCCAGACAAGAGACTAGTCCCTCAGTTCTTCCCAAAACCGAACCTGGAAAAATCTTCCCTCGCCTAGAAAGCATAGGCGATTCCTCCAGGAAAATCTTCTAACATAGTCAAGAGCTTTAACTATCCTTTGTATTTTGACCGAACCCGCGGCGGCGGCGGGTCACATGGCCGAATCAAAGGAGGAACTTGTACTTGGTTCATAGAGACCAACGCCTTTTTTCCCATCAAGAGAGGCACAACCGTTGATTCTTTTCCATAGAATAAGAATTATCCTGTGACTTACTTCAACTATCCTAACTTGAACATAATTGAATTTTATTATAGGAATCCATCGATCCAGCCAATCCCATGGGTTAGCCAACCGCCCAACCATTGTATTGATAGGATCCAGTATAAGAATTTGGTTATGTTTTGTTTCGGGTATCAGGGAAAAGAGTTCCCAGGTCCCCTACATGGAAAAATTAAATAGACACACCACTTATGCACCGAATATATATGAAATTGCCTTTTCCTTAGACTCAACTATTTCCAAAACAGCATTGTAATAAAGCCACAATGTTTCTATCATATCAGTATTCCAGTTCCAGGATGCAATTCCAACTTTTTCACTTTCCAATCATGAAATCCAATTTCCAATCATTCCTTCCTCAGTGTCCCTATGGCATCGTTGGCAACCAAAAGGCTCACCACCTGGTCAGTCCCTCTAGGCTCACCTAGTAATTCACTCAGGGGACTTTTCGATAGTTCCTAGCCCATAGTACCCAGGAATATAATCAAGTATTCCATTCATTCCTTCCTCAGCATACCTATGGCATCATTGGCAACCAGAACGCTCACCACCAGGTCATCCTGCTCACTTAGGGGCCTTTTTAATAGTTCCTAGCCTATAGTACCTAAGAGTATACTATCACATAAAATCGATATAGACTCTCCGTTGAAGATCAGCTAGATCAACCAACAAGATCCATTTAAAAGAGCCATGAACTCATCCGTTGAAGACCAACAAGGCCAATCAACTAGATCCATGCTCGTGTTCAAAAAACAACTCCAACTCATTTTCTTTCTCAACACATGCATGGGTATCTTGGGCAACCCAGATCCCGAGCACCGTATGGTCAGCACCCTCTAGGCTCCTTCGCAAGTGACCTAGTGCTTCACTCATAGGCCGCTTCCTTGGCCCCTTATCCACCATACCGGAAGCTCACCATTTTAAGCGAACCGAGGCTGGTCAAGACCTCAGCCGATCTTGCCATGTGAGGCGTTCATCTTTAACTCTCCGTCAACTGTTGTAACATTTTTCACTTAGGTCCATGACCTCATTCCATAATATAGTCAAAATGCTTCCCCCCTCATTATTGACATAAAACAATCTTTAAAAAATAGGTTGCACATACAAATACAATTTTCAAGCAAAATTACCATCTTCTACATCATTCCTCATTATTCCATATCATTCCACATCATTCCACATCATTTCTCATTATTCCACATCAATTCACATCACATCATTCCACATTCATTCACATCATCTACATCATTTCCACATTCATTCACATCATCCCAAATCATTTCCATATTCATTCACATCATCCCACATCATTTCCACATTCATTCACATCATCCACATCAACCCACATCATTTCCATATCACTCCACATCATTTCCACATCACTCCATACCAACCCACATCATTTCTCATCAATCCACGTCACTTCATATCATACCACACATCAATCCACATCAATTCACACATTCCACATCCTTCCACACATCACTCCTGGACCACATCATTTTACACATCACCCACATCAATCCACACATTCCACATCAATCCACATAATTCCACACATTTCACACATCACTACACATCATTTCTCACATCACTACACATCACCCCACATCACTCCACATCATTCCTCACCTCAATCCAATTTCCACAAACAAGATGGTCTCTTTTCGCTTTGAGCGAATCAGGTTTGATTATCAACTTTCCTTGATCTAGTTTTCAGAATTTTTGTTCCACAATCAACCAGGTTAAAAGTACAGTTACTCTACTTTTTATACTGATAGAACTTTCTAAGTCTCACTCAATTACTTCGCTCAGTTAAAGATAACTTTTTTCTTGACTAAATTCAGTTAAGTCTAACTTTTCGTTCACTTTTGGATCCTCGATCCTTTCACAAGAATTCAAGATTCCTTTCCCAGGGAATCTAGGAATATTTTTTACAAGTATTTACATTCATCCAACTAAGCATGTTTCTGGTCTTTTTCTGGGAAATCCCTTTTCCCATTCAAAATGTACCCAAGATTCTATTTTTCAAGAATCTAGACGTATACTTCATAATTTCAAAAGGTAAATATGTTTGTGATTCCTCTTTCTGATTAAAAATTTATCCATATTTTCTTGATGCATTCCTATGAATATTTTCACATTCTTTTCTCAAATCTAGAAAATAAAATATGCTCAATATTCATCTTTTTTAATAAAAGATTTATGCATACGACCTCATGGGTTTTACAAAATCAATTATACCCATAAATCCTCTTTCTGATTAAAAATTTATCCATGTTTTCTTGATGCATTCCTATGAATATTTTCACATTCTTTTCTCAAATTTCTAAAATAAAATATGCTCAATATTCTTCTTTTTAAATAAAAAATTTATGCTCATGGGATTTACAAAATCAATTATACCCATAATTCCTCTTTCTGATTAAAAATTTATCTATGTTTTCTTGATGCACCCCTATGAATATTTTCACATTCTTTTCTCTATTTTTCCAAAATAAAATATCATGGAAATCCCTCTTTTAGCATAATGTATGTGTTGCTGGTTCCAGCCGGTGGGGCTGGTGGTGCCCCCGTTCGTGTTGTTATTCAAAGTTTGGGAGGTGAAGGGCTATAGAGGCAGTGGTTCTTTTTTCTTTTTTCACCTCACATTCTTCTGGTGCCCCCACTGCTGAGGAGAGCTCAGGGATTTCTCTTACGAGGGTGTATGCCCCAGAGTGAGAGATTGAAGGAAGGTGTTTCCAGTGTTTTTCTTGGGATTTGTGGTGAAGCTTGGGGATCAAAATGATGTCATATCCAAAGTTTTTTGGTGGTCCTAATGAAGATGTGGTAGATTTTTTGGAAAGGATGAAGGTTGCATGCATAAACAATCACATCAATGAGCCGGCACAGGTATTGCGGTTGCTGAACATCTGCTTAAAAGGGGATGCAAGGATTTGGTACAGAGCTTATGAGGAGTCGTTAAAGGATGCTGAGCCACGCATTCCAATGACTGAAGATGGATTGAAGACCGCTCTTTTGAACAGGTTCAAGAAGATTGAGGATCCAGACAGGGTTTGGCATGAAGTGCAGGGGTTGATACAGGGTGAATTGGAGCCAATTGATGATTATGTGAAGAAATTTTCTTTGCTGTGGGAGACTTTGTGCAGGGCTTTGGGAGGAGAAGATCAAGTACCTCCGGACATGATGAAGAAGGATCGTTTTATTGTAGGATTGAACGGAGGCATTCGCTGGAAAGTTGAATTAAAGAAGCCCATATCTTATGAGGATGCAGTGGAGATAGCCAAATCTAAGGATTGAAAATTGCAACGGATGAACCAGCTGGGGATGGTTCTAGTGGTAGTAAGGCCTGAAATGAGAAGGGTAGAAGTGGTACTGATAAGAACCGTGCTAGAAAGAGTGCAACCGACAGAAGTTCAAGTGAATAATGCCGCACCAGAGGGGACAAAGATGGCGCCCATAGCTGTTTTACAACTTCTAATGAAGGGCTTAAACAGGACATGAGGCAAATGGTGGATTGTATGAAGAATCTGAGTTTGAAAATGATGGAAAACACAGGTGGTGGATGTGGCCGAGGCAGAGGATATAATCAGGAAGAAGGGGTTGAAGGTCAAACAGGCTATGGAAGTGGCCGTGGTTTTGGCAGGGGTAGACGGTTTATCCCGACATGTTGGAATTGTGGTGAACTTGGACATCTAAGTACAAACTGTGATAAGCCTCAGCGAATGGGGGTTGATATGTATCCCTTACCCTCTCAGATTCTCAACAGGGCAAATGATTATGGAATTGAAATTAGAGGTGAAGCAGGGACCAGTGGGTTGACAAATGAGGAGAAGGGTAAAACTAAGGTGATAGATGTGGTCACCCTTGAGAAGACAAAGGAGACAGAAGCAAATGTGTTGGGGAAACAGATGCCACAGGAAAGGGAAAGCAGGGATGCTGCAGGGCCTAGCAAGAAGAAAGGTAAAGTGAAGGAAGGAGGGGATGTAAAGGTCAAGCAAAAGAGGAAGTCTCGTAGGAAGTTTCAGGTGACTGATTTTCCACTAGGGGTTGGGCAGGATAGCTACAATTTGCAGGAGGATATGGCTCGAAGGAAAGCTAATATTGCTTTTGGGCAATTGATAGAGTTAGCTCCTAACTTGAAGCGTCAGCGAAAAAGACTTGTAAAGGCCAAAGGAATAGTGACTGTTTTTTTTGTTCAGGAGTTGCCTGATATATGTCCTGTGGTGGTGAATGTATGGTACAAAGGGAAGAATCTGGGAGAAGCATACATAGATGGTGGAGCACAAATTTGTGTAATCACATTAGCAGGCTGTGGAGAGTCTTGGTCTTAATTTTACTAAAGCGTCTGGTTTCCGTATTCGGTTGGCCAATCACCAGAAGGTCAAATGCTTAGGTATGATTAAGGAGTTAGAACTACAGGCTTTTGATGTAAAGGTGCTTGTGGACTGTCATGTTATGCCAGCAGGAATGGGTGCATTCCCCATCATTTTGGGAAGACCATGGTTGAGAGCGGTGAAGGCTGTTCAAGATTGGAGGAAAGGGGTCATTACTCTGTATGATAGGAGAGGGGATAAAAAGCAGTTTAATATGGATAACCAAAAGCCTGTTCATGATGAAAGGGAAAGTGAAGCTGATTCGAGTGTTGATGATACGACTAGTAGCACCACTACTAGTGAGGGAACAGAGGACACTTCATTCAGTGAGGAGGATGCAGAGATGGATGCCCTGGTTATTGATGAGGAGGTGCTTGGTGATGAGGTTGCCCAACAAGAAGAGGCCATACAGGAAGAATGCGAGGAGGTACAAGTGAATCATGAGCAAAGGTATGCATGTGATGTGAAAGAGTATGCTTTAAAGTCTTTGGATGATGAACCTTTGTGGGATGAGTGGGATATAGAAAGTATGCAAGATGATGAACCTGAGTTGGAGCTAGATGATCAGATGTGCATTAATGTTAAGAAAGCCACAAGCAGAATTGATGCTATGAAGGAAGAGAAACACCAGAAGACTATGACTGATGTTGATGCTATGGATGAGAATATCGATGCTGTGATAGATGAATTTCTTACTGGCCTGGATAAAGATGAGCATACAGGGACTGAGGTGGATGCTTTGGCAATGGTGCCTTTTGAAGAGGAGTTCGTTTTGCCTGTAGTGGTTGGCGTTGATGATGATGTTTCTTATGTTGATGGACAAGAAAATGTTATGGCACAGCAGGTCTTTCTTGATGAAGCTTTCATCAATTACTACCCTCAGCAGGAGCTGCTTCACTAGTTCTCCAATATTGGTGTTGACCATATCAGTGATTTTGGAATTGAGATGAGGCAGGATGGTGTGTATGTCAGGAGCTTTGTTTCCAGAAGTTCTTATGATATGTTTTGGGATGTGGGATGGCAAACTATGCCTGGGGAAGATGACAGTGTTTCTTTGATCACATGGAATAGAGATGTTTTGATTACACTGTATGATGCTCAAAGGATTGACAGAGGGAAACGTGGTCATATGCTTTCTGCTGATCAATGGAATGATTCAGTAGGCTAGGGGTTGGGCAAAATATGTCAGGTGAAAATCTGAAAGGTGTTTTGGGTCTATGTACATATGGAATGTGTGGTGTGTGAATAAGCTTTGACCTAAATGCCTTGGCAAATGTACAGAGTGGGTGGTTTTATGGTTTTTTTTACGAGCTGATGGTGATGCCTGCATGTGAAAGTGTGCCTGGAACTCCGAATGTGATGATGGTTGGTCAATCTAGGGCTGATTCTAGATGCAAGGATGGCACTCCATTTTTAGCAAGCGTGTGATGACGATCGGCAGTGCATGGCACCGATGGAATTGGTCGTATTTTGGTGAGGAGAGGTGCTGATGATGATGAGCTGTGGGCAGATATTGCATCTATTTTGGAAGGAAAGTATGGGCGCTGCACCTTAACTTGAAGCATAAGGAAAGCAAGGTAATGAAGGATGTGTGGCCATCATTTTGAGGCTTTAAAAAATAATAATATGTAATATCAAAGTGGCCAGCTGCTGTAGGTCCACGTGGAAGCTTGTGCTGCAGCCAACGCCATCTGCCAACACGTGAACACAGACGTCTGGCAGGCTGGCAAAGACAATCGAAAGGAGATCGCTCTGTGTGATAAAAAAATGGCTCTGGGATTCAGTAGGATGGTTGGGAAGAGTCGCCCTCTGGGAGCAGGGCTCATGGGTGATTGTGAAAGCTGTAGGCGAAAGGCGTCATCTCAAGGTGGCTGGTGGTGATGAAGCAAATGGGCTGGGGCTGTTCGAAGGTCGCAAGTGATATAGCCACCTTGTGCGAGTGTAGACGAGGCCACCTGGCAGAGGTGCTGTGCAAAACCAGAGGCAAGGAGAAGCTGGTGAAGGTTGCTGCTGGAGCGAGGGTTCGGGGGTGATCATAGCAGCGTGGGAGCCGCCTTGTGCAAAAAGGCTCTCAGGTGAGAGCAGCTGATAGTAGGCATGTGGCTAGCTGCAGAGCGAGTAGTGAAGGGTGGCGAAGATGCCTGGTGTGAAGGGGTCGCCCTGGTGTATAGGGACGTGGAGGTAGTTTGCAAGCCAAGGAGATGCTGTGCCTAGGGTCTGAAGGGCTGCATTGAACTATAGAGGTTGATTGGAAGCAAAACACAAGGTCTCCTGGCTGGTGTTACCATAGACAGAAGTGTGACAGATGAAGCGTATATCCCTATACCTTTTCCTGAGAACTTGATAGATCCCTTAGAATGAAACCATGTTTTAGCTACCATAGACACTTGTGCATTACCAAGGCAAACACAGTTCTGTGATCCAGATGGGTATGACATTATTCCCGTAAGAATGCTAAGACCGATCTATGCAGAGGAACCCCAAGAAGCCCCTAGGTATGAAGCAAACAAATCATTATTGCTAGGAGATATGGTATCTGTAGAGGAAGTATCCCCTCTTGAGTACAGCTCAGTTGATGAAGGAGATGAGGATAGATGCTTAGAATCCTCTTATGGGAAGGATTCTGATGACGATGCCATAGTCCGTGAATCAGAGTTAGAGAAGATAAGATTGTTGTTAAAGGGCAGAGAGGTCCTGCTGAGTATTCCTAGTGACAAACCGAAACGTAAGTTTTGCAAGAGTCATCCAAGGTTTCGCAAACATAAAGTCAAGGAAAAGAGACAACAACAACAAAAAGAAAGAGAAGATGTGGATAAAGAAGACTTTATTCCACATCCAACCTTTGTAGGGAAGAACGAGTACTTGTACTACTTGGGAGCTGATGATTGCATCAAAGATGAGATGAAATGGAGATACGGCTTTCAATTAGTGCAAAAGCTAAACGAGAAGGAGAGTGACAACCCAAAGAAGAAGAGGAAAAGGAAACCGAAGCTAAAATCCAAGGCTTCAGTGCAGTCAAGACTGAACAAAGCACCATGACGAGAGTGAAGCGTAAAGCTCTAGTGCAAGAATGGAAGAGAATGCTAAAAGCAGCATGGTCTTCCATGAGTGATGACTCAAAGGAAGAAGAGAATACCACAAATATCCCCTCAAACTTCAAGAAATTCACCATACAGGATCGGAAAATAGTCTTGCAACAACCTATTTGACAGAAACCTGCTGAGGAACCAGGAGTTTCCTATGATGGCCCTGAGGACGCTAAGAAAATAGACCTGGCAGAACCAAGCGAAGAGCCACGTAATGTGTGGATTGCACAGACTTAACCCAAGCGGAGGAAGAATTGCTAATCTCTACTCTAAGAGAGTATCGAGACATATTTGCTTGGAGTTACAAAGACCTTAAGGGGGTTGATCCAAAGATCTGCCAGCATACAATTCCCATGCGAGAGGATGCCAAGCCATCTAAGCAGCATCCTTACACGTATAACGATAATTTTACCAAAAAGATCAAAGAAGAGATTGACAAGCTATTAGCGGGCTGAATTTATTTATGAGATTGAACATACAGAATGGATCTCACCGATTGTGGTAGTACCTAAGAAGAATGGAAAACTACAAGTATGTGTCAATCTAAAGAAAGTAAATGCTGCTACTATCTGGGACCACTATCCGCTTTCACTCACTGATCATGTATTGGAGAGGGTAGCTGGTAAGAAGGCATACAGTTTTCTTGATGGATTTTCGGGCTACAACCAGGTATCTATTGATCCCAAGGATCAACACAAAACCACTTTTGCTACAGAATGGGGAGTGTTTGCATATAGAGTTATGCCTTTTGGTTTGACTAACGCTCCAGCCACCTTTCAGAGGCTGATGAGCCATGCGTTCAAAGAATACCTGCGATTATTCCTTGAGATATTCATGGATGACTTGTGTGTGCATTCCATAAACAGAGAAGAACACATACAGCATCTCAAAAAAATCTTTGAGAAATGCAAAGTGTATCGCATATGCCTTAATCCTGATAAATGCAAGTTTATGGTTAGGCAAGGGAAGATTCTAGGCCACATTGTGTCTAGGAATGGTATATCCACGGATGAGGGAAAGATAGCTGTTAATTTTGAGCTATAGTAGACCTTACAATGCAAAAGGGGTACAAGTTTTCATGGGTCATTGCAGCTACTATCGTAGATTTATCTACATGTACGCTGAAATAGCACAGCCATTGTACACACTCCTTGTTGTATTTGAATGGAGAGAGGATTGTGAAGAAGCCTTTGAAAAGCTGAAGAAAGCATTAGTGACGGCACCTATTCTCAGGCCACCGGATTGGGATAATTTATTCCACATACATATAGATGCTTCGGCTTTTGCAATTGGCTGTATTTTAGCTCAACCAGGCAAGAATAAAATGGACTTTCCAGTCTCATATGCTAGCCGATAGTACTGAAAAGAATTACACCATCACGAAAAGAGAAGGCTTAGCTATGATCTATGCTGTGAAGAAGTTTTGGCATTACCTTTTGGCCAACAAATTTACATTCTTCGTAGATCATCAAGATTTACTTTACCTTGTGAACAAGCCATGTGCAACCGGAAGGATTGTACGTTGGTTAGTTATTCTACTTGAATTTGAATTTGAAGTAGCGGTAAAGAAGGGAAAAATGCATCAGCGGGTTGATCATCTTTCCAGGATAACTTCAAGAGAAGCACCCATTGGTATAGATGATGATATTCCTGACGCTACTCTATTCTTTGTTGAGACAGCACCAAGATGGGCAGAACCCATCATTCAAGTTTTAACGACAGGATTTGTTGACTCCATTAGTCCCACCAATGAAAAGATAATGACCTTAGAGCATTGTGCTCCTTATAAGCTTCTTTCTGGATGATTGTATAAATTAGGAAAAGACGGAATACTTCGTCTATGCCCTGACCCTGATCAATATGATGAGATTATCTCATATGTCCACGTGAGCTTAGGAGGCAGACACGTCTCTGGAAAGGATACGGTTAAAAGAGTTCTATGGGAAGGATATTGGTGGCCAACACTTCATGCTGATACAGAAGAGTACGTACGGAATTGTAAAATTTATCAACAAAGGAAACCCATTCCTCATGTAACTCTATTTTATATTTCAACAACACCCGATTGGAGTTCGTACATTGTGAAGTATTTGACGTAGGGTCATACGGACAATAAGATGCCTAGGCATAGAAAGAGAGCCATAGAGGTAGAAGCAGCGAGTTTTCAGATTATTGAAGGCCAGCTGTACAAAAGGGGCAAAGATGGAAACCTACAGACTTGTGTTTGTGAGAGTGACTACCTTAGCGTATTGACTCATGCACATTCAGGAGTTGGGGGTGGACATTTCTGTGGAGAAACAACTGCCAAACTTATACTATGGTCAGGACTATGGTGGCCTATGCTTTTTCATGATGCAACAGAGTATGTCAAATGATGTGATCAATGTCAAAGAGCCAAACCTCCTACCAAGTATGAGGACATGCCATTGAGACCAATCATGGGGGTTAGAGCTTTTGCGAAATGGGGAATTGATTTTGTGGGATTGATTAAACTACCAGCACGCCATACACATGCTGAGTATTGAAAAGATGCAGGGGGGAAGAGAGCTTGAGCTCTTGCAAGCACACACACACACTCACAAAACCCTAATAGAGAACACACAAGGTGAGAGGCTGAAAATCTTCTTCTTCTTCACTCAACACTCAACACTCAACACACCATATACAAGAATAAGAGTACACATAATATGAAAGGTACTCAACCAATACATACACGGGTTCTCTATAGTGTGAACCCGACTAAATGAGCTCGCGCTATAACTATGCCAGTCTCTAGAATGGTTGTCACACAGCCTGTCATCCCACTCGCCGCATATCACCCAAGATCTCACCAACCATGCCAGTGGTGTAAGTGTGGGGCCTATCCCCCACCCCCCAGGCGGGTCATCAGTGTCCACTGCCTCACTAGACGAGCTCGATATCTCAACACTCCCCCTCGAGCTCAACTCCATCTCATGTACACCAAGCAAAGCCCTGAATCTACGGAGCTTCTCTGTACCCAATGCTTTGGTGAAGATGTCAGCTACCTCATCCTCTGTGCTGACATAAACAAGGTCAAGGTCTCCTGCCAAGACCTTTTCTCTGACGAAGTGGTAGTGAACCTCTATGTGCTTTGTATGAGCATGAAAGACTGGGTTCCTGGCCAACTGTATACTGCTAATGTTGTCACAGAAAATGACAACTCGTCTATCCACTGATAGACCCAAATCTCCAAGTATCTTCCTCAACTAAGCTACCTCACATGCTGCCATAGCAGCTCCTCTGTTACTCGGCCTCTGTACTCGATAGAGCAACCGTAGGCTGCTTCTTGCTACTCCAAGTCACAGCAGCACTCCCCAAAGAAAACATGAATCCACTGGTAGATCTTCTATCTGAGATACTACCAGCCCAATCAGCATCTGTGTACCCATGTACACATATCTCTGTCCTAGTCTCATAGAATAGTCCACAATGCAAAGTAGACCTCACATACCTCAGTATGCATCTCACTGCATCCAAATGCGGTTTTCGTGGAACCTGCATAAACTCACTCACCAACCCAACAGCATAGCTCAAATCTGGTCTGGTGATCGTCATGTAGATCAAGCTTCCTACTATGCACCTATACATAGTAGGATCCTCCAAGATCTCTCTTGAATCTGCACTCAACTTGCCATTCTGATCCAATGGCACGGAAATAGGCTTACAGCCTGTCATACCATACTTGGACAACATGTCCAAGCCATACTGTCTCTGCAGTAATCCAATACCATGTGGTGACCTAATCACCTCAATGCCCAAGAAATATCTGAGCTCCCCAAGATCCTTCATCTCGAACTTCTATCTGAGCATGATCTTTACATCAAAGATCTCTGCATCATGGTCCCCCGTAATGATCAAGTCATCTACATAGATGACAATAAGCACAACCCCTCTATCACCATGTCTCACATACAGCGAGAAATCTGCATTGGCTACATGAAAGCCAATAGTGACAAGATATTCAGAAATCTTGTCAGACCATGCTCTTGGTGCTTGTTTTAAGCCATACAAGGCTTTCTTCAACCTGCAAACATGCTCGGGGTGACCCACATCCTCATATCCAGGTGGCTGCAACATATACACCTCTTCTTGCAAATCCCCATGCAAGAATGCATTCTTTACATCCATTTGATGTAAAGACCATTGCTTTGATGCAGCCACTACTATCACAACTCTCACTGTTGCCATCTTGGCAACTGGGCTGAAAGTTTCTTCATAATCAATGCCATATGTCTGCGCATATCCTTTGGCTACCAATCTAGCCTTGTACCTATTTATGCTTCCATCACTGTTATGTTTTACTTTGTACACCCACTTGCATCCAATGGCTTTCTTGCCTTTAGGTAATTGCACTAAATCCCAAGTTTCATTTCCATATAGTGCATCCATCTCCTCATCCATAGCTTTCTCCCAATACACATTTCCAACAGCCTCATCAATGCATGTGGGCTCAACAACCTGCACAACCTTGGCCATATATGCATAGTGATGTGCCACATAACCATCATAGGTAAATCTCTGCATAGGATTTTTCACTCTCCTAGATCTTCGCAGCTTCTCATTCATGGCTTCCATAGCCTTCTTTACACCAGGTGTTCTCATAGCTGGGATCCCAAGCTCCTCATCAAGGCTCATATCTGAGCCACTAGACTCTCCATCAACATGAGAATGCCCTGCAGAAATGTCAGGCATACCAAGGGGCTCAGCCACTTTCTCTTTTCCTTTACGTGATGTACTAATCACATTTGCAGGACGACTGGTATTATGACGCAGCCTGCCACTCCATGGTCTATCAATAGACCCACTAGATGAGGACTCTCCTGGTCCACTCAAAGACTGTGATTGCTGACCTGCATTCTGTGCAACCACACTTCCATTGACATCAGCCCCACAACAGCTTCTTTTCAGCAGCATACCAGCTGCTCATCTCATCAAAGACAACATCCCTGCTTACCCTCAACTCACGTGTAGCAGGGTTATAACACCTGTATGACTTTTACTCAAGGGAATATCCAATAAACACGCATTTTTCAGCTTTCAGATACAGCTTAGTTCTCAGCTCATCTGGCACATGCACATATACAATGCATCCAAAGACTTTCAGATGAGAAATCTGGTTTTCTGCCAGTAAACCTCTCCTCTGGAGTTACATCATGTATGGCTGCAGGAGTCCTGTTCATGATGTATACTGCTGTAGAAACAGCCTCAGCCCAATAGCTATGCGGCATATTCTTCTCTTCCATCAATGCTCGCGCAATCTCAGCAATGTGCCTATTTTTTCGCTCAGCAACTCTATTTTGGTGCGGAATGTATCTGCATGTAAACTGTCTCCGAATACCATTCTTCTTCAAAAATTCAAAGAACTCATTGGAGAAGTACTCTCCCCCTCCATCTGACCTTAGGCACTTTATATATTTTCCTGTTTGCTTTTCAACCAAAACTCTGAAATTCTGAAAGTGAGTGAACACCTCACTCTTCTCCTTCATGAAATATACCCACACTTTCCTTGTGTGGTCATCAATGAAAGTCACATAATACCTGTAGCCTCCCATAGATATGGTCTTCGTAGTAGGACCCCATACATTTGAATGCACAATATCTAGTGCATTTCTGCTCACATATCTGTTACGTGGAAACACATGCTTTGTTTGCTTCCCAAATTGGCATGCTTCACATATTTTCTGCATACCTTCCACTTTAAATTTTGGCAGCCCTGTCTCACAATTCCTTTAGTCTTCATAGACTTCAATCTCTGCACATTCACATGTCCAATCCTTTTATGCCAAATGTCTATGTCTGCAACAATTCCTGAACCATTTGCAAACATCGCAGCACTCATTTCAGGCATGTATACATTCAATGTAAACATTTTGCCCACTCTGTTGCCTTTTGCAATCAACTTGCACTTGTCTTTAAAGTCTTCAACATAACAAGGCTTTACTTGTCTTCCATTGTTTTTTGCAACTTTTGCTTCTACCGCGCCCGAGGATGTGCGCGATGGGGGGAATGTTCCACGGGAACACTTACGGGAACACGGATTATGGAATGAGGCCGGAAGCAATTAACGCAAGAGAGCGGGATTGTAGCCATGGGAACATAAAGATGCACATAATTTTTTCATATTTTTGTGCCGAAGTGCAATGTGAATTGTTTTAGGCCAATGTGGGTTCTAAATGAGAGTTCTAAAGTGTATTAAGCAAGGCTCAGTTATGGGGTTGTCCGCCCATGTGTGAAAGAGGCCTAGAGTTAGGGTTAGTGGCATCTCTACAAAAGAGATGTTAGCTAAAGAAAGTGGACGTTTTTGCCATTCTCATAAGCTATTAAGTGAAGCTCTTGAGCTCTCAAGCAATGGCAACTCTCTAACTCTCTCTCTATTATACTCTAATGAGCATCAAGCTCCAATGAGTATAACTCCATTTCATTCTCTTAATCTGTTTTAGCATCATTGAAGTAGATTAAACTATGATTAGTTGAATGCTTCTTTCTTTCTCTTGTGTATGCAGCATGATTGTAGTGAGTGTGTGTGAAGTCTCCATTGATGCAAGCTCTTGCCCACTTCATTGGCAATGAAGTGGGCAAGAGCTTCTTTCTTTCTCTTGTGTATGCTGCATGATTGTAGTGAGTGTGTGTGAAGTCTCCATTGATGCAAGCTCTTGCCCACTTCATTGGCAATGAGTTATTCATGGATAGACTCTTTCTATGAGCTTGTGGGTTTGTGAATGTTAGATTCTATGCTTGCTTAAGCTTGTGGATTAGTAGATGCATGCTTATGGGTTTGCTAGCATTAGGAAAAGCTAAGATTTAATCAATGTTTGAATGGGATTAAGAGATTGCTATGCATTGCTTGTTCTCTTATTAGTGTAGTGGATTTAAGAATTGAGAGATTGATTGAGGTGTTGAATGGTTGAATCGTCAAGTGGTGGTTTGTGTATGTGAGCTCTCCCTCATGGGATAAGCCTTCATGCACTAATCGGGTCGAGTCCTCGGATTGACATTGTGTTTCTTAATACATTTGTTGATTGGTAGTACTCTATGAGCACTATATTGTACAGTAGAGAGAACCGCTCTACAAAGACCATAAACCACACTTTACCTCCTAGATTGCTTGATTCTTTAATCAAAGTAGAGGCCCCCAACCAATCAATTGGTTTGGTATGTTGATGAAGACTCCAAGGAAGATTGAAGAGAGAGAGAAGCTCCAATCTCTTCAATTTGTAGAGGATAATAGAAAATAAGCTTATCTTAGAGTAATACCGGCATTGTAAGAGTCCTCCCTCCAGCTTTTGAGAGAAGCTCCAATCTCTTCAATTTGTAGAGGATAATAGAAAATAAGCTTATCTTGGAGTAATACCGGCATTGTAAGAGTCCTCTCTCCAGCTTTTGAGATGTGCAGGTGTAAGAATCTCTCCTTCTGATCTTATACCGGCATTGTAAGAGTCCTCTCTCCAGCTTTTGAGATGTGCAGGTGTAAGAATCTCTCCTTCTGATCTTATAATTATTCTCCTCTCTGAAATAAAAGAAAGACCCTGTTTTGGCCTAGAGAGAGAAAATATCTAGAGAGAGATAATTCAAAATTGAGATATTTTTGGATATAAAAATCTTCCTAGTGTCTAAAATGGTTTCCCTTGAAATAAAAATTCAAAAAGAACTTTCCAATGTGCAATTGGAATTAATAAAAAATAGGTATAAAGGACCTTAGCCTAAGGGTCCAGATTTTCGGAAATTTTTAAATTATGCTCCAATAAGGTTCCTATGGACCAATAAGATTAATCCAAATGTAGGGAGGAGATAACTTGAAGAATAAAAGAAAATCCCCAAAAAAGGAGTAGATACTCACATAAGATGAAGAGTTGACTAAGGACAAGGTTTATTAGTTAAAAAAGAAGAGATATTTAGAGAAAATGATGCATTTTTGACACCTCAATGTGGGGATTTTCCCTCATGAAGGAGGTGTCTATTTCACATGTGTGGAGGAGTTTTAAACTCATAAATAATGACATATTTTCATCTCTCCTCTCTCATGTTTCAACTAGATCCAAAAAGTAAGCTAAACTGACCCAAAAATGGTCAAAATTGACCAAACTGATCTGGAAAATTCTAGAATCAGTTTGCTTGGTTAGAGGCTCATTTTTTCCTATAAATAGAAGCCTCCCCCTTTTGTAAAAGGTTAATAGTGTTTATGCATTATTACTCTCCTCCTCCCCAGAGCCAAAAACATTGAATTCACTTGATAATTCAATTGTTTTTGACTAAATCCCCTACAAAGAATTGGCGGCCACTCTTGATCCAAACAAGAGTAGAACCCTCAATCCCTCAAGCCAAAGGAAAGCTCACAAAACTCCATGTAAGTTAAAAATTTTACTTTTTTTTAATTTTAATCTATGGTTTTCTTATTCTTGCTTTTTTAATGTGAATATGGATGTTATGCCTTGATGAAAAGGCCACCCCCCTTCTCTTCATTAAGAATTCAGACTTTCTTTATCCTAAAATGAGTAACAACTAAATTCATTTAAACTCTTCTTATTGTTTACTCTTTAGAAAGTGAAAATTGAGTAGATTAGAGTGCTTTACTTCAACTTGGGATTAATTTAAAGTGATATTAGAATGTAAAATTTGAGAAATGGTCAACCAAAAAAAGGAGGTTATGGTAAAATTTTCTTAAATTTTATGGAAATAAAGTTTATCTTTATGTTATTCTAAAAGATTAATCCCCACCATTTGTGCATTCTAAAAGAAATATTTTTATTTACTCCATGTACATATTCACCTATGAATATGCATGGATATTATTGAAATTAATTTGTCTACATAGAAAGCTGCATATTGAAAATCTTTTTATTATTAAAGTGTTATTTTCATTGAATCTAAATTCTATGCATAGAAAGATGCATAAAAGATTTAATTTTATTTCAAAAGTGTTATTCTCATTAAAATTGAATTTATACATAGAAAGATGCATAAAAGATTTATTTTTAGTTCAAAAGTGTTATTCTCATTAAAATTGAATTTATGAATAGAAAGATGCATAAAAGATTTATTTTAATTTCAAAAGTGTTATTCTCATTAAAATTGAATTATGCATAAATAGATGCGTAATGAATCTTTATATCAAAAATTAGATTTCTCTTAAATTCTGTGTTTAAATTCTATGAATAGAAGTGATGAGAATGTGAGGTGAATAGATGTGATGAGATAAAATTTGAGTTTGTCAGATAGATGATGATTGGATGGATGGATGTAATGTGAATAGAAGTGATGAGAATATGAGGTGAAAAGATGTAATGAGATAAGATGTGAATCAGATAAATGATGATTGGATGGATGGATGTGATGTGAATAGATGTGAATAAGATAGATGATGATTGGATGGATGGATGTGATGTGAATAGAAGTGATGAGAATATGAGGTGAATAGATGTGATGAGATAAGATGTGAATCAGATAGGTGTGAATGAATGGATGGTGGATGTGATGTGAATAGAGGTGATGAGAATGAGAGGTAAATAGATGTGATGTGAATTAGATAGATGGGAATGAATGGATGGATGGATGTGATGTGAATAAAGGGGATGAGAATGTGAGGTGAATAGATGTGATGAGATGTGATGTGAATTAGATAGATGGGAATGAATGGATGGATGGATGTGATGTGAATAGAGGTGATGAGAATGAGAGGTAAATAGATGTGATGTGAAATAGATAGATATGAATGAATGGATGGATGTGATGTGAATAGAGGTGATGAGAATGTGAGGTGAATAGATGTGATGAGATGTGATGTGAATCAGATAGATGGGAATGAATGGATGGATAGATGTGATGTGAATAGAGGTGATGAGAATGCGAGGTGAATAGATGTGATATGAAGTAGAAACATGGGAATGGATTGATGGATGGATGTGATGTGAATAGAGGTGATGAGAATGAGAGGTTAATAGATGTGATGGATGTGATGTGAATAGAGGTGATGAGAATGAGAGGTTAATAGATGTGATGAGATGTGATGTGAATTAGATAGATGTGAATGAATGGATGGATTGATGTGATGTGAATAGAGGTGATGAGAATGAGAGGTAAATAGATGTGATGTGAATTAGATAGATGGGAATGAATGGATGGATGGATGTGATGTGAATAGAGGTGATGAGAATGTGATGTGAAAAGAGGTGATGAGAATGTGAGGTGAATAGATTTGATGAGATGTGATGTGAATTAGATAGATGGGATTGAAAGAATGGATGGATGGATGTGAATAGAGGTGATGAGATGTGATGTGAATTAGATAGATGGGAATGAAAGAATGGATGGATGTGATGTGAATAGAGGTGATGAGAATGAGAGGTAAAAAGATGTGATTAGATGTGATTTGAATTAGATAGATGTGAATGAATGGATGGATGTGATGTGAATAGAGGTGATGAGAATGTGAGGTGAATAGATGTGATGAGATGTGATGTGAATAGATGTGATGAGATGTGATGTGAATCAGATAGATGGGAATGAATGGATGGATCTGATGTGAATATAGGTAATGAGAATGTGAGGTGAATAGATGTGATGATGTGAATTAGATAGATGGGAATGAATGGATAGATGGATGTGATGTGAATAGAGGTGATGAGAATGAGAGGTAAATAGATGTGATGAGATGTGATGTGAATGAATGGATGAATGGATAATGTGAATAGAGGTGATGAGATGTGAGGTGAATAGATGTGATGAGATGTGATGTGAATCAGATAGATGGGATTGAATGGATGGATAGATGTGATGTGAATAGAGGTGATGAGAATGTGAGGTGAATAGATGTGATGTGAATTAGATAGATGGGAATGAATGGATGGATGGATGTGATGTGAATCGAGGTGATGAGAATGAGAGGTAAATAGATGTGATGAGATGTGATGTGAATTAGATAGATGTTAATGAATGGATGGATGGATGTGATGTGAATAGAGGTGATGAGAATGAGAGATAAATAGATGTGATGAGATGTGATGTGACTTAGATAGATGGGAATGGATGGATGGATGGATGTGATGTGAATAGAGGTGATGAGAATGTGAGGTGAATAGATGTGATGTGAATTAGATAGATGGGAATGAATGGATGGATGGATGTGATGCGAATAGAGGTGATGAGAATGAGAGGTAAATAGATGTGATGAGATGTGATGTGAATTAGATAGATGTGAATGAATGGATGGATGTGATATCATGAATAGAGGTGATGAGAATGTGAGGTGAATAGATGCGATGAGATGTGATGTGAATTAGATAGATGGGAATGTATGTAAGGATGGATGTGATGTGAATAGAGGTGATGAGAATGTGAGGTGAATAGAGGTGATGAGAATGTGAGGTGAATAGATGTGATGCGATGTGATGTGAATTAGATAGATGGAAATGAATGGATGGATGGGATGTGATGTGAATAGAGGTGATGAGAATGAGAGGTAAATAGATGTGATGTGAATTAGATTACATTGAAAATTCCTCTTTTCAATTTAAAAAAATACCCATACTTTGGAATATGCCAAAAATTCCTCTTTTAGCATTTAAATGTTCCTATCTAGAATATCATGGGAATTCCTCTTTTTGCATCTAATTTTTTATGCATGGAAATAAATATATCAAAAATTTCTCTTTTCTCTAATTCAATAAATATGCATAAATACTATAAAAGTATTTTCCATAAATATGATAAAAAACATTCTTTTAGCATAAAATATCTATACCTAGAATATGATAGAAATTCCTTTTTTTGCTTTATTAAAATTATGCATAAAAATAAGATTTATCCTTTTTCTGAAAAATTTTGCCATATCTTCACTGTAATTACTGAGAATGTTCAATTGTCTATTTTAAAATGAATACTTGTAATGGAAATATGATATGAACTCTTCTTTTAGACTAAAATTAAATTATGCATACATAACATAATTTATAATTATGAATAAATCGCTTGATTATTCTAAAATAACCATTCTTCATTTCTAAAAATGTTAGCATAACCGTCTTTCAATTTAGAATGAGTTAATATGATTTTTCTTACTCATAATCAAGCTAAAAAGAATTAACCGTCATTTTTACTAGATTAAAAATCATGAAAATATCTAATCTATTTCTCTAGCTTATTAAGCCTAGAGTTTTGATAAAAATAAAGAGACTATCATTGAGAATCATCCTTCTAAAAAGGATCTAATCATAAATAGGATTAATCTTTCCAAAAGAGAGATTTTCTTAAAGGAAACATTATAATTAAGCATAAAGACTAGCATTAATCTAATTAAACATTATGAATCATTGAAAAACTTGATTTCAAGATAAAACCATTCCATTGAAAGCTTCTCAAGTTTTAGAGGGGTTGAGAAGAAGAAAAGCATTGAGAGGAATAGAAAAAATCATTAAATTAGAGCTTACCTTTGATTTTGGCTGGATTATTTGGATAGAAGTGAAGCCCTCAAGAAAGTCCTTGGCCGCCAAGAGGGGTAGCATAATCTCCAAGAGAGGATGGAGAATAGAGAAGCTTCAAAGCTCCCAAGAGAAGAGGCAAAATAGAGGGATAATAGAATTATGCTAAATTGAAGATAATACTGGCATTCAAAGATGAAAATACAAAGGAATGAGAGTCTTTTTATTTTTTATTAGCATATTTTTGGTTGTTGTGGTTGTTATAAGCAAAAGATTAAGGTGTTTTTGGTAATCTTTATTGGTTTGTCATAGGAACTTTTTGAAAGAAGCATGTGGTGATAATGGTCCTCAAGATTTTAGAGAAATATTACGTAGTTGTGTGAAGAGGCCTAATATTCTTTCCATCATTCAAGACCTGTGCCATAAGAAGATACGTCAAGTACTCGCAAACGAGATAATGGATTACATTACCAATCTTCTAAGCATTGAGGAGGTTTGGAATACATGCGATGAGGTGGGCATTGGCACAAAAGAATATCAAGCTTTCCATCAATTGCTAAAAGATACACTCCGCAAACAAGGTATCACAAGGAATATTTTTCCTATCCCCAAAAAAGATAAGATTAGCAAAGAGGACATGCAATGATGATGTGCAATGCAAAATTGGAGAATACTATTACATCAATGATACATTAATCATTGGATCTTGGGGAAAAAAGAGAGGCAAAAATGGTAAGATCATGTATCCTTAGAATGAGTTCAACAATATATTTGTTGATCTACAGCATCTTCAGAGAGCTATGGTCTTGCGAGCTAATAGAAAAATCTTTTAATTTACTAAAACTTATCTACTTTTGTTTGTTATGCAAAGTGACAAGGTAAGTTTTATGTTAAAAGTGGATGAGTAGTGTCAGATTGTGAAAGGTAAGAGGTTAGAACGAATGCGTATCACACTTATTATGAATGAGGCAACAACATATGCAAAGAGTGAGATCAACATAACTGAGGAGACTGAGTTTCCTTTGGAAGGTTCTAATGAAAACCGAGACAATCAGACGAGAAATAGACAGAGGGTTTGCAAAGGTAAGAGGTTAGAACGAATGCGTATCACACTTATTATGAATGAGGCAACAACATATGCAAAGAGTGAGATCAACATAACTGAGGAGATTGAGTTTCCTTTGGAAGGTTCTAATGAAAACCGAGACAATCAGACGAGAAATAGACAGAGGGTTTGCAAGTCAAGTTTTCTCTCTTTTAGTGTCCAATCTGAGAGGGATATTTGGTGTGACTTGGGGTGTTTGAAGTACTGAAGGAGAAACATGACGTGCTAGCTTGGATGTTTGATAGGATACCATGGATTACCAATGTCATCAAAGCATAGATTTAGGGGGGGAAATCAGAACTGGAGGGTAAGGGAACTTATACAATAGACTGGCATTTAGGAGGTGACTTGAAGATAATAAAGTGCCTTCTTGGGTGTCCACAAGGTGCTAACACCCCAAATCCTTGTCCATAGTGCATGAGAATGGTGTGAGAGAAAAGAAACAAAAGAAGGCAAGAAGGAACAGGAAGTTAGAGAATCAAGATGATGAGAACGACATAATGGATGATAATGGTGGCAATTGGGTTGGTGGTATCTTGTCTACTAACATGCTAGCTAAGATAAACAAGCATTTGAGAGACCCTGAATGGAATCCTATTATTCCCTTTGAACTCAAGAATGTCCACTTTTGTACTTTACATGCATTCATGCGTGTGTTTGATCGTCTGCTCAAGTGTCACATTGATTATGCATTTACTATGCAAGGCAAGGAAAGACAACATGAAGCTCTTCAAAAAGTAGAGGATCTACTCAACTCAATTAGGTGCCCTGGCGGCAATGTGCAGATTACTATTAACAAGAAGACCTCTGGCATGAATCATGAAGTGGCCTAGCAGGTGTTTATGAGTGGATACATGGCAAGACATTTTCTAGAGCGGCCAAAAAAAGTAAAGAACTCAAAGTCTTGGGACTTGTGGAAGAATTTGTGTAAATGTACGACGGTTGACTGCACAAATCCAAGCCTTGTAGTTCTACATGAGAAAGTTTGTCAGACTTCATTAAGATGGTTAAATTAATGAAGGCCAAAATCAGGATGGAGCATCTAAAATTTCAAGAAGAGCTTCAAAATTTTACAAAAGCCATGGTCAATACATGGGTGATACCAACATTATGCCTTACATAGCAAACATGTAGAGTTTATTTCTAATCATCAATTTGAAATGATTATGAATAATAGATTTTGAATTAGTCTTGTTTTCTTCTACAACACATTTTGTATGCTCATGGTGCATACTTCATGAATGAATATGGTAATCTTGACATGTGAAGCACTTAAGGAATGTAAAAATGTCACTATCGAGCTAGAGGAGTATATGTAAAAAACACCTGACGTCATGGAGGAGGAAAGACTCATACAAATTACCTCAAAGAAATGTTCATTTAGTTTTATAGATATACTTTTAGCTGAAAACTACAAATGGAAAAGGCCCAACGAGTGATTTAGAAAAGGTATACTTTTAGCTGAAAACTACGAATGGAAAAGGCCCAACGAGTGATTTAGCAAAGGTAGCACGAAATCAAGCCAAAATGAGATCACTGAAGTGGAAAGCTGGCACAGGACTAGCACATCATGCGGCATGGAGATCATCCAGAAGATGAGAAGGAAGTATTTGGACTTAGTGTAACAAAATGTTGTATACCAAACAATTAAGAACATGCCATAACCAGTAGACAACATTTTGAAGAGTGTTGTAAACATTTTCGCTTAATACAAACTTGCAATTAAAACTTAATCGCATCATTTCATTACATAAAAGATATAACAAAATATTTACAATGAAAAGATAATTAATTGCTCTTGAGTCTCTTCTCTACTTGCTCTTCCTCTTCACTAGGCATTTTTCCTCTATAGCGCAAAAACGTCTTTTGACTATAACCCTTGAGTGCATTTACATCTTCTAGTTTGGCACCTAGAGTATAGCTAGCACATAGCAGAGGAAGTATCCGGTTCTGGAAGGCCAAAATCCTATACCGTATGCAAAGACACAAATAGCAACACACTTCTCTAGAAGCATGACCTTGTATTGTAAGGGATAAAAGAATAGGCCATATATCTAGATAGTGCCTTAAGTATGAGAAGTGAAATTTCAGCATCACTAGAATATTTGTTGTGGAAGACAATAAATATTTCTTTGTCAATAGATGGGATGTAGTGTGCAAGAGCAGCATCTTGCCCAACTCTTACATGGGCAACATCTCCACGTCCCCGACGCTGTTTTTGCGGACAAAATAGGTTATATTTCCTAAAAACAAGAAACATTTAGCATCTTTCAAAGATTCCATAAAAAAAAGTTTAGTTTTTTACCTCTTTTTAAAAAGTGGTCCATGCATGCTTACAACACTACCAAAAAATGATAATATTTTGGGCAATTTATACATTCTTACAAAAATTGACATGAAAAAAAAGACTTTGTTTTGCTTACTTTTTTACTTTATAATTGAAAATATAACAATAAGTTTTCAAAAAACATGCCAAAATAGAGACAATGTTTATTATTTCCATCTTCAATCCATTACAAAAATGATACAACTATAAAAAGAAGCTATTTTCTAAACATATAGCTTATGGCATAGTTATGGTTCCTCATAATCATTGCTACACCATCACTAGTTGATGTGCCTTTCCTTGAGAAGGTAGACGAGGCAACCTCTTCTTCACTATCCACAAATACATTTTTTTCTTCTATGTGTATGGAGAGACGGAAAACTCTCTCACTTGTAGTAAGAGTAGCACGATCCACATGTAGCTCAATCCAATGGGATTTGCATCCCTGTCGGAGCTAGGGATTCGACCCGTACCGGTGCACAAGAGCTTATCCACAAATGGAGAGAATGCTCATGGCTACCATCACTTGACACTAGACTAAGCATACACACAAGCTCAACTTGTCCTCATTCCTACACACCCCTTCATTCACAAACACAAGCAAGAGGAATACAATCACTATGCACTCAAGCAAAGAGAAAGACCTCACTCCACTCCTATCTTCCTACAAGCATGCACACATTCAAGCATCAAGCTTCCATGAAAGCTTCAAATCAATCCATGTACTCAAAAATGAAATACTAAAAGCATGCATAAGAGTAAAATGATTAGAGAAGAGGATGAGAAAGACTCATGACATTGCTAATGATTCAATGAAGAGATTTACCTCATACAATAATGTAGATGGGGTGAGAGAAGAGTCTTCACCTCTATGGAGAAGAGGGAGAGTAGGTCTCTCAAAGGAGCTCTTACATGAACTAAGCCCAAAGTGTGTCTAAGCTCTCAAATGAGCCACCTTTTATACAAAAATTCTAGGACTCCCATAAGTCCCCATGTGGGATTATTATCAAACCCTCTCCCACATTCATCTACAAAGTGGAACTCTTTACAAGAGCCCTAAGTATCTTTTTTTGTTGCATCCTCGGCATCCTTGTATTGATCTTCATTTGCATGCAACACTCCCCCCTTCCTATTTTGCGCACGTCCTCGAGCGCGGTAGTAGCAAGAGCTGCAACAAAAAAAAACAATTGATACGAGTAAAGTCCTTTATTGAAAAGAAAAGAAAAGAAAAGAAAAATCAGCAATGATGACTTCACACGTGAGCATACAAGTGCAGGGCTGATTATAGTTTTAATTAGTACTAAAATAGGTGAGTAGAGATGAGTCAAAGTGAGACTGGAGTGGTAGATAATGCTATGCAAAGGCAAATGTGCTTAGTACACCGCCGGTTATGACCGCAGTCTCAATGTCCTACCAGTACTTAAGTTATTCCTAAGTGGCAAACCTACTCCTAAATATGAGCAAAGGTGATTGGAGCTCTCTCTTGTTTTTCATTTTCTTTTTTTTCTTTTTTTTTTAAAAATCTCTTTTTTTCTTTTTTTTCTTTTTTTTTTTAAATAAGAAATATTATTATTTTTTTGTTTGTTTTTTTTTAATTTAAAAATAAAAAAACATAAAAATTAATTAAAAAATAAAAAAAATAAAAAAAATGAAAAATCCACTAACCTTATCGTCTTGCTCGCCGCTCGCTCGCCGGATTTCCCGCCGGCGCGCACCCACGCGTTTTCTGCAGCGGCGGCCCCCACAGCACCGTTTGGCTTCACTTCTCTTCAGTCTTCTTCGCCGGCTCCAGCTACCTCCACGCGGACCTTCACGTCTCCTTCTGCTCACAGCTCGCTCGCCTGTTTCAGCTTTCTTCCATCAGTCGGCTGCTTCCCGCTTCTGCCGACTGCCCAACAGCTGTCGCCTACAGCCTTCCACGCAGCCGCTTCCTTGCACAATCACCGTCTGCAGCCTTCTCCGCTCTTGCTTATGCCAACTCCACCGCCCGCTTGCGCCCTTCACCTACACCACCTTTGGCCACGTCAGCCCCACCGCCTACTGAGTTCTTCCAACTGCCGGCTGCTCTTTCCACCTTCGCCGGCACAACGCGACTGTGGCCCTTCTGCTCAGCTGCTGCCACGTAAGCCGACGCCCTCTCTTCCACCTGCAGCGCCTTCAAGCCGGCCTTTCAACGCCTCTTCTCCTCCTCTACTTCTCCTTCGCCACCCTCTGCGCCCGCGCCAGCTTCGCCCCCGCCTGTGCTATCGCCGCCGGCCACCTCCACTAAAGCCTTAGCGAAACTATATATATATATATATATATATATATATATAGTTTTCTTTGCTACGCAGCTGCCTTGCTTATGCCAACGCAGCCCAGCAGCTTGCACCACTCGTTTAAAAAAAACGATTATATATATAAATATAAATGTTTTTGTTTTTTTGTTTTTTTTAAAAGCCGTCTGCTGCAGGCTTTTTTCAACCGCCTTCTAACTGTCCTTCGAACCTCCACAGCCTTTCCAATGTAAAATATATATATATATATATATATATATTTTCTTTGCTGCAGAAGCCTCCCCAATGTATATATATGTGTATAAATAGATATATATATATATATATATTTATTTTTTCTTTGCTGTAATTATGGAGATGCCTCCCCACACGATAACAACACGACAAAACATCAAAAGAAAGGTCGCCTCCAACACTTCCTATCTCCCTTCTCTTTCCCTCTCCCTTCTCTTCCTTAAGCGGACTTCTTGCTTGGGAGTCTATGGGGCTTGCATAAGCTATGGAAGAGCTTAGCAACGCACCTCTTTTCTTTTTCTTTTTTTACTAATCACGTGTTAACGAAGAGCATGAAAGAATGAAATGACAAAAGAAAACAATGAATGTAAGCATAATGATGGTACTTGAAAAGCAATAAACAATAAAACATAAAAAAAACAATGCGAGAGAAACCTCAACCGCTCAATGGTTTACCTTATCCACTCACACCGGGATCACACACCCAAACTTAACCTAATCACTCAATGGTTTTGCAACCAAAAGAGGAAATAGTGGTGGTTTCCACACACTCTCAACCGGATTTGAGTCTTCTCCCCGGCAGCGGCGCCAATGGAGAGACGGAAAACTCTCTCACTTGTAGTAAGAGTAGCACGATCCACATGTAGCTCAATCCAATGGGATTTGCATCCCTGTCGGAGCTAGGGATTCGACCCGTACCGGTGCACAAGAGCTTATCCACAAATGGAGAGAATGCTCATGGCTACCATCACTTGACACTAGACTAAGCATACACACAAGCTCAACTTGTCCTCATTCCTACACACCCCTTCATTCACAAACACAAGCAAGAGGAATACAATCACTATGCACTCAAGCAAAGAGAAAGACCTCACTCCACTCCTATCTTCCTACAAGCATGCACACATTCAAGCATCAAGCTTCCATGAAAGCTTCAAATCAATCCATGTACTCAAAAATGAAATACTAAAAGCATGCATAAGAGTAAAATGATTAGAGAAGAGGATGAGAAAGACTCATGACATTGCTAATGATTCAATGAAGAGATTTACCTCATACAATAATGTAGATGGGGTGAGAGAAGAGTCTTCACCTCTATGGAGAAGAGGGAGAGTAGGTCTCTCAAAGGAGCTCTTACATGAACTAAGCCCAAAGTGTGTCTAAGCTCTCAAATGAGCCACCTTTTATACAAAAATTCTAGGACTCCCATAAGTCCCCATGTGGGATTATTATCAAACCCTCTCCCACATTCATCTACAAAGTGGAACTCTTTACAAGAGCCCTAAGTATCTTTTTTTTGTTGCATCCTCGGCATCCTTGTATTGATCTTCATTTGCATGCAACAGTGTACACTTGATGCTTAGACTCCTTGGGTCATCTCCCATGTTAGCATGATTAAGGATGTGCTACAGAGTCCAATTATAAAAAAATATTTATATGATTATATTACAAATGTATTATCTTGATACAGTTATTATCTTAATTATAAAACCCTATTTTGGCTCTTGATGAGAGTAGTATTAAAATCCATTTTGTAGCTCTTGAGTATCACAATTTCTTAATTGATAATATATACTTTTTTAAAAAGAGTTCGTTACATACATATGAATTTTAAAATATCATGAATAAGCTATTTAAAAGTTGTTTAATTTTGAAAATAAGTTACACACTTATTTTTAAAGAAGATGTGTCCTTGATGTGACAAAAAGGGGTTAAATGGTAATTTTAGTTATTAAATGAGTTTAGAAAGCATGAAAAAGCTCACTTTAAGAAACAAAAGTTTATACTTTCCAAAATAATTTTTTGTAAAATATAAGGCATGGACTTAGGTTCGAATCCTACTGGTTAGTACACATGGTAAAGATGTTTTAGCTATACAACATTTGCGGCTAACTTAATGTTAAGTAAGAACTTCTCAGCTAAGAGTTGATGTTTTTAATCAACTTAATACAAAACATCAACTTTTATGAGAATTTGATATTTTGCATTAAGTTGATGTAAAACATCAACTTTATATGCAAAACATCTGAAACTTTCTATGCAAAAGATCAACTTTTTTACAATACTTGATGTTTTGTATCAATGTTATGCAAAACATCAACTTCCCACAAAACTTGAAAAATATCGAGTTTTGTGGAAAAGTTGATGTTTTGCATCAACTCAATGTAAAACATCAACTTTTTTATAAAACTTGATGTTTTGCATCAACATCGAGTTTTATGAAAAAGTTGATGTTTTGCATCAACTCGATACAAAACATCAACTTTTAGTCGTTTTGCATCAACTCGATGCAAAACATTAAAAGTTGATGTTTTGCATCGAGTTGATGTAAAACATCAATTTTTCCACACAACTCGATGTTTTGCATCAACTTTGATGCAAAACATCATCTCTACCATAGAACTTGATGTTTTGCATCAAGTTTTGGATGCTTCGGAGAAGAAAGTTGGAGGACCGGAGGTTGATTTTCACAAATGGTCTGTTTTAGCGGTTCCGTAAAAAATGACATACTCAAACGACCTATTCCACAAATTTTGAGTACCAACACAACTATGTTTCGATGCGATGTGCATAGTTGTGTTGGTACTACTCAAAATTTGTGAAATAGGTCGTCTGAGCATGCCACGCAAACATAATTGCTAAAACAGACCGTTTGTGAAAATCGACCTCCGATCCTACAACTTTCTTCTCTAGAGCATCTGAAACTTGATGCAAAACATCAAATTTTGTGGTAGAGTTGATGTTTTGCATCAACTTTGATGCAAAACATCGAGTTGTGTGGAAAAGTTGATGTTTAGCATCAACTTTGATGTAAAACATCAACTTTTAAGGGCTATTTTTCTTAACTTTAGAATATTTTTACATTTTTTATGAGAATTGTTTTTAGTTTTATCACCAATAAATATGTATAAGCTCATTCCAAATAGTAGATAGTAGTCAATAAAAACTTAAAATTTTATAAAAAATCTTATAAATCATAGAATTAAAGAAAAAATATACCTAGGATAAGGTGATATAGGTAGAACATAGGTTTAGGACTAAGGACGTGAAAAACACATATGGTCGCAACCTTTAACTACGAATTTGAGAGGAGGTCATTTAAAAAAATGCTTGTCTATGTAACCATGTAACCTTTGTATCATAAATAATATCGCTACATAGCAGATGCCAAAAATTCATGATAGTAGCTGAAGAGCTAGATGAGATAATCCATGATGACCTATAATCCATTGATTTTAATCCAGATCTGCAAGGCTCCATTGATTTGAAAAACCACGAGTCAATTGATTCGTCAATGTAAGATCCCCATTCCCACCGTGCAACGGATTCTAGGTGCTAGCAGCGGAAGTAGCACATCTTGCACAGGGTAGGGTCCTACACTTGGGGCCTCACCCACACGGATATCCGGACCGGTGATGATGACTAATTCCTCGGTTCTTCCAAAACCGAACTTAAAAAAACTTCCCTTGCCCAGAAAGCACAGGCGATTCCTCCAGGATAAAGTTTTACTCTAACGTAGTCAGGGTCATTACTGACCAAACTGATCCAACCAAACCTAAAGTCACTTGGTCAGATCAAGGAAGAAACTTGCACTTGGATCATAGAGATCAACGCTTTTTTCCCCATCGAGAGGCACAGCCGTTGATTCCTTTTTCTATAGAACAATTACTATCTAGGATTTACTTCATCTAGCGTACTATAATAGAAATTGAGTCTCATTTTACGGATCCATCAGTCCAGCCTAGCCCCGTCCAGTCCCATGGATAAGCAACCGCCCAACCACTGTAGTGATGGGATCCAATTTAGAATTTGGTTCGGTTTTGTCCCGGGTACCAGGGAAAAGAGTTCCGAGGCCCCCTAGGCAGAATTTCAAGCAAATTTAACTCCAGTCATACCACGTACACACCTTAGAGGCCTTTTCGATAGTTCCTAGCTCATAGTAACCGGCAATATATATACATATAAAAATCAAGATGGAATCCTCATTTTGAAGATCAGCAAGATCAACCAACAGATCCATATAAAAGAGCTATGGACTCATTAGTTGAGGACCAGCAAGGTCAATCAACTAGATCCATACTCGGTTTCAGAAAACAACTCTTACTCCTTGTTCCAATATCTTCCACGATGCACATGTGGGTATCTTCGGTGACCCAGAGCCCGAGCACCGTATGGTAAGCACCCTCTAGGATCCTTCTCGCAGGTCACCTAGCGCTTCACTCATAGGCCGCTTCCTTGGTCCCTCATCCACCGTACCGGAAGCTCACCATTTAAATCAAACCGAGGCTGATCAAGACCGCGACGGCTGACCTTGCTACGCGAGACGTCCTTCATTGACTCTCCGTCTCAGCAGTTGCAACTTTATCAGGTAGGTCCCCACAACCATATTCTAAAAACATGTCAAAATGCTTCCCCAGCATTCTTGACATATACAAACAGTTCACAATACATATTCTATAATGAACTCTCCTCTTTCCACATTGTTCCTCATCAATCCATATCACTTAACCCAATTCCAAATCATATGCATATCCATTCTTAACCAGATACAACAATTTCCATCCCATTACATCAGATTCACTCACTTCACATAACATCCAATCTTATCTTCCTTAATTTACATTATATCTCATCACATCCATTTCTCATTACATCTCATTCATTCATTCACATCTTATATTATTCATTCACATTCTGATTCACATGACATCTCATCTTATCCATTCGTTCATATTGATGTCTCATCATTTCACATACACCTTCACATTTATTATTCCACATACACATCCACATCCATACATCCAATTCCACATTTGCATTCATGCATACACATCCATATCCAATTTCACATCTACATTCATACATACACATCCAATTCCACATCTACATTCATACATACACATCCATATCCACATCCATACATCCACATCCACATTCGTACATCCATATCCACATCTACATCCATACATCCATTTCCACATCCACATCCACATCTACATTCATACACCACATCCTCATCCATATCCACATTCCACATTCATACATCCATATCCACATTCACATCCATACATCCATATCCACATTCCACATTCATACATCCACATCCACATTCACATCCATACATCCATTTCCATATCTACATCCACATCCATACATCCACATCCACATCTACATTCATACATCCACATCCTCATCCATATCCATACATCCATATCCACATTCCACATTCATACATCCACATCCACATTCACATCCATACATCCATTTTCATATCCACATCCACATTCACATCCATACATCTATTTTCATATCCACATCCACATCCATACATCCACATCCACATCTACATTCATACATCCACATCCTCATCCATATCCATACATCCATATCCACATTCCATATTCATACATCCACATCCACATTCACATCCATATCCACATTCCACATTCATACATCCACATCCACATTCACATCCACATCCACATTCACATCCATACATCCATTTCCATATCCACATCCACACCCATACATCCACATCCACATCTACATTCACATCCATACATCCATATCCACATTCCACATTCATACATACACATCCATATCCATATCCATACATCCATATCCACATCTATATCCACATCCATACATCTATATCATACATTCACATCCACGTTCACATTCATACATCCACATCCATACATCCATATCCACATCCATATTCACATTCACACATCCACATCCACATCCACATTCACATACATCCACATTCCATTTCCATATTCACTCCCACATCCACATCTACATTCATACATCTACATCATCCATATATCCATCCACATTAATCTACATCATTCACATCAAACCACATCATCCATTCATCCAATTTCATTTATCTGATTCATATCACTTCCATCCATCCATTTACATTTATCTAATTCCTCTCACATCTCATCACATCTATTTAAAGAATGTAAGAGAATTCTAATTTTTTGATATAAAGATTCTTTACGCATCTAATTAGGCATAAAGACAACTTTAGTAGGAATAACACTTTTATAAAAATCCTTTTGTTTGCATCTATTTATGCATAATTTTTTTTTAAATAACACTTTCGAATCAAAAATAAACCTTTTATGCATTTTACTATGCATAAATTCCATTTTAATGAGAAAGACACTTTCAAAATAAAATAAACCTTTTATGCATCTTTCTATGCATAAATTCAATTTTAATGAGAATAACTCTTTTGAAATAAAAATAAATTTCTTTATGCATCATTCTATTCATAAAATGAAAATTGATCAGACTAACTCTTTTGATATAAAAATAAATTCTTTATGAACCTTTCTATGCATAAAATGAAAATTGATGAGAATAACTCTTTTGATATAAAATAAATTCTTTATGCACGAATCAAAAATAAACCTTTTATGCATTTTACTATGCATAAATTCCATTTTAATGAGAAAGACACTTTCAAAATAAAATAAACCTTTTATGCATCTTTCTATGCATAAATTCAATTTTAATGAGAATAACTCTTTTGAAATAAAAATAAATTCCTTTATGCATCATTCTATTCATAAAATGAAAATTGATGAGACTAACTCTTTTGATATAAAAATAAATTCTTTATGAACCTTTCTATGCATAAAATGAAAATTGATGAGAATAACTCTTTTGATATAAAATAAATTCTTTATGCACCTTTCTATGCATAAAATGAAAATTGATGAAAGTAACTCTTTTGAAATAAAAATAAATTTCTTTATGCATCTTTCTATGCGTAAAATAAAAATTTATAAGAATAACTCTTTTGAAATAAAAATAAAATTCTTTATGCATCTATTTATGCATAAAATAAAAATTGATAAGAATAACACTTTTGGATTAAAATAAATTCTTTATGCATCTTTCCATGCATAAATCCAATTTAGTAGGAATTACACTTTTAGAATAAAAGAATCTCTCTTATGTATCTTCCCATGCATAAAAACTAAATCCAATGAAAAATAACTCTTTTAAAATAAAAAATTTCTTTTATGCATCTAATTTATGCATAAAATCCATTTATGATGAAAATCACACTTTTAATATAAAAATATATATTTTATGTATATAAATCATTTATGATGAAAATCAATCTTTTAATATAAAAGAATTTCTTTTATGCATCTAATTTATGCATAAAATCATTTATGATGAAAATCACACTTTTAATATAAAAAAATATATCTTTTATGCATATGTTTATGCATACAAATCATTTATGATAAAAAACACTCTTTTAATATAAAAGAATTTCTTTTATGCATCTAATTTATGCATAAAATCATTTATGATAAAAATCACACTTTTAATATTAAAAAATATATCTTTATGCATATGTTTATGCATACAAATCATTTATGATGAAAATCACTCTTTTAATATAAAAGAATTTCTTTTATTCATCTAATTTATGCATGAAATAATTAATGATGGAAATCACTCTTTTGAATTAAAAATAAAATTCTTTGTGCATTTTTTCATCCATAAAATAAGAATTGATGAAAATAATATTTTTGGATTAATTTAAATTCTTTATGCATCTATCCATGCATAAATTCAATTTAGTAGGAATTACACGTTTAGAATAAAAAAGTAAAACTTATTTTTACACAATTTTAGAAAATTTTGCCATAACCTCCTTTGGCTAACCATTTTTCAATTTTTAACTTTCTAAAATCAACTAGAATTTCACCTAGAGTATTTAATTTATTCTAATGTAAGCAATTTCTACTTATTTAAGAAAAACATTATGAAAAACTTGATTCTATCCATTAATCATTCATCTAGGATAAAGAATGGTTGGATTTACTAAAGAAGAGAGGGGAATGCCTTTTTTCAATGAGGCATAACACCATAATCATTTTAGAGAAGACAAAAATCATAAAAACCATATAAATTAAGCATACATGGAAATTTATGTATTTCCTTACTTCCATTCATCAATTACTTCAATAGCATTAAAAAGCCATTCCAATTAAGCTTCTCAAGCTTCAGAGGGGTTGAGAAGAGAGAAACATTCAGAAATTATGGAAAAAGATCAAATTATTTTAGCATAATTCTGGTATAGTAAAATTCTCCTTTTTTTACAAAGGACTCGGGTTCTATTTATAGGAGAGGGAAGCTCTAACCAAGACCAACTGATTTCTAGAATTTTCTAGATTTAGTTTGGTTGAATTTGGACTAGATTTAGACCTAGTTTGGTTCCTTTTTTATTCGATTTTGATTCGGTTTGATCCATGAGAGAGGAGAGAAAAAAATATCACATTATTTTTTAGTTTAAAACTCATTCAAGCATGTGAAGTAGGCGCCTCCTTGAAGGGACTCCCCTTCCTTACACATGTGTCAAAATGGAATCATTATACCCAAAATATCTCATTTTTTAATAATACTCATAGTTTTTTTACTAATAACCCTTGTACATAGTCAACTCTTCATCTTATGTGAGCATTTACTCATTTTTGGGTATTCTCTTTTACAAATTGGATTTATCTCCTCCCCACACATGGATTGATCTTATTGGCCCATCGGAACCTTAATTTAAAATTTCTAAAAAATCTTGACCCTCAGGATAATGCCTCTTGAACAGATTGTACTTGATTTCTAATGCACCTTCTGGAAATCTTTTTGAGCTTTTGTTTCAGGGAAACTTATATTAATAAGATGAGAAATTTTTCTATCGAAAAATATTCAAAATCTAAATAACCTCTCTCTAGAATATTTTCTCTCTCTAGGCCAAAATAGGCAGAAACAAGATCTTTTATATTTTTGAAGAGGGGAATGATTACAGGGGAAGATACTGGACATCCTGAGAGGCTGGGGAGGAATCTTACAGTTAATCCTGATTTTTTTTTTACAATTCAATTTTAAAGCTAAAGAACTATAAGGAAATACACATGGTGGGACCATCTATGTCGAGGAGGGGGGTGCATGTGAGCGTGGACTCTGCCATGCCTATGTGTAGTAGTATTCTCTCTAGAATAGGGGAGCTTGAATCTACCGCCAACTCGTGAAAGCTCCAAGCTCTTCTCTACCACCATTCTAGAAGCCCTAAGCTCCTCTCTTTTTTCTTTATACACAAAGACAATGTCATGAGCGAAGATTGCATCTCTCAGCATCCTTCGCATGTCCTCCAAATAATTATAGCTAGAGTTCATTCTACACTACCCTTAGACATATAATCTCTCAACATCCTTCACATGTACTTATAACTAGAGCTCATTCCTACACTACTCTTAGATATACCATCACCTACATTCATGATAATGGCTATCTAGATCAAACATCAACATATGCATACTATGAATTTTGCCACCACCACATATGTACATGATATAGGCTACAATTTCCTCCCGCCACTCTTATCCATATTGCATAATAGGAATTTATCTCATGAAAAAAATATCTATGTGGGTCAAAATTTACACCTATAGGCTATATGATGTCTGGCCCTAAAATTGTCCCACCAAAAAAATATTTCACTTTTTTACTATTCTAACATGCTTAGGTTTACTCAAAGTCTCCATAGTTACCATCTTCTACACATATATATGAATAGAAGTCTACCTTTTCACACCTATAAGTTGACCTCTTTAAACTCTTAGCATTGGTTGTATATCATGCAATATGGACTCTCATTTTTTCCCCTTAAGGATTTCGACACCTCCTCTCTCTCTAGAGAAATGGGCTCATGGTGAAATTTTTGCAAATCAAATCAAAAGTTAGCGGAGATTGCACATTTGGAATCTACCCATCGAGACCTTTCCAATGGTATATAGTATGATGGAAAATTTTGATTATTCAAGAAGTCCCCAAATTGGTGATGATGTGGCATGTTATATGGCACGTCATCACCAATTTGAGGACTTCTTGAATATTCGAAATTGCTTATCATGCTATATATCATTGGAAAGGTCTCGAAGAGTAGATTCCAAATGTCCAAACTCCACTCACTTTTGAGTTGATTTGTAAAAATTTCACCATGAGCCCGTTTTTCTAGAGAGAGGAGGTGTGGAAATCCTTAAGGGGCAAAAATGAGAGTCCATATTTTGCCTAGTACAAATAATAGAGCAAATCATTGGAAAGGTCTCGAAGAGTAGATTCCAAATGTCCAAACTCCACTCACTTTTGAGTTGATTTGTAAAAATTTCACCATGAGCCCATTTTTCTAGAGAGAGGAGGTGTGGAAATCCTTAAGGGGCAAAAATGAGAGTCCATATTTTGCCTAGTACAAATAATAGAGCAAATAATGATGTCATGCAAACTATCAAGGTAAGTATGTACTAAAGGCTTTGCTATTTGGGTCGAAATAGACTCAAGGATGTTTGTAGAAATTTTCATAAATTATGGAGCTTATGTTGTTATATATTCTAGTATTTTTGAGCGCTTGTTAAATAATGTGCAAATTTATGCACAGTGGTAGAATTTGTCCCAATAAAATCCATTCATGAAATTTATAAAATAAAATTTTATTTGAAAAAGATTGATATTTCTTTAAGTTATGTAGACTCCTATGTCATTTTGTAAGTCAAGTTTATTTTTATGTCACAAACAGCCAACAGTTTATAAATCTACGACGGTTACACGTGTTCTCAATCTTCGAAAAAATAGCAAAATTCATGTAATTTTTAAATTTATACATGGAACTCTAGATGTGTTTTCAAAAAACTATGTTTTTAAGCCATTTTTGAGATTTCACACATTTTGGGAGGGAATCTTTTTAGGTAACCCTCGTCAGTTACCTATTTTGCTTGCAATAGTGTTGTCCAAGGAAACCATTGGCATCATCAAGCTCTATCTGCATTAAACAAAGAACTTGGTTTTCACATAAATTCACTCAATACCATACCTCACTCAAGAACAAATAAATTACCTTATGGGTCTCATCCTCTTCCAACTTGGATGCATCCCAAAGGTTGATGGAGCCTTCTTCGTTTCCTTGATCAAGCCCGGGCAAGGGCTCTCTTCCTATTCCTGTAATTCCGAACTCCTCTTGAAGACTTTGAAATTCTAGCTTTGTGGGAAGAGAAGATTCAATCTCCTTGGCTTTGTCAAAGCACAATGACATGGCTCTACGGGCTTCAATGAAGTTCTCTTTCACCTTGATGTCAAACTTTAGAAACTCCTCTTTATGTTCATTCTCCACATCGATTATATCTCTAATTGAGAGAGCCGATAAACCTCCCTTAAATTATAAAGCTTCTATATGTGGGAGAGAAGGATTCCATTCTTGCCATTTATAAGAAAGGAGGGCAACCCCCCAGGGATGACGAAGTTTGATTTTAAGCGCTCTCCATGCATAGATGATCCCTCATCAATAATAGTGGATGCCTTAAACTTTGTCACATCAAACCCTTTCCTTAGAAGGCACTCCTCATCTCACCAGAAACCAGGTCCATAACCTCATCTTTAGATTCAATCTCTGTGACAAATTCATCTTGTGAAACCTTTTGAGGCTAATGAACTTCTAGTTCATCCTTTTTGTAGTCCTCTTTGTCTGCATGAAGAAATAGATAAGCAACAAACCCAAAGTAATACTCAAGAACCTTGCACTTTTTCTTTTGTAGAGGGAAGTTGTCAAGACAAGTCTTTATCCTCTTATCTTCTGAATAGGCATCCCACCTTTCTGACATGCTTTTCTTTTCAGATAATGATAGGGCAAAGCTGGACATGTGAACATATTGTGATGATCCCTCATTTATAATTTATGTACTAACCAATTTACTATATGCCTCCCACTCTTTCCCTAGCATACAGCTTGCCATGTCCTTAACAATATGTTCTAAACTGAAGGGCACATTGAATATAGGCTCAACATCTGGAAGACGTTCATCGTGTGTAGCTCTCCTTAACAAATCGAATAGGTTTTCTTTGGCACTAGTCTCATATGTTACCTCTTCAAGTGTCTCTAAATCTTCCATAGGATCATAATAGTGAACCATTTGTTGCTCCCATTCTCGAATTGCCAGCCATGGCGTGAGGATGAAGAACCAACTGGAATTAAAATTGTTTATCGCACGGTTAACTAAATTCCCATGAGTCACGAGTGAAGGGGGACCAAAAGTGATCTACGACGCAAGGAAGGGCGAATGAAAGAAAAACATTTGAAATTTAAACAAGACATGACTATATATAGACATTATTAGGGTTGACATCATCCGTGTACGATAGATGTGAAGGGATGACATCACCAAAGTGTGCCAAATTGCCACGTGTAGGACTGCCATCATCGCCAAATTGCCATGTGTAGGGCTTATGTCATCGTCACAATGATGACATTGCACTCTATAAAAAGGAGAAAATATTCATTTTTTTTGTGGGTTTCATTGACGGCGCGAGAGCTATTTTCTTTAATTTTGAATTTTCCTTTTTGCTCTGTGGACGGTTCTCGCATCGGCCCATTCCTTCGACGGTGTGATTCTGAGGATCGTCTTCAACATGATTTCTTATATCACTCCATGGACGGAAGGCTTCTTCTCCTTCTTGCCCGATCCCATCGATGACGTGATTTCAGACCTTCGAGTTAGGTTCGATTTGATTTATCGCTTCATGGCGGTAGTCCCCATTTCTTTGACGGCGTGAGGATTTCTTCTATTGCTCTGGCTTCTTCTCCTCGCTTCATTCTGTCGACGGCACGATTTCAAATCTTTGAGTTAGGTTTGATTTGATTTATCTCTCCTTGGACAACAAGCACCATTCCGCCGGCCGACGGCGTGATTTAGATCATCACCTTGATTTGGTTTTTCACTATCGCTCCGTTGTGGCAAGTATGGATCGTACGAAGCAAACTGTGAGGATGGTGTACCTTGATCCCTCCCTTCCCGAAAAATCAAGATTCAGAGCTAGAAACTCAAATTGAAGGTGAGGCAATAACATCTAAGCAACCATAATGATTAGAGAAGAAACCCATAAAGGGGAGAGCTAATATATCCAAGGTAAGAACTTTCCTTCAGAAACAAAAGAAATTGTTTGCTGAGAATAAGGCAAGCATGAGAGTCTACACATCTTCTCATCCCTAGTAGGGAACCATTCCTTAGAATTGTAAGAACAGTAATTGACAGTATCAAAGGGCAGGGACATTATAGATGGCAGAGCAGTGCAGTGGCATGTCTACAAGAAGCTTGCGAAGAATTCCTTATAGACTTTATGAATGATAGCTTCATATGTGCTTCCCATATAATAAGAGTCACTTTGATGGACATAGACATGACACTTGTAAGTAGGGCGAGGTACAGGTTCAACAAATTTCTTCATCCCTTGCCAATGAGGGATACGAAAGCCTTTGAGATCCTTGCAATCCCCCAACATTAAAAAAGAAATCAAAGGTAGATAATATAAAATTTGAAGAAGTCACTTCCCCTCCTAAGAAGAAAATAAATTTGGTTAGGAAATAAAAGCTAAACGACAAGAGTTTTGGGGAAGAGGAGGAGGAGGAGGAGGAGGAGAGGGAAAAGGAGAATATCTCACATGTGCATGATAGCTTAGAGACCCTAGTGCAGTTGGAGAAAGCCAATTCTCATAGGCCTACCCAAGTACTAGAGAAATTGATCTGCAATGTTGGCAAAATGGAGGAAGACTACCTCTATATTGCATCTGAGGACATTTACATGCTTGTAGAGAAGTGTAAGATTCCTCCCTCCACCTTTTGAGATGTAAAGATATAAGAATCTCCCCTTCAATCTCTTGTAATCATTCCCCCCCTTCATAATGGATGTAAGGTTCCTCCTCAACCCTTAAAAGATTTATAAGTTCTCCTCTCAATCCCCTATAATCATCCCCTATTTCAGAATGCAAGAAAACATTGTTTTCCTTTGTTTTTGGCTTAGAGAGAGAAAATATTCTAGAGAGAGATAATATAATTTTGAGATATTTTTGGATATAAAGTTCTCTCTTTTATTTAAGATGAATTCCCTTAAAATAGAAGTTTAAAAAGATGTTTCTAATATGCGTTAGAAATTAATTGACTGTGCATTAGACACCTTAGCCTAAGGGTACCTATTTTCAAAAAATTATGGATTAAGGTCTAAAGAGTTTTCTAAAGGGCCAATAGGGTTAATCCAAGTGTTGTAATAAGAAAAATGCAAGCATAAAAGAAAATCCCCCAAAAAGGAGTAAATTCTCACATAAGATGAAGAGTTGACTAGTACAGACACTTAATAGTAAAAAAATAGAGATTTATTAGTAAAAAAATGGAGTTTTGACACCTCAGGAGGGTGAGTGGAGCTCATGACGGAGGCACCTAGAATCTCCATCATTACTCTAATTTTTTAATCAAAAAAATGATATTTTTCATCTCGCCTCTCACCTCTTTCAAACTAGATCAGAAAAGTGGGCTTAACTGGTCCAAACCTTGTCCAAATTGGATCAAACTGAAGCTGGAAACCTCTAGCTTCTAGTTGTACTTGGTTGGTGGCCTCCCTCACCTATAAATAGACCCCTATTCCTTTGTATTTTCATCTTAGAGTATTTGCATGCTAGTGTAATTTTCAATTTAATATATTTTCTTCTTCCCTCTTCATTGGCCCTCCCTTGTGAAGCCTTGATGCTTCATTAAACCTCTTATTCTCTTGAAGATTACCCTTTTTTCTTTGTGGCCAGGCCTCTTCCTTGAGGGTTACACATATTCTTGCAAGGTAAAGAATCAAGCAAACCAAGGGTAAGCCTAAACAATGAAGTTTATTCTCTCTTTTGATGTTAATCTTCTTCCTAACCGCCCTCATGCTTGGGAAGCATTTTATTTTATGGTTTTCTTCTTAAAACCATGCTTTTCTTGATTTATGATAAATTAATGTTTATGTTTAAGCTTAGGTTTATGCATAAACTAATTTTTATGTTAAAAGTGTAGTTTGAACATTCTTAAGTCATAGAAAATGCGGGGAAGTTATGGCAAAATTTTACTATTAAAAAATGAAGGTTTATGCATAATAAATTTTATTCTAAAAGTGTAAATTTAAGCATTCTCATTTCATAGAAAATGCAGGGAAACTATGGTAAAATTTTATCATTAGAAAATGAAGGTTATGCATAAACTAATTTTTATATTAAAAGTAGAATTTTGGGCATTCTCATTTCATAGAAAATGCGAGGAAACTATGGAAAACATTTGAGCATTATAAAATGAATTTATACATAATAAATTTTATGTTGAAAGTGGAGTTTTGAGCATTATTCATTCACTAGATTCATTTAGAAAAAAATGGATTAGTAGGTGTGCATAAATATTTTATGCAATTTTAGAAAAGAAAAAAGAATGTGAAAATATTCATAGGGGTGCATCGAGAAAACATGGATAAATTTTTAATCAGAAAGAGGAATTATGGGTATAATTGATTTTGTAAATCCCATGAGCATAATTTTTTTATTTAAAAAGAAGAATATTGAGCATTTTTTATTTTAGAAATTTGAGAAAAGAATGTGAAAATATTCATAGGAATGCATCAAGAAAACATGGATAAATTTTTAATCAGAAAGAGGAATTATGGGTATAATTGATTTGGTAAAACCCATGAGGTCGTATGCATAAATCTTTTATTCAAAAAGAAGGATATTGAGCCTATTTTATTTTGTAGATTTGAGAAAAGAATGTGAAAATATTCATAGGAATGCATCAAGAAAACATGGATAAATTTTTAATCAGAAAGAGGAATCACAAACATATTTAACTTTTGGAATTATGAAGTATATGTCTAGATTCTCGAAAAATAGAATCTTGGGTACATTCTGAATGGGAAAAGGGATTTCCCAGAAAAAGACCAGAAACATGCTTAGTTGGATGAATGTAAATACTTGTAAAAAATATTCCTAGATTCCCTGGGAAAGGAATCTTGAATTCTTGAAAGGATCGAGGACCCAAAAGTGAACAAAAAGTTAGACTTAATTGAATTGAATCGAGAAAAAAGTTATCTTTAACTGAGCCAAGTAATTGACTGAGACTTAGAAAGTTCTATCAGTATAAAAAGTAGAGTAACTGTACTTTTAACCTGGTTGATTGTGGAACAAAAATTCTAATAACTAGATCAAGGAAAGTTGATAATCAAACCTCATTCACTCAAAGCGAAAAGAGACCATCTTATTTGTGGAAATTGGATTGAGGTGAGAAATGATGTGGAGTGATGTGGGGTGATGTGTAGTGATGTGAGAAATGATGTGTAGTGATGTGTGAAATGTGTGGAATTATGTGGAGTGATGTGGATTGATGTGGAATCTGTGGATTGATGTGGGTGATGTGTGAAATGATGTGGAGTGACGTGTGGAAGGATGTTGAATGTGTGAATTGATGTGAATTGATGTGGATTGATGTAGATTGATGTGGGTTGATGTGTGGTATGATATGAAGTGACGTGGATTGATGAGAAATGATGTGGGTTGGTATGGAGTGATGTGGAAATGATGTGGAGTGATGTGGAAATGATGTGAAATGATGAGGCTGCTACTTCCTCTACTAGCACTTTAAATTTCAATGCGTAGAAAGGGAAGGGTTCTCACAAAAGAAGGATAGGGAGACCAATGACAATGTTGTTCTCATGTGTTTAATGTATGAATATTTTCTATTTTGTTTATTTTTCCTTTTTTTTATAAACTCTTTCAGGGCACTCATGAAGGAATTGCTTCTAAATCAAGTCAACGAAGTATTCATTTATGATCCCTTAGTGTTGCCAACATTGATTGATATGAAGAAGAAGACCTTCGAGCTTGCATCCTATTTCAATCCAATGAAAAATTAGAACATTTGTTTTGATGTTTTGCCATATGTAGAGAGGTTCATCTCTAACTGATGCTTTCTATGTGTTTACTATATGACATATGTGTAGAATTATTTTAAGGATATTCTCTTTCTTAAATATTTCTTTTACTTTTTTCCAGTGGACACTGGAGTTCTTGTGTTATCAATATTCTGAGAAGAAGTGTTGTTTTTATGAATGGCCTGATTAGCATTCATGGGAAGATTAAATTACAAGTAGTTCTCTTAAATAGTGATCTTCTTACTAAGCTTCATACTTTATTTCAATTTTTAATAAGGCATGTAAGAGAGCTATTGCAAGTATTGAAGACGAATTTTTGAATTTGAAAACGAAGGCAAAGTATAAGTTTCTAAATCAGCCAGTTGCTTTACAAAAAGATTCTACCTCATGTGGATGGCATGTTATTGCCAATGTGTGGAAATTTCTTTTGTCTAAGTATACCAAGATTGATTCGGAAGTGTAGGTTATGTTAAAACGCCACTAATCTTTAGCCAATTTTTCAACTTATTTTCTATAGTTCCAGGTTCTTAAATCTGAGAAATTTTTTTAATTTGATAGACTCTTGGATCTCATGAGTTTTGAATGTGGAGTGTTTGCGCAAGAGCAATCAATATTATTTTGAATAATTGAATTACTCCTAATGATCCAGACTCTCCACTCCCAATGCAAGCCTCTCCATCTAAGAAGAAGAAGAAAATACTTATACATTCACCATTGACGCATTTTATATTTAAGCAAGGAACTCTACATAAAGAAACCAATGGTTCTCCTCAACAAGGCACTCATAAAGAAACCAAGGGAGCTAAACTAGGAAGTATCTCAAAGAAAAGTGGTCCTCAAGTGGGTTCCAAGAAGGGTGTTGGCAAGAAAGCTAAGAAGAAACTCAAGTTTTCTGGTAAGAAAAACCCAAAGCAATCAAAGAAAAAGGGCTTGGAGACAAAGGAAAGGGACATGGAGATAAAGGACGAGACAAAAATAGAGGAGACAAAGGACACGGACATGGAGACAAAACCAGACGTGATGGAGACAAAATTGGAGGAGAGAAAATAGGAAGCTTGATTCCTCCCTATTTATCATTGTAAATATTTATAATTTTTCTTCTAATTTTATAATCTTTTTTGTAAAGATTGAGAAATTCTCTTCTTATTTTATCATGTTTGTACTCATAACACATTTGTACTTAAATTTTTCAAGGTAGGAACATGTTGAGTTTGTAATGGATTGGCTATGGTTTTGCGATATTGTGCCACAATTGCCTTCAAATGTCATCTCATGACCCCATACATCTCTAAAAGGAGAATATTAGAACTCTAAAAGGAATTCATAAAAAAAACTCCAAATACTGTAATTCTAAAATAACTTCATAAAAACTTCCAAAGGTATAGCAATCACAAGGCAAAACTTTTAATTGATGAATTACATAAGTAAATTTACAAAATTAGTTTGAGTGGAGCCCAAGAGTTGAAGAAAAATATTATAATTCTAAACAGACTTCATAAAAAAACTCGAAATATTTCTTTTTAAGTCATGCATATACCATCAAATTCCCAATGAGCATCTACCAAGGTTTTTGACTCCATTCGCATTTGAATCTTTCTATTCTTCACCTTGAATTGTGTCCTACTTATATCCTCTCATTCCATGATATTGAGGTGCTCCCTAATATTTAGGAGGCTTGAATGCGTGCTTCCACTTACAATTTCCACGACACCATTGGGCAACCTAACACATATGTCAAGAGGTAAAACTACTTGTTCATCCGCTTGCAATGGGACCCAACTACTATTTTTCTTCATCCACCGTTCATAATAAAAGCAAATGTATAACATAGCATGAGATTTAAGATATTGAAATGTAACACTGGACTCTACTATATTGCACTGGACTCTACTATATTGCACTTGAATGTAACACTGGACTCTACTATATTGCACTTGAATGTAACACTGGACTCTACTATATTGCACTTGAATGTATCATCTTTATGCTTCCCCTCTACAATGTTCCACCGCTCTCCAAGCAAGGCAACCATGTCATCACCTAGTACTTTCTTGCACACAAACATGGTAAGTGTTTGTGAGAAAGTAAATTGATTGAACATCTTAGCAAAAACATGAATTGGGTATACCTAGCTGAGACCCACAGATCGTGATGGCATTGCAAGCTTTAAAGATCCTTGTATGTCACAAAGCATCTTTGATTTCATGACCATAACCGTCAAGCATCAAGATTTGGCCATTCAATATAGAAGAGAGAAGAGGATATGTGATGATCTCTAGCTTACCAAACCCACCATCATGCATTGGCACCACATAGGAGTGTCGATAAAAGAAGATCTTTTCCTTAAGAAGGTCTGCACTGGTTTTACAAGAAAATAGTGCCTCACCAATGTCTACATCATGGAGTGCTTGAAATATTTCGATAAGGCTTCGTAATGGTTACTCCTTTGCCAAGTTAGAAGGAAAAATATCTGCAACCCAAAAATAAGATCGTTAAACATGAAAGATGTAGCTATCATAATATTTGCAACCCAAAAATAAGATCATTAAACATGAAAGATGTAGCTATTGTAATATCTTCCCTATGATACTTACAGTTGTATGGGAATCTAGTTTGTTGGTGAAGATGGATGTCTCGTTTCATGTACACATGTTATACAATGGCCACCAGGTCTCCATTGCTTGATTTTTTAAATCCCTCTAAATGACCCTTCCAATGAATCTCCATCACATCTCGTCGCGTAGCGGACCAATAGCAGAGGCTATAGGAGAACCCAAGCACCCTTGCAAAATTCCTCTCTCACCCAAGCATCATCGTCCCTCTTGTTGTACAACGAGATCTCCTCAATCTCATCTTTTGGTCTTCTTCGTGTGGTGCAGCCATATCAATTGTGAAGCTATAGTAGTGAGATTAGGATTTGGTGAATGAGATAAAGAAAGAAAAGATGAAGATGGTATGCAGATTAAGGTTTCATGCTTGATAGATATTTAAGAGATTGAAGAAGAAGGGAGGAAGGTTAACGAGAGTTTAATTTGGACGTTCAAGAGGGAAAGCGGACTTGAAAATAAAATTCTTGACTATAATGAAATTTGAGATGGGTTTTTGGGGGGGAAGCGACTTTTGGGGGAATCTCAAAAATTTCAAACTTTGAAGGATTTTTTGAGCCACGATAATGGTGGGACAACACCTACCCTAACTCCCCTACTTTTTAAAAGGGACAATTATAATTATTAGTGCTGAAAGCCTAGTCCCTCTCCCTGTAACCTAGTCCCCCTCCCTATATTCACAAAGGAGACCAAATGTACACAATCCTCTATTCCTATTGGTCCGTTGCTAATTACTTCATTATAGTAAAAGGCTCAAAATATGTTCAAATTTCCCCTAATGGGATGCGTTATGAATACACAAGGACAAGGAGATGCATCAATGCAATGTAGCTGCCCATGTCTTGGATACATCAGTGCAATGTAGCTGCCCATGTCTTGGATACATCCAACCACACTACCTCTAGCACTGTAAATGGACATAGTTGGCACAAGAAAAGGCATCCAATGCTTGTGATCATATGTTCCCTATATTTTGAGTACACCTCCATGGAGATTCTTTCTAGATCTCCATCTAAGCTCTACACTAGAGTAAACGGGTGAACAACACCATCATATTGTACCCATCTCTTGTTTGGTATAATTAGAATTTTAAAATTCTCTCCATTCTCTCTATTGTATTATCTAGTGTACTTTCTCTTGATGTATCTGTTTTTGATGTGCCATATTCTTACATGGTATCAAAGCTATAGGTTCTCTTAGCAAAAATAGTACACAAATTCTAGTCTTTCTTTGCATAGAAGCAGCTTCTTAGAGTGATGTCTACTTCAGGGTCTCATGCTGTTGCTATTCCAATGAACATTGCTATTCCAGTGCTTCCTATTGATATTCCAGTGCTCTACATTTTTCCAGCTATCTTTACTAAAGGGAAGTTAGATGGGACAAATTACACTCTTTGGAAGTTCAAAATCAATGCCATCCTTGAGCTGTGGAGGCCTTTCTGGGAACAGACCAAGAACCTGTGGAAACCATTGACCCTAGAGATAACACAAGAATGATTACACAAGATGTTACTCTTCTTCGGGCATGGAAGGGGCGCAATCCAGATACACTTTGTGCCATTGTTATAAGTGTAAGTGATTCTATTCTTACTCTTATTCCACACACAACCAAGGCATCCATGGCTTGGATCATACCGAGAAATCAATATGAGATCCGGAATTAGACCATGATTCAAAACCTAGAGAATCAGCTTGCTGGTGCTGCTGAAAAGTTTGCTGAAGAAGAGGTTACAAAAGTGTTTATCTCTTAGATGAAAAATCTATGAGACCAAATGACTATTGTGGGAATCATAAAGACAAGCAAGAGTTGGCTCGGAGATGCATCCAAATTCTACCCAAAGTATGATGGCTTGATTACCACCCAGGTTAGATTACCACATTAGGGGAAGGTTGAGGTCTATAGGGGCCCTTTAAGATGCCATGTGATTAAAAGGTTATTAAGGAAAAGGGCCAATCATGTGATGCCATGTATACAAAAATGTTGGGTGATTAAAGGTGGTCAAAAGATTCTCTAGAAGATTCCTTTTTGTACTTTTCATTCCCAAAAAGTGGGGGGGAAAGTTTTTGAAATTTCGGACATCCATAACTTCTACATATGAGCTCAAAATTTGTCGGAGATTAGAGATCCAGAATCTACTCACTGAGCTCTTTCCATAGATATGTCACGACTCACATGATATAGTTTTGCCCACTCAATTTTAAATTCAATTTTGGCGGGAAACTTTGAAATTCAAACTTCTAGCCATTTGAAGAATAAGAAGGTATCTAAAGTCAAAGAAACTTAACATTTTAACAAAAAGTCATTAAAATCATAATATGGCAGCTTAAAGGGCCCCTATAGACCTCAACCTTCCCCTAATGCCTCTTTCTTTTGAAGAATTTAATGCTATGCTATTTGAGGAGGAGATGCGATTCAAGACTTGGGATGGTGGTGACAGCTTAAAGGGCCCCTATAGACCTCAACCTTCCCCTAATGCCTCTTTCTTTTGAAGAATTTAATGCTATGCTATGCTATTTGAGGAGGAGATGCGATTCAAGACTTGGGATGGTGGTGACACCGCATTTACAGCCAATGCAAAAGGAAAGGGTTGGGCTAATTTTGAAGACAAGAAGAAGGAGAAGCCCAAGAAGAAGAAGTTTTCTAGTATGTGCTACTACTATGACAAGAAGGGTCACATCGTCAAAGACTAGAAAGTCATATGCTAATGAGAAGAATGGCACCCTAAAGACTTCATGGAAGGGAAAGGAGTCAACCAACAATGCCCAAACTGAGTTGGAACTCTGGGTCATCACCATAGAAGAGATATGCTCAGGCTCAAGTTGTTAACTGTTCATGGATTTTGGATAGTGGGGCAACCCAACATATGACTAGCAAAAAGGATTGGTATGGTTCTTGGTAGCCTTTATGGGAATCCAACGATGTTATTGTTGCTATTAATGCTAAATGTCCAGCTGAAGGGTCTAGAACCATCTCATTTGTGGCAGCTCCACAAGTGAAGAAAAGAAGCTATCTGATAAGATCTATGTGCCTCAAATAAAGAGAAACGTGCTCTCAGTTGGCTACAATAACAGATCATGGCCTTGAAGTATGCTTCAAGAAAATAGGAGTAGTGATTCTAGATTGTGATGGGAAGACGATTGGCAAAGCTTTGAGGAATAACAATTTGTACAAGTGCTCTTGCAGTTGTTGTCACAAACAAGGGCACAAGAAAAATTTGGTATGAGCGATTAGGTCACATCGGATTTGTTGTGCTAAAGGAGATGTAGAAAATGGGGATAGTGGAAAATTTACCTACATTTGCAAAATTGCACAAACCATGTGAAGCTTGTATGGTGGGCAAGCAACAATGAAACGCATTTCCACAAGATGTCTACTATTGCATTGGGGCTATCTTCTTACTTTATGATATTAGTGACAATTACAGTCGGAAGATGCATGTTTTTTCCCTCCGATAAGGCTAAAGTTTTTGACAAATTTAAACAGTGGCATAAATTTGTGGAGAATAAGACAGGACATAAGGTGAAGAAGTTCCGGATGGATCGAGGAGGAGAATTCACTTCGGGTGAATTCGATGAATACTGCAAGGAGCATGGCATCAAGCGCTAGCTCTTACTACACATGCGTCTCAACAAAATGGAGTTGTGGGGAAGACCGTAATTACATAGTCATGGAAATGGAAAGGTGCATGATGAAAGGGAAAGGGCTACCATACTCTTTTTGGGCAAAAGTAGTTAACATTGCAGTTTACATTCTCAACAGATTCTACACAAAGGCGCTCAAAAGAATCAAAATGATAAGAATTTTTCATGTTCTCATTTTTAGCATTCGATTGTGAATGTTACATGCATATACCAAATGCAAATAGAACTAAGCTTTCCACCAAAAGTAAGAAATGTATCTTCCTTGGATACAGTACCAGAGTCGAAGGCATATCGACTAATTGATCCAGAGACTAAGTAGATAACGGTCAACCGAGATGTAGTGTTTGTGGAGCATCCACATTCCGTGGAGGATAGGTATCCATCCACTTTATCAATAAATGGAGAAATAATCCACCATGTGTCTAGCCCAAGCACTGGAAAACTGAAGGAGGTGACATTTTTAGATTCTAAAGAGTCTCAAAAATCACACCAGCCTTCCCCTACACCTTTCCTACATGGCTAAGGTAGCCCTTTGATGATCGCAACCCCCCACCTGATGTTTCAAAAACTTGAGCAAATGGCTTATGCAGATTAAAGAGAATAGAGGAGCAGAGAAGGTCTTCTAAACACATTTTCAATATGGCCTTGATGGTGGGTGAGAAAATGGATTAAGTGAAGGAGCCAACAAATGTAAAAGAAGATTTGGCAAATCTAAAGTAGAAGGTAGCAATGTAGTCAAAGTATGACATCATCATCCATTGGGAGCTAGTTGATTAGCCACCAAAATGAAAGGTAATTGGCACCAAGTGGGTGTGGATTCAAGCTAAGTATAAATCTAATGGTTCATTCACCATTGGAAAAATACAAAGCTAGGATAGTTGCAGATGGTTTTTCACAAGTTGAAGGTATTGATGTCAGTGAAACCTTTGCCCCAACATCTTGAATGACCACTATTCTCACATAGTACTTGCCTTAACTGCTAGTAAGAAGTGGCCAGTTTTTCAAATGGATGTAAAATAATATTTTTTGAATGGAAATCTCAAGGAGGAGGTGCATGTCACTCAGCCGCCAGGGTTTGAGCTACTTAGATCAGAAAATAAGGTTTACAGGTTGAAGAAGGCTTTGTATGGGATGAAACAAACCCCAAGGGCATGGTACCAAGAAATAGATACTTTTTTCAAAAATATTGGTCTTTCTAGAAGTGCATTTGATGTTAACTTTTATGTACTAAGAAAGGATGGCAAATATGTGATAGTTGTTCTCTATGTGGATGACCTGATTATCACAAGCAACCTTGAAGACTTGATTCAAAAAACACGAGAAAGGCTTGGCTTTGAGTTTGAGATGACAGCCTTGGGGTCCTTGCATTATTGTTTGGGAATCAAAGTTTGACAGGTTTCTTACAAGATCTTCATTTCTCAGTAGAAGTAAGCCACATAGACCTTGAAGGCATTTGATATGACAGACTGCAAGACAATAAGTACATCGATGGAGGTAAACTCTAGGCTTTCTTCTGAGGACACTTCATCTTTGGTTGGCATCAAGATATACATGAAGATTTTTGGGAGTTTGATTTTCTTGTGCAATACTAGACCAGTCATTTTCTATGCAATTGGTGTGTTGTGCAGGCTCTCCAACAAACCAAGGGAAAGCATTAGAATGCAGCAAAGTGTGTGCTCAGGTTCATCAAAGGTACCATTGAGTATGGAATTACATACATGTTTGGTGACTCCCTAGTAGGATATTGTGACTCCGATTGTGACTCTAATTGGGCTCGAGATTGTGACACTAGAAAGTCAGTTGCTTGATAGTGCTTCTCACTTGGATGTGGTGTATTCTCTTAGATTAGTAATAAGAAGCAACCCACAATGGCACTTTCTTCAACCAAAGCAAAGTATAAGGCCACTTGTTTTTCTACCTTCTGTGAGGCAGTATGGTTGAGGGGGAATCTAGAAGATATGGGAGTTCTAATGAGGTATGCCACGACCTATTGATGTGACAATTGGAGTTGCATGGCCATTGCAAAAAGAACCATGTGTTTCATGCTTGCACAAAGCACATTAAAATTCAATATCGTTATATGTGGGAGTTGATTGAGGATGAGATTTTGGAGCCAGAGTAATGTTCTACGGAGTAGAACTGCGTCCACTTCTTCACCAAAGCTCTTGGGAAGGACCAACTCACTTGACATCTTCATGGACTTGGCATTGTGCTAAGATCTTTGGTGGACATTGAGGGGGGGTGTTAGTATATGTTCAATGATCCTCCTCTCTCTTGTCCTTGAACTTTGGGTATTTGAGAGACATCCTTCCCATAGCTACCAGTTCTTCTTCCTTCTTGATCTTCATGCCTCCTATTTTGAAGCTCCTGGTGCTGTCTCTCTCTCCCTCTTGATTTCTTAGAGGTTATAAATTCTCCATTCTTGCTAACATGTGATTCCTTCTAGAATTATTTGTAGACAATGCAGTTGCCCTTCACTTCATGAGGCCTCTGATTTGTTGTGGCAATACCTCATCAGTCTACTTGAGCTTTCTTCATTATCCATGCACTACCCATTGTAGTCCTATGACTCCCTCGTGAATATACTTGACATAAGGATGCACTCACTTACTCTCTTGATCTACCCAAACCATTAGGGAAAATGTGAACTCATTTTTGGGCCCTCTAAGAAATGTCAAGTCATCATTCTATTACGAAAAGGGGGATCGTGGATAACTCTATCCATAGTACCTCAACACTATATCATGTAACATATCATTGGAAAGATATTGATGAGAGGATTCTAACGCACAAACCTCCGACAAATTTGGAGTTTTTATGCTTAAGCTATGGCCTCCCCACCAAATAGTAACCTCAAAAGTTCTGTTAACGGAAGCCTCACCCTCATTGGTCCTTATGGAATATTCCCTAGAATCTCAAAGAGCTTAAAAGGCCCAAAAGTGAGTCTAAATTTTCCCTAATGTAGATTTTCTATTCAGACTTCCTGTGTACAGCTAACCTCAAAACTAGCCTCTACATTTCTACTCCCCTTCTTGGATACCATTGAAACTATACCCAATGCACTTACGTGGTTCCGGACAACCTAGTCCGCTCTTGAAGAGCAGCGACTAATGCAACTATACCCAATGCAACTAATGAAACTTTACCCAATGCAACAAGCCAACGTTGGCATGTTGAGATTTCAGTCTACCTAAGTTTGGGGAGTTATTCCTGACAACATTCAAGTTAGTTCCTAAATCCTTCATGATTTTGGATAGTACACGTCTACATAAGAATGCAATTAATATAGAATGGACACATAATAGACAAAACTATGCAATGTAGAATAGAAAAAAGTCAGAGACAAACCTATGAGACATTCTTCAATGTTAGCTTGGACTCACAACAATAAAATATGCTTAGAATCACTTAACTCATGAAATCTTGAGCTCAACTATCCACTCAGTTCTCTATCCTCTTATCCACACATTTGGGAATAATCCCCTTTGTTGCTGCTTACATCCATCCAAGTGTACTATCCGTTTGTAAGAAACCATTAGAAAGTTGTTACAAAGAAAGAAATATTAACCCCTAGTTTGTTACAAAATGGGTCAATCTGGGAGGGGACTTGGGCGGTGGCCAAATAAGCTGGTTGGTTGTCGCCAACACCTCCCCATATTCCTTCAACAAGAAAGGTTCAAGAAAAAGATGCTCAGAGAGGTGATAGGAGATACATAAGTCCACTTAAAGGCAAATGGATTGGATTAGACTGGAAGGAGAAGCTATTCTCATATGCCCCTTTGAAAATGGTGAATTCCCCCCTTTAACTCAAATTTAGGAATTTTGGGAAATATGCACAATTTTGGGACAATTCTTTGTTAGATCCAATACAATGTTTACTGTGCGATATGCAAGATTTATTATTGGATGTTCTCAACAAGCATTAGAATAATGCGATATTATTTATGTACTATTGTACATTTGTAACAAGTATATATGATGTTGGTGGGATGTAAGTTTGCCTGCACACACACACACACACATGCACACCAAGAATTAAGTTTGTTTTTATATCACATAGCCTCCAGTTGACCATCAAACACAGAAACTTTAGCAAAGAAATGATATTCAATGTAACTTTAAGTTGTAAGAAAGACTAGGTGATAGAATTAAAAAGATCACCATCTGTATTGAATCAAAATTCTTGAATAATGGGTGAACCATAAATCTAAAAGCTTAAGAAAGCCTTACAATCTGAATAATGATTGAACTATGAGTTTGGTAGCATCATACAACATTGGTAAAAGATTACGAAGCTAGTTGCCCATGTGCTAACAAATCATTCCTGCTCAACTACACTGACGTGTGATGGTGCCTCACTTTCATGTTGATTCAATTGATTATGTTTGGCCTTGAGTATTATAGCCTTTGGAATCTTGATTTTCTCTAGAAGTCATCCACCCTTGGGCTTCCATGCCCAAATGATGCAGCTAGTGTCTTCCCAGCACCGCTGAGGATCATTTCTGTTCCAATACTTGTTCTAGCAATCCTTATAAACCTCCACATCACTTGCATTCTTCTTCTTTGAAATTGGTGCCCAATATTGTATCTGAACTTGTAGTAGGTAGTTTATCGAGTTGTTGTTTTGATAAACATCACTTCTTGTCACTCCCAACCATATTGGGTAATTTGCATCACAAGGTTGTACAAGCAAAAAATCTCCTTTAGACACATCAAGAGTCGGGTCAAACTCTTCAGCAGGTCTGTTGCGCATTGGACCACAATAATGTTCCTCGTTTATATCAAACCTTTCTTCTACATCATCCTCCACTTGAAGGTTAAGAGGCTCAGCTTTTTCGCATACACTCCTTGGCCAAAAGTCATGAAATCCAATGTCTTCCCTTGCACTAGGGGTTTGCATGTTTAGCATAAGATTCTCTCAATAGGCAAGGACCGGATTGATCCACTTAGCATAATCACTTTGGTCTCCTTTCTCTTGCAAGTGCTCTTTCCACCAATTGACATGTTTTTTTAAGCCCTCCACAACCTTCTCATTTTCCTTAACATACTCAAAGGGTGGCAATACTTTTGGAAAACCTTCAGGAAGCTTGGGTCCTCCCTGGTCATTTCTCTTCCATAACTCTATACCGCTTTTTGGTAACCAATCAACATTTTTGGGGTGTACTTTGTATTGCATCAAAGGTATTCCATCACTCATATAAAACCTCAATTGCAATGGCTTTGAATGTCCAATCAAGCTATCGGCTCCATCATGTCAACATCCCTTGACAAAGCCTTTGAGGTCTGCCACCTTTTGTAGGAGAAAGGGTGCTAGATGCATGCTAACACACTCATTAAAGATCTTCAGCAAATGTGGAAATGTGAAAATGGTTTGTTTCCTCAACTTCTCAGAGAAGTGATTAAACAATGCATCAATATCTTCATGAGTATGACCAACCATAAGAAAACAAGGCTGCACCATGTCAAACACTCCTCGTGCAACCACCAATAGGGATAGATAGGCAAATACATAACGATTCTTATTTTCAGAACCACAATTATCAAGTTGCAACAACAACGTCCTTGGCAATCTCTTGAAAAATGTCCTTGAATTTGATGGCATTAAACTTGAGGCATTGCCATTGCCCCTATCCTGCACATGTGTGTTAGTATGAAAGACTGACTGCTGCATATGTGAAGAACAATTTCCCTCTCTATCCACATTTGTTTCTACATGTGTCTCTGCATCTGCATCCTCAATGCTCTGCTTGCAATATGGGTTTCTCTCCTTCAGCACTTCTATATGCTGATACAAGGCCATAGTAGACAAAACACAATCAAAAAGATCTGTTCGTGGTTTTGCATCTGAGTTTTGTGAGCTCAAGTCACCATACATGTGTTGCTCTCTTTCTAAGTTTCTTAAACATTTTGAGAGAGATGAAATTGTGGGCTAGACACAAAACATAATCTCACATTAATCACTCACTCAAATGAGCCAAGAGTACATCATTTTATAGCTCTCATGGAGCTCCCAACTGACACTAGATGTGATACCTTGAGCCATTTATGTGTCCATAAAATCTCACACTACATGTGCTCCCTGGCCCTTTCCATGTGCTACCTTTCTGACCTTTGACTTCACCTTTTACAAATGACTAAACAAATTAACCTTTGTCAATGTACCCTTACTCTATTCCTCTTTCTAATGTGTATGCTCCTCCCCTTGCTCTATTCATGTTGCACCCTCACACATTGTTTTTCTCAACATGGTATTGGTGCTTGTTGTGGTAGTGGTAGGTGATGCTTATACTTCACCTCATCGTGGTGGTATAAATGAAAGCAGTAAAGGATCAAGTACTTGGTATCCTTTGACATCTCTGATGCTAGGGAGAATGGTATTTGCAGTAAGTTTCATACCATTTGTCATGGATGTCTTTTAAATTAGAACTAACTAATTCATTGTACTCATTCATCTCTTTGGAATATATTTTAGCCACTATAAAAGCAAGATTATGAGGCAAAGCTAAAGGAACTTCAGCCAAATTTGAGTGTTGCTGATATGGAGAAATCACTTAAAAGTATTCGAAAGGATGTGAATCTCAAGTATGGTCGAAAAATGATCAAGGTATGGTTAATTTAATGATTCTTAACATAAAGTTGACTCTTTAAAGTGTTCAAGTGTTTTTTGAGATTGGTCATATGATCTTTGTTTACAAAATGATCAAGGTATGGGATATGCATGTATTGTATGATTAAAAAATACAGTTGAGTGTGACAATTGCATGTACTGTTTATATGTAGATTCTGTCTATTGTCAAACCAACAAATGGTGAAGATTGGTTTAATATCTTGTGGAGCCTCCCATTTGATGATAAATCATCCATTGTCACATTGGAAAAGTTGTATAACATCTCCATTGCAAAAGTCTCAAAGGAGACACAACTAGCAACCCTCAGAATCTTAGGGTCAGATTAAAATTTGAGAACAAGATATGGGATGCCAAAAGCTGATAGAGAATTCATAAAGTGGATGGCAAAAGAGGCATGGATGGATCAGTTGCTTTGTGAATCTGAGAGGTTACTCTCTCAGGTCTTGGTTGCTAGTCAACAAGCTAGCTTTATGCTTCCTCAAGATCCTACGTTGAGAGAGTATTTTGGGGAAATACAAGCAATGAACAGACTTGAACTTTATGAAGATTTAAAGGATTCAATGACTGTTGCTACAGCTGCAACAGGACAAATGGAGATGACGAGGGCATCTCGACGATTCGTGTTTAGGTAAGCAATACATGTTTTTTCCTTTTCAATTAAAAATCCATCCTTAAGTATTTCGCTTCTGTACTAAGACTCTTATTGTATGCAGATTCTTGCAATCCTTAAAAGCTGTTGGTAAGATTGAAAAATTGTTGCCCATATGTCGAGTATGGACAAAAATTCAGGACTTAAAATTCTGTATGTACTCTCCAAACATGATAGAAAAAGAAGGGAAGCAAGTGCTCTCTGAGTGGGAGAGAAAGAACTGCCCGTGGTGGCTCGATATGAAAAAAGGATGTTGCATCGAGGAGGAGGCAGAGCTGTACGCACAGCATAAAAAGGGAGAGATGGGTTCATCAAGCTCAAATTCAGTCCATGAGGATGATGCAGTCATTGAGGTTCAAAAAACACTTGAGAAGATGACTAAAAAGGACAAAGATTCAAGTATGGAACTAAAGAAGGGTGGTAGGCCACCAAAAAATCCTGGTACTAATAATGGTAAGTTCTCTTGATCTTTTTTCAGGCTATTATTTGTTTGTGTAACATATGTTGTTATCACTTTGTGTCTTTACATATGTGGTGTGGGTACAGATGTGCAGGTACTGCAGTCTACACCCATTCTAAAAGGATGTAAATGGAAAGATAGGTCTGTCCGCTTTTTGTACATTCCATTGACCTCTCTAACTTTGAATCAGAGTGGCACATGTGATGCTTCACATTGCAAGGTTTGGTGCTATGATTATGTCGAGTTTGGGAAGCAATTGTCTGTCTCAAACTTCACACAAGCCTATATAGACATGAAGGAATACTTTGTGGGTCTTGGAGGTGAAAGAAAAACAAGAAATGGTAAGAGTGTTGCTTGGGCTGCAGATTTTGTCATTATTGATCTGCCTACACAGCTAGAAGCTCTTGGAGTAGAGGATTCCACATCTCCATCTTGGAATTTATTAACAGAGGACCATGTACGCTACTCCTTGCTAGTAGCGGCCACAGTTGTTTTAGATTCTGGCTGGATCCTAGTTATGTGTGCTCCTCATGTTCTTCATTTGGTTGAGCGTTATGCTAGGATCAGTAGATTGGAGTTTGCATGTCGAATGTACATGCAATGCTTAGATGCATATTGCACAATCAAAGTTGGTGGTATTGATCATAAGGTGAGACAATTGTCATACAATGACCTGTTGAAAGAATTTATGCTCTCGTATAATGAAATGGCTTGTACTAAGTATATGTTTAATTCTTTTCTTATCTTTAGGTGGATGTTGTGGTTTTATGCCTTCTTCATCGGGCTGGTATGTCTTGTGTTTGTAATCCTGGAAATGCTTCCGTGGTTGGTACCAAATTGGGAATTGCTTTTGGAAGTAGTTTGTTTCATCATTATTTACCAACAAGTGAGCAGACTATAAAACATGGAGAGAGTATTCCATGGAGAGGTGCATTGGAGAAGGCTCCATGCATGATGCTGTACTTCTTGGAGTTCTTGTGTCCAATTTCTGGACATGTGGTGGACTTAGGTGCTGGGACTGGTTCTATGCAAAAAGCATGCGTGCATTCTGGGAGAGCATGCTTATCTATTGAGAATGATCCTGACATTTGCAATTCTATATTGCAACCATTTTTGGATGGACAGAAAGGAAAGGGAAATGTGTTAAGCAACTATGGGACTCTAAATGATTCCGAAGATGTGGAAATGGTTGTTAATCTTCCAGACAACTAGTAAGTATGTTACTCTCGTGTTTAATCTTTTTAAACTTATTTGTTGGTTGGAGAATATTATTATCAATGAGGCATTGATATTGATTAATCTATTTTAGCTTTTTGCCTTCTTATGCAGGTGCTATGGCTGAGATGATGTGTAATGACATTGCATTCAATGCTCCCATCAAAGAGAGAAGGCATCGTCGCAATATCTATGTGGATGACATTAGTAAAGAAGATTGAGTCTAGTGATTTGACATGAGTTTTTCCTTTCAAGCATTGAGTCTAGTGATTTGACATGAGTATTTCCCTTCAAGCAATTCATTTTGCTTGTGATGCCCTAGTATTGAACATGCATAACTTTTGTGGTGTCTTACACCTATTTCATTTGCTAGAGATGTAGTAATCATATTGAAGAACTATTAGTACATCATGTGAGTACCCACCATGAATATTAATCTCAATATCGCATATTCAATTTTGAGCATGTTGGTTTCATAAAACTTTTTCTATTTGCTAGAGATGTGATAATCATGTCATATCTTAATTAAGGTTTGCATGTCAAAACTATGAGTTGTGTACAAATGATCATCATGGTGAATTGAATCTTGAAGTATCTCCTTGCAACTAATAAATGTTTCGGCATAGATGCATGCAAATTTGCACCCTAAATTCTTCACCATGTGACTTGCAATCATTTCATCATCACTATCTATCATGGTAGTATGAATGATGGATGATGTAGGTAGAGGGTGTTGAAATGAAGTAGACATGAAAAGTAGTTTTGTGAATAAAGGGATCTTATAAGCCCTAAATACTATTGAAAAGAAATGTAATTAAATGTATATAGCCTCTTTGTAGGGTAGTTTTATGAGTAAAGGGTGTGTGATGTTAGCGGCATCTTTGTGGGGTAGAAATGTATATAGTATCTTCTTGGGGTAGTTTTATGACTAAATGGTGTGTGATGTTATGATAAAATTGTCTCCGAAATCACAATATAGGCCATGCTCAGAAAAATGTGCTCAGACCAAGACGCTCAGAGAAAAGACACACCCATGCAAACTTAAAACTAGTCACACCACTTACACACTCAATATAAAATTGCCTTTTTCACAGATTCTTTAAAACAATCTTTTAATGAAACTATAGTATCACTGATCTCATAATTCTCCAAAATATCCGGTTGAATCCTAATTTCTAATTTTTCCTTCATTGGTGTACCTATGGCATCATTGGCAAAACCAGAACGCTTACCACCTGTCCACTAAGGGGCCTTTTTGATAATTCCTAGCTCATAGTACTCGGTAATATATTCACTTATAAAAATCAAAATGGAATCTCCGTTGAAGATCAGTAAGATCAACCAACTGATCCATATAAAAGAGCCATGGACTCATCCGTTGAGGACCAGCAAGGTCAATCAACCAGATCCATGCCTGCATTCAGAAAACAACTCTTACTCCTTGTTCCAATATCTTTCACGACGTAGTGTGGATATCTTCGGCAACTCAAAGCGCGAGCACCGTATGGTCAGCACCCTCTAGGATCCTTCGCAGGTCACCTAGTGCTTCACTCATAGGCCGCTTCCTTAGTCCCTTATCCACCATACCGGAAGCTCACCATTTAAATCGAACTGAGGCTAGTCGAGACGTCCTCCATTGACTCTTCGTCAGCTCTTGCAACTTTATCACATTGGTCTCCAACAAACTCATTCACAAGACGGTCAAAATGCTTCTCCAGCATTCTTGACATAAAACAGTCATTAAAAAACAGGTCATAAATACAGTTTCTATAATAAACTCTCGTCTTTCCACATTATTCCACATCAATCCTCATTTATTTCATATGTATTCCCATTCTCATCACATCATTTTCCATCTCATCACATCTTTCCTCATTTATCCGCATCAGATCTCATCCACTCGCATCTACCCATATCCACATTTCATCACATCATATTCATTCACATCACATATCACCCATTCACATCTATCCCAACTTACATCACATCTCATTCACTTACATCCCGATTCACATCACATCTATTCACGTCCATCACATTCATTTACATCACATCCATTTACATCCATCACATCACATTCATTCATTCATTCATATCCATCACATTCATTCATAACCATCCCATCACATCACATTCATTCATTCATTCATAACCATCCCATCACATACATTATATCACACCACTTCTATCCACATCATATCTCATTCATACACATCTCATCTCATTCATCCACATCCATCCAATCGTTCACACATCCATACATTCATGTACAACTACCCACATCTATCCATACATTCATATCTATCACTTCACATCCACATATATTCATGTCACATCACATCTATTTACATCACATCACATTCTTTCACATACACATCCACATCCATTCTTTCACATACATCCACATCCATTCTTCACATACACATCCACATCCATTCTTCACATACACATTCACATCCGTTCTTTCACATACATCCACATCCATTCTTCACATACTTATCCACATCCATTCTTCACATACACATTCACATCCAATTTCACATACACACATCCATTTTCATCACATACACATCCACATCCATTCTTCACATACATATTCATATCCATTTTTACATACACATTCACATCCATTCTTCACATTCACATCCATTCTTCACATACACATCCATATTCACATCCATTCACATACACATTCACATCCATTTTCATCACATACACATCCACATCCATTAGTAACATACATATTGAATCACATCCATTTTCACATACACATTCACATCCATTCTCATCATCACATACACCTCCACATCCATTCACATACATATTCACATTCATTCACATACATATTCACATCCATTCACATCACATCACATCTCATCCATTCATTCACATCTATCTGATTCACATGTCATCACATCTCATTCATCCACATCTCGATTCTCATCACATCTCATCCATCCATTCATTCACATCTATCTGATTCACATCGCATTTCTATGCAAGTATCAGTTTGATTTTATTTTGAATACAAGGAGTATTTCTTGAATCACTATCTCCAAAACTTCTTGATCGGAATTCTGAATTTCATAGCAGAATTCCCCTAATTCTATAACCTTGATCCACGGATCAATTCGAATGGTCTCAAACTTAGTTTCAGATTTGGCAGGAGTTTTGAGGGTATTTTTCTAAACTGGTCACACATTCTTTCCTCGAAACTGATGAAAGTGTTTGGTATTGGTTATAGTCTGATTCAAGGTTCGAGTGTCGGATAAGATTTTTCCTAAACTATCTTTCTCAAAAAGGTTTGGTAATTCAATTACTATTTTACTGAATTTCTTTCTTTGAATATTCTCTTAACTGATTTCTAAATTAGTTACGAATTCCAATGAGGAATAAATTAACCATTTATTCGAATATTTCGATCTCGATAGATTTCATGAATTTTCTTTTTACAATCTGTGTGAATATAAAACGATAGAAATCTCTCTCTTAGAGTATTTAATTATTCATTTATCAAATACTCATAGAATTTAAACATGGAATTTAAGAGATTTCTGATATAAAAATTCTTTCTGCATCTATTTATGCATAAAAATCAACTTTAATGGGAATAACACTTTTATAAAAAAAATCCTTTTATGCATCTAACATCCAGCCATTCAAAAGTACAACTAAACCATAAAAAATACAACCCATTTTTGAAAATTCTAAAATATCTCAAAAAACACTATTTTTTAAACCAAAAAGAGCACGAGCTCCTAAAAAGCTCAAAAAACCTGTTAAAAAGTGCAAGTTTTACACTTCAATACTTTGAAGAATGATAGAGTTGCTCATAAAATCACACATTTTTTGAGAAAAAAAATACTCAATTTGTAATAAAATAATAATGTCCACAAAATTGGTTAATGAGAGGTCTTATGCCTCTTGTGTTAAATCTTTGACTCTCCATAAGATTTTTTTTTGGTTTGTTCTCGTATAGATGACCTAACTTTTTCAAGGTAAAACCATAAACAAGAACTTCCACATCCTCCATGCTTAGGGTATCCATGCGACGGTGACTACGATTTGCTTTCTTTCCCTTTTTATTTACTCGAATCATCTCTAAATAATATTTTCTTGATAATGCATCATCTCCATTGACCTTGTACCAGCAGACCTCAATTGAGCTTACTTTTCCATTTTCCTCAAGGACTTTAAGTACCTTTGATAACCAAAAAGGACATCCGCTTTCATCATCTGTTTTGCTAACACTGCAATCATTGCACCTACAGTAAGCTCCTCAATATTTCCTTCCCACATTTCCTTCTCTTGCGGCCGTCGTTGACTAGTCCTTCTAGCACCAACATATGCTTCACGAGTCTCCCCATGCACCAATGTTTGCAATTCTTCAGGCAATTCTGTTTGTTGATTTGGCATTTGAATATTATCATCACAGTCTTCAAGTTCTTGTACCCTCCAAAGAAAGGACTCTTGATTCGTTAAGTGATCTTGAATTGCTTGGAACTTCCTCAATCAAGATTTCTTGCTCATGAAAAAATGTATTCCACCATCCAAGTGAGCAAGCTAGAAAATACACATGTGCTGATTGTATGGTTTCTTTAATTTCTATCAAACATTCCTGATAATTGATGGCTCGCTTTTCTTTTTGAGCTTTTGGTGCTTCAATGCTTGATGCCAAAAGCATTTTTGTTGCGTGAAGAATTTGTCGTTCTGGGACACTAAGTAAAAACTTCAAACCATCCTGAGATAAGGATGCCATGCCTCTGAGTTAGAGAACTTCTTATACCACAAACGTGTTTCAGCTTCTTTTTCTTTTATTTTGAATTGATGTTGGAAACTATGGTCACTAAGCTGAGCGAATGCAGGGCTTGCAAAATCTCCACCTGTTGCGCAAACTCTCTAAAATCATAGGTGCCTTTCAAAACATGAATTTCTAGCGTAGGATCATAAGCTTCTTTAAGAATTGTGCACACCTTTGGAAGGTCAAATGCACTTTTCTTAGCAAGTTTGACTGAAAACCTGCTAAACATCTGATCAATTTGATCATGAGTGTGTGACCCACCAACAAAAATCCAAGTTTGACCTTTTTGAAAACTTTCTACTGCACCAACATACTCAAATAAGCAAGCACTATTTGATTTTTGTTTTCCCTTGCCGCCGTAATATCTAGCTGCACATAAAGTGTGCCAGCTAATTCTTCTTGCCATTCACTTACTATTTTCTGAATTATGGTGATGGTCAAGTTAGGGTCTTTGTGTAAATTTGAAAAGTTTATAAAAACTTTCGACGTCATGATGCCGTTAAGGATGAGGGCTCCAACAATGTGTAGTTGTATGAAATTCTCTTCCTTCAAATTCTTTGGAGCATGCATAAAATGGGGTAGTATCAACATCTTCTTTTGATCCATTCCATCTATGACTAATCCCAAATACATTTCTTTTGGCTCAAGGCACTTCTTTCGATGCTTTGCTAGCTTTTGACACTTTGTACTTTGTTGTTCTTGATGAGCTTTAAGTGCTTGTAGAATAGGACCTGAAAACTCAAAACAATGTAAAGCTAGTTTAAATTATACCACTTGGAATTCTCATTCATAAATTAAAACGTACAAAAATACAAATCAAACATACCTTTTTCTTCAAATGTCTTTGCAACATCTCTTTTGGCTTTGAGCTCTGCACAAATTTGACAAACCCCCATTCTAGTTTTCTTGGGAATTTTCACATCAGCAAAATATTGTCTCCAAACTCTAAGAAATGAAGTTAATGAAAGAAATGACATGTTCCTTCCTTTCAACATTTCCACGTAGAGGTTGTAAACTTCTCCCTTTGAAAAATTATTAGGCAAATGGGTGAATTTTGAATTTGGCATGCGCTCACCATTGTAAGTGACAAATCGTTCCATCCAACTCTTAAGAAAACACAGCTGAGGAGTGTCACGTGTACTAAATGAGTACCGTGAATCTTCTTTCACCTGTTGCAACTGCTTTAAGATCTTTTGCATCCACTGATTGCTTAAACAAAACACTTGAAGAAAACACAATCGTGTCGAAAATTGTATATTTTATCTTCTCTCCAGACGTTAATAAAAACCATGTAATGCTGTATTCTATTGAGCACATTTCAAAGCAAAGAAGTTTTCACGTTCCTGCTTAATTTTTCTGAATCCAAGTGTCCTCAAGCAGTTTGTTTTATAGCAATACACCCTACATGCCTCTCTCAATGCATTGCGATGCAAAAACTTGTCTTTTCTTCTCAAGGGAGCGGTTGTCTCCACACGAATAGGCTGAACTAATGATGGAGAAACTGGAACATCGGTATCAAAATTTAATAAATTAGCAAATAGTGGGCTTGTAACATCATCATCACTGATAGATTGGCTCAGACTTTGAGGAGTGACTATGGATACAGGCACTTGAATAGAGCAAAACGAGCTTGAGAGAGAATTTTGTTGCCCTGCCTTGACTAGGAGCTTCAAACCTCTAAGTTTCTCTAAAAAACAATGGTCTAAGCTACAAAGTGGAGTGTAATCTCAAATCCAAATAACTTACTTTTAATTCAAAAATAATAATATTAATTTAAATATTAAAAATTATTAATTATTATAAAAAATGGGACTTAAAAGATGAGAGGAAGTCCTTTTTAGACACACATTCCAAGGGTCTGTCCCACCGCTAAGAGAGCCACAAGAGCGTTTCTTTGAATTTGGAGCATTTTTCTTGAGTTTAATTATGTAATGTATGCATTTTCTTGATTACTTTGTTATTTGCTACAATTTTGATTTTTTCTTTCATTGTCATTTGGTTCTATCAAAGTTTGCTACAAGGAAATTATGGCTAGGAAGAAAAACAAAAACATTATCTAAGGAGGTATAAGTGATTTCAAAATAGACTTTTTTTAAAAGATATTTTTTTGAAAGAATTGTTTATCTTTTAAATACACAAAAATACCAAAAAGAAGATTTCATATGTAAATTAAGAAAAAAAGAGATTGAAAAAATAATATTTTATAAAATAAAGATTTAATCAATAATTTTTAAAAATTATAATGACTTCATTTTTTGAAAAGCTAATTCTTGTGTTGTATTCTGGAACACAACACAAAAATCGATAAGTTGCCATCATGTTTCTTGTGTATTAAGTAGTTTGTATTCTATAATACAAAGCTTGAAGTCACATTTTTAAAAATTTAACACTTATGGACTTTGAGGTTGTATTCCACAATCCATTGCTTATAGAAGTTATATTTTGGAATACAACTTCTCTCAACACTTGAGTTGTAATCCAGAATATGAAGCTTTAACAAGCTGTATTCAAAAATACAATTTTTCTCTATACTTAATATTGTATTCCAGAATACACAGCTTCAATAAGCTATATTCTAGAATACAACTTCTCTCTGTGCACTTGAGTTGTATTCCTGAATACATAGCTTCAGCAAGGTATATACTAGAATACAACTTCTCTTTACACTTGAGTTGTATTCTAGAATACAGAGCTTCAATAAGCTATATTCTGGAATACAGCTTCTTTCTACACTTGAGTTATATTTTGGAATACAACTTCTTTCTACACTTGAGTTATATTCCAGAATACACAACTTCATCAAGTTGTATTCTGGAATACAACTTCTCTCTACACTTGAGTTGTATTCCAGAATACATGGCTTCGGCAAGCTGTGTTCTCTACAATAACCCAAACTCAATGTAAACCATTAGAATAGATCTTCATGCAAAAAGGATTTGCTTTTCATCTAATTTTAGAAGACATGCAAAGAAAGCAAAAGCTCTCAAGTTCGCATCGCGCACGCGCGCGACTAAAAAACAACAAACTGTAGTTTTAACATAAAAAACGGAGGAGGAGCAACCCGAGAGTATTTGGAGTAGGTGTCGTGGAGTTTTACCCCCCTTTTGAAGCCAACGGAGCGGTCAGAATTTCCATCAGAGCAACGTAGTTAAAGATAGATTTTGGGGATAAATTTTTCTCAAATTGTTTTCAAGAAAGAGGTTTTGTAAGTACTTTAGTGATAAAAAGGGTCCTAATTGTTTTGGGTTTGATCTATTCATCTCTTAGTGCTTTCTCCTCTCTTTTATATCTTTGTATTGTGTTTTGAAGCTTCTTGTGAGTTGTATTCTCGAATACACAGCTCTAGAAATCATTTGTTGAAATTCAATTACAAAACACATCTTTGGAGAAAAACAACTTGTTGTATTCTAGAATACATCTCTCTCCCCCTCTTTATCTCTAGTGTGCTGAGGAGATTTCTCTCTTACATTCCTATCTCATGTTTGCTTACACATTTAGGTCCGTTCTTGCATGGAGGTTAATACACTCTCTCTCTCTCTCTCTCTTTCTCTCTATGTCTATTTGTTCTCTTTCACTTTTTGTCTTTCTCGTTTGTTTGCCCTACATACACGTTTGCTAATCTTAAATGTTGTTTCATTTAACAAATCATATTTTTTCATGAGAAATATGATTTTGTCTCTGTTTGTTTATCTTAGCAGAGATAATGATTTTTTATTGTCTTGTTTAGGATTAAGATGGCCTCACTAATACGTGATGCTCGAACTTCTAAGAAGAAAAAGAAAAGTAATCAAGCAACTGCATATGTCCTCCCTATGGGTGGCTCAGGACATTCAAGAGTCTGTACACCTTCCCGATCTCAACTTGCTCCAATTAGTCCTCACTTTCAGGCACCTCGAGTGACTGTGACTCTTCCAAACCATGATAGGCGTCCAAGTGAGCCAAGAAGACAACTTTTAGCAGCTCACCAGTTTTCAGAGTTACAAGATCAACCACCATCAAGCAAAATGGTTTTAGCTACTCATGGACTTCCTCCATCATCTCAAGGAAGCACACTAACTCAACATCAGCAAAAAAAGGTCTCCAAGCGCATCGAAGCTACAACTCTTTAGAGTAGTGCAAGAGGTAAAGCACCAGAAGGATTTCAATGCAAGTGACACTAAGGGATCTTAAATGAATATTTCATTGACTTGATTTGGAAGCAATTCCTTCATAAGCGCCCTACAAGAGTTTATGAAGGAATGAACAAAATATGAGAAAATATTAACATATGAGAAAATAATTATATGTGAAAAATGTAGTCATATCGCATACTCATGAAAACAACACTGTCATTGATCTCCCTATCCTTCTCTACAAGCATGTAAATGTCCCTAAGTGAAATATAGAGATAGACTTTCTCTATATTTCAGATTAGCTGCCCTAGTACTTGGGCAAGCCTTTGAGTATTGGCCTTCTCCAACTACACAAGGCTCCCTAAGCTATCATACAAGGGATAGACTTTCTCCACTCTGCCAACATTGTAGATTAACTGCCCTGGTACTTGGGCAAGCCTTTGAGTATTGGCCTTCTCCAACTACACAAGGGTCTCTAAGCTATCATACACATGTGAGACATTTTCAATCACCTCCTCCTCCTTCACCACCTCCTCCTCCTCCTCCTCATAACTCTTATCATCTCGTTTAGATTTCTTAACCAACTTTCTTTTCTTCTTCTTCTTGGGAGGGGAAGTAACTTCTTCAACTTTAATATCATATGCCTTTGATTTCCTTTTCAATGCTGGGGGAATTGCAAGGATCTCAAAGGATTTCTTATCCCTCATTGGCAAAGGATGAAGAAATTTATCAAACATGTACCTCACCCTACTAACAAGTGTCATGTCTCTGTCCATCAAAGTGACTCTTCTTGCATGGGCAGAACATATGAAGGTATCATTCATGAAGTCTATAAGAAAGTCTTCACAAGCTTCTTGAAGACATGCCAATGCTCTACTCTACCATCTATAATGTCCTTGCCCTTTGATATTTTCACTTACTGCTCTTACAATTCTAAGGAATGGTGTCCCAAGGATGAGCAGATGTGTAGCCTCCTGTGCTTGCCTTATCGCAAACAATTTCTTTTGTCTCTGGAGGAAAGTTCTTGCCTTAGATAAATTGGTTCTACCCTTTACTTGTTTCTTCTCTAATGGTTGCTTAGAAGTGGTTTTCTCTGGCTCTTTCTCTGGCGCACTGAATCTTTAGGAAGGCAGGGATCTGGGTAAACCATCCTCACAATCTGCTTTGTACGAGCCATACTGCGAGGAAGCTATGGTGAGATAAGAGAGATCAAAGCATGATAGATATGTCTACTCGTCCCGTGGGAGGAGGGTGAGAAGGCGTTGAGGGCGAGAGGTTAACCACGGTGCAATAGGAGGTATTGGAGCCTGTTAGATATGACTGATCATGCTCGTAGAGGGATGAAGTCGAGTAGTTGCTTTCAACGGGTGCGATCAGTCTGATTGGACCCTATCGGGTGAGTCTATTCGTGCCGTTGAGGGAGGGGGGCGAGAATGCCTGATGAGAGCCTGACGGATGGTAGTACTCGCATCGTAGAGGGAGGATTGAAAAGTTATGGAAATAATCACATAAAAACTTTCGCGCCATCAATGGTACCCGACAAAAAAAAGAGAGAATATTTTACCCATTTTATAGAATGCGATGTCATCATTGCAAGGATGATATAAGCCCTACAATGTGGCACTCTGGTGATGATGTCAGCCCTACACGTGGCACAATAGCATGTCAGCGCTTCACTTCTTTCGTACATGTATGACATTAGCCCTAATAAGATCTATATATAGTTGTGCCTTGTTTAAAATTTAATTTTGTTATTTCGGTCCTCCTTCTTTGCTCCTTCCTCCACACGCGCTTTCAATTCAACGGTCAGTTCACCGTGCGATAAGTGAGTTTGTATATAGTCCTTTCTTCATCCTCGTGTCATGGATTGGCTTCCTTCCCCCTTCACTCATGCGGTCAGTTCACCGTATGATAGGCAATTCCGCTTCTTATTAGTTATTCGTCCTTGCGCCATGGCTAGCATGGAGTAGGTGGTTCAGGTGGTTTACTCCTATGATCCTTTGGAAGATGTAAAGATACTTGAAGAGGTAAAAGATGAGCCTAGTGCCAATGAGAACCTATTTGATTTATTAAGAGCTCGGCATGATGAACGTCTTGCAGATGTTGAGCCTATATTCAATGTGCCCCTTAATTTAGAGCAAATTGTTAAGGACATGGCAAGCTCCATGTTAAAGAGTGGGAGGCATATAGTAAATTTGTTAGTATCGAAATTATAAATGAGGGATCATCACTCACAATATGTTCACATGTCTAGCTTTGCCCTATCCTCATCTGAAAAGAAGAGCATGTCAGGCAGGTGGGATGCCTATTTAGAAGATAAGAGGATAAAGATTTGTCCTCTTGAAGACTGCCCTCTTCACAAGAAAAAGTGCAAAGTTCTTGAGTACTACTTTGGATTTGTGGCTTATCATTTTCTTCATGTGCAAACAAGGACTACACAAAGGATGAACTAGAAGTTCAGAAGGGTCAAAAGGTTGCACAAGCTTCATTTGTCACAGAGATTGAATCTGATGATGAGGTTATGGACCTAGTTTTTTTGGTGATGAGGAGAAGCTTCTAAGCACAGATTTTCATGTGGCAGATTTTAAGGCATCGACTGTTATTGAAGATAAGGGATTATCTGTGCATGGAGAACACTTGAAATTAAACTTCTTTCTCCCTGGGGGCTGCCCTCCTTTCTTATTAATGGCAAGAATTTTATTCTTCTCTCCCACATACAAAATCTTTATAATTTAAGGGAGGATTATTGCCTTGCAATTATAGCAGATGGTTGTGAAGCTTCCAGGGGTTTACTAGATGCAAAAAATGAACATAAAGAGGAGTTTTTGAAGTTGTACACTGAGGTGACAGAGAACTTCATTGAAGCCCCTAGAGCCATGTCATTGTGCTTTGAAAAATCCAAGGAAATTTAATCTTCTCTTCCCACAAAGCTAGAATTTCAAAGTCTTCAAGAGGAGTTAGGAATTATTGAAATAGGAAGAGAGCCCTTGCCCACCCTTGATCAACCTTTGGGATGCATCCAAGTTGGAAGAGGATGAGAACCAAAAGGTAATTTATATGTTCTTGAGTAGTGAGTGAATTTATGTTTTGGTATTGACTGAATTTATGTGAAAGCTAATTCTTTGTTTATTGCAGATTTAGCTTGATGATATGATTGATGTGAAAGCTAATTCTTTGTTTATTGCAGATTTAGCTTGATGATATGATTGATGATTGATTGATGATATGATTGATGTGAAAGCTAATTCTTTGTTTATTGCAGATTTAGCTTGATGATATGCTTGATGATTTCCTTGGATGTGGAGGTGCTACCCGTGCAAATATTGGCCAAGATGCTACTCTTGCACACTGCATCCCGTCGATTGACAAAGAAATATTTATTGTCTACCATAGCAAATATTCTAGTGATGCTGAAATTCCACTTCTCACACTCAAGGCACTATATAGATATACGGCCTATTCCTTTATCCCTTACAATACACATAAGGTCGTGCTGATAGAGAAGTGTGTTGCTATTTGTATCTTTGGATACGGTACAGGATTTTGGCCTTCCAAAACTGGATACTTCCTTTGTTATACTAGCTATGCTCTAGGTGCCCAGACTAGAAGATGTAAATGCACTCAAGGGTTATAGTCGCAAGATGTTTTTGCATTATAGAGGAAAAATGCCTAGTGAAGAGGAAGAGCAAGTACATAAGAGACTCAAGAGAAGTTAATTATCTTGTCATTGTTGTAAATATTTTATTATATCTTTTATGTAATGAAATGATACGAAGAATAAGTTTTAAGCAAAAATATTTACAACACTTCAAAATGTTATAAATTTTGTATACGAAATTTCATTACACTAAATCCAAATTCTTCCTTCTAGTCTTCTTGATGCTCTATGCCGCATGACGTGTTGGTCATGTGCCAACTTTCCACTTCAGTGATCTCCTCATTTTGGCTTGATTTCGTGTTACCTTTGCTAAATCACTCGTACAAGCCTTTTCCATTGATAGTTTTTGCCCAAAAGTATACCTGTAAAACCAATTGATGAACATTTCTTTGAGGTAATTCGACGAGTCTTTCCTCCTCCATGTTGGGTGATTTTGAAATATACTCCTCTATCTCGGTAGTGAGATTTTTCCATTCCTTGGATGCTCCACATGTCAAGAGAACCATATTCATTCATGAAGTATGCACAATGTACATACAAAATATGCTGCAAAAGAAAACATGACCAGTTCAGAAGTTATACTTTATACTTTATACTTTATTATCATTTCAAATTGATGAGTAGAAAGAAACTCGTTTACCATTGAATGCGTAATGTTTGTATCACCCCATGTATTGACCATGGCTTTTGTAAAATTTTGAAGCTTTTCTTGAAATTTTTGGCGCTCCTCTATAGTCGTCCTGCTTTTGCTCATTAATTTAACCATCTTATTGAAGTCTGACCAAACTTTCTCATTTAGAACTACAAGGCTTGGATTGGTGCAGTCAAGCGTTGTACATTTACACAAATCCTTCTACAAGTCCCAGGACTTTGAGCTCTTTACTTTTTTTGGCCACTCTAGAAAATATCTTGCCTTATATCCATTCATTTGACACCTGCTGGGCCACTTCATGATGTATGCCAGAGGTCTTCTTGTTAACAGTAATCTGCACATTGCTGCCATGGCAGCCAATTGAATTCAGTAGTTCATCTACTTTTTGAAGAGCTTCATGTTGTCTTTCCTGCCCTTGCATAGTAAATGCATAATCAACGTGACACTTGAGTAGACGATCAAACACATGCATGAATGCATGCAAAGTACAAAAGTGGACATTCTTGAGTTTGAATGGAATTACAGGATTCCATTCAGGGTCTCTCAAATGCATATTTGGCTTAGCTAGCATGTTACAAGACACCACCATCCCAATTGCCAACATTATCATCCACCGTGTCATTCTCATCATCTTGATTCTCTAGCTTCCACTTCCTTCCTGCCTTCTTTTGTTTCTTTTCTCTTACCATTCTCAAGCACCATGGACAAGGATTTAGGGTGTTAGCAACTTGTGCACAACCAAGAAGGCAATTTATTGTCTTTAAGTCACCTCTCCTAAATGCCAGCCTCTATTGTATAAGCGCCCTTACCCTCCACTTCTAATTTTTTCCCTTGAATCTGTGCTTTAATGACATTGGTAATCCATGGTATCCTATCAAACATCCACTCTAGCACTTCATGTGTCTCCTTCTCAGTACTTCAAATGCCCCAAGCCACCATATCTCTCTCTGAGATTGGATACTAAAAGAGGGGAAGCTTGACTTGCAAACCCTCTCCCTATTGCTCGTCTGATTGTTTGGGTTTTCATTATGACCTTCCAAAGGTAACTCAGTCTCCGTAGTCATGTTGATCTCACTTTTTGCATATGCCATTGCCTCATTAATAAGTGTGATACTCATTCGTTCTAACCTCTTGCCTTTCACAATTTGACACTCATCCACTTTCAACACAAAACTTATCTTGTCACCATGCGCATGACAAACAAAAATATAAGTTTTAGTTGAAAGATTTTTTCATTAGCTCTCGCAAAAGAATATAAAAAATTACTTACATTGTATAGGCAGTCCATAGAATAAGATCATAGCTCTCTGAAGACGTTGTAGATCAACAAATATATTGTTGAACTCATTATAGGGATACATAATTTTACTATTTGTGTTTCGCTTTTTCCCCCAAGATCCAATGGTTAATGTATCATTGATGCGATGGTACTCTCCAATTTTGTGTTGCACACATCATCATTGCATGTCCTCTTTGCTAATCTTATCTTTTTGGGGACAAGAAAAATATTCCTTGTGATGCCTTGTTTGCAGAGTATATCTTTTAGCAATTGATAGAGGGCTTGATATCCTTTTTTGCTAATGCCCACCTCATCGCATGTATTCTGAATCTCCTCAATGCTTAGAAGATTTGTAATGTCATCCATTATCTCATTTGCGTGCGAGTACCTGATGTATCTTCTTGTGGTGTGGGTATCGAATGATGGAAAGAATGTCATGCCTCCTCACACAACTACGTAATATTTCTCCAAAATCTTGAGGACTATTATCACCACATGCTTGTTTCAAAAAGTTCCTATCACAAACCAATAAATATTACCAAAAAAACCTCAATCTATTGCTTATAACAACCACAACAACCAAAAATACCTTAATCAAAATTACTTGCACAACAATAATAGCCAAAGAACAAAAAAGAAACCTTGCTGCATGGATTCTTTGCCTGTGAGCATCACCACCAAATGAATTTTTGAATGTTATTGATTGTCCTCTTTCGCTCTCTTGCTCCCACGGGGTTGCTCTTCATGCGAGAGATTGTTTCTTGTAGCTTCTTCATAACACGAGCCTCTTTCACTTTGTCTCTTTTCTCTAGCTCCACAATATTATTTTGTGTATCTTGTAGTGCATGTTGCGCACTACTCAAAGTGCTTTTGAAGCTTTGTGTTTGTGAGTGGAGAAATTGGACTCTCCATGCATCACTCATGCTTAACCTTCTACAATACCCAAGCAGCCCATTCTCACCCTCTCTAACAAACTGAATAAATGAAGGGAGATCAGTGAAGGGTGGAGGACAATGCAAAGAAGGATCATTAGGATATAAATATCCATCAATCCAAAGATCCACATTAGTCCGACCCTATTGTCTTCTTGCACGCTTCTCATGTGCATTTAGATGTTCTTTCTTGATTGGTGCATATTCATTCAATATGTGCATTTAGATGTTCTTTCTTGATTGGTGCATATCCACATTAGTCTGACCCTATTGTCTTCTTGCACGCTTCTCATGTGCATTTAGATGTTCTTTCTTGATTGGTGAACATGCAAGTCCACCTTCCACACTCTTGTTGAATCTGAAATTTTTGTCATTCGAAAAATGGAAGAGACTAATCTGAAGTGGCTCAGGGCTGTCCTATTGTATTCACAATAGGTCTATTCTATTTTGCAGAGGGAGAGAGATAAAGAGAGAGAGGGAGATAGACTCAAGGCTATCCTATTATATTCACAATAGGAGAATAGAGCTTGGGAAAAAGGAGAGAGAGAGAGAGAGAGAGAGAGAGAGAGAGAGAGAGAGAGAGAGAGAATCTTATTGCAGAGGTTGGTAGGAAACGTGATTAATAATAGTAATGATTAAAAGAAACGAAATGTGGGAGGAGTTTCAAATATGACTATTAAAGTGGAGTAAATAAGAATGAAAACATAGATATCAGTGATCTTTAAAGGGGGTTTTAATAGCTAGAAAGATAATCCTAGAGGAGAGAACCCCAGTTCAAGAATTAGAGAGATCCCCTACTTTTAGGCTCAGAGGTAGGCGTCATTATGAGCTTTGTCTCCTTAACCCTCAATAAAATTACTCTTAATTTCTTAAAATTAGGGATTCTTTTTACAGGGCCCTTTTTATGCTCAAATGTCCCCCTAATGTCACTAAACAACATTTCCATAACAATGCCCTAGGCCGCCACAGTAACCCCTAATTCATTTTGGAGTAGCGAAAGGATTGAAGTGTGCATGCATTGCAATCTTCTCCTCCACTTTTTTTGTTTTTCCTAGATGAACCCTCTTTGTAAGGGTGTTCATGAAAAACTAAATGAAATAGCACATATTGTGCTTGAGAAATGGTCACTAGGTATGCAGTAGTAGATATTTGTTTGGGACAAGTCCCTATACATTCTGGCATTTGACCATAATGTTTGCAAGAGAGAATTCCATATTCAAGACCAACAATTACTATTTAGCATGTTATTTTAAGTATTCCTTTCCATTGTGCAGGTAAGCACTCATCATTCTTTCCAAGTATGGGAAATCAAGATTCAAGCATCACAAATGACCACCACACCTGCTAAGCTGATGGCACCAACAACACAATCTTATGTGCAAGTAATGTATTCTATCCAAACATGCCCATCATGCTTTTGATTCACTCGGGGGGTCACTATATGTAAATCCTCTATATCACGTGCGTTCAAGGCCTATTTAAAAAGTCCCTTATCTGTGAATTTTTTAGTGAATATAATGTATCCTTTCCTATTCAAATCTGTAAATTTTTTTTAAAATACAATCAATAAATCCCCTCTGTAAATATATTTCTGTAAGTTTTAAATATTTAAAATGTCCTTCTGTTGAACCCACGTGATACTTACATATTTATACGAGTGACCCCCCCCGAGTTGATTCATACCAATCATTGTAGAACCTGCTCCGTATCCATCAAATGCAATGGGCAACTCTTCCACTTGCAACACTCATTTTGCACTACATAGGTCAACATGCAAGAGATTATTCAACAGCAAGTTCCCTATCAAATCCAACATAGTATTTTGTGCTTTTTTGGTGACTTTAAGCTTTGGCTAGCATCTTTGGCCATTGCCATGGCCAAAGATGATGGGAAGCAACTCGCGTTGACGCGGGCTTCTTCCCATCTTCTTTGGCCATGGTAGTAGTTTGATGTGTACTCCCTTTCTGGGGTTACTTGGGGTTACCTGTTGATTTAGGTACCTTCTGAGTTTTCATGCACTTTATTGACAAAGGATGTATTTTAGTTGTTGTTGAGAGTGAATGCAGTAGGGGGGTATTGGTGATTTGCTGCTTAATTTTCTTCCCAACTTTACCTTCTCTACGCCTTGATACATTGGTGCAGGCTTTGCTTCACATTACTGACCAAGGAAGTCAGCGTAATAGTCATGGCATTGTGTGGTTGTTGGGTGATGGCCTCTATAACACCACCAATAGACACACAATAAGAGAACGTAAAGGGATTAGAACTGGGGGATACAAAGATCCAAGCTCCAAGGGCTCCAATCAAACCTACACTCATGTCTCCTCAGCTCTCTTGTTGACACCTTCTGTCACCTAAACACACTCCACACCTTCCAATCTGACTCAGCTTACTCCTCCAAGTGTACTCCCAAGTCAGCACAATGATCTCTAAAATCTCTGATCTTCCACCTATATAGCCCAACTAACCTCCTTTGACATCTAGATAGCTGACCAAAATCCTCCCAACTAACCTCCTTTGACATCTAGATAGCTGACCAAAATCCTCCCCAACTCACACACAACTGATTGGAAGCTGACTGCTGCAAAATTGATTCAAAATGCTGATGTTGACTCCATCCCGAAATGAGTCCTTTAGGCTCTTCTATAAATCTCTAGCAGCACATAACCTCAAATCCACAACCCCAAGGCCTCACTGAACATTTCGCTGACCCTTTGCTGACATTTTGTTGACAACAATTTGACTAAAAACTGACCCAATGGATCTGGCTGATTTAGGTGCCTCAACTAAATTAGATTTTATCTCACTTGTGTCCTCTAACTCTCTTTGGCCTTCAAGCTGCTCTAATCTCAACAATGAGATATTACACTATAGACTCTCTGCTACTAACTACAACTGACTCACAAAACTGACTCCAACCTGTCTTTACAAACCAAATCAACTTAGCTGACACAAACTTCATCTCCTCTATGTTTTTTGACACTTCTAGACCCTCAAAACACTCACACCTTACAAGGATCCATTACAATGGACTCTCAGCTGATTACAACTGGCACACAACCAACTCTGAAACACAATTAAGACCACTATCCCGTCTGACTCTATTGTTGCTGAATGAACTTTGATAGTCAACTCTGACTCACAAACACTTCCCTCAATCTCAAACAAGAAAACCATGCCCTCTCAGACCTTCAGTTAATGTCATATGATCCCTGACTGACCTGATCTGACTCTATACTCTCTCATCTGATGCTGATTGAGTCAACACTAACTCAACAAGTACCTCCACAGACATCCCCGACTGACAGCCACAAACATCCGACTGATAGCCACAGATGATCCATCACCATGAACTCAATCAAGGCAACATGTATACCACAACAAAAAAATCAAGACATAAAACTTTGCAATAATTCACAAGCTAACTGAGAGGCTTCATCAACTAGATAAAAACATATCAGCGTCTCAACAGCCCTGAGACATGGGCACAAACATAAGAAGAAAACATCCAAAAACTCAAGGATCCCCCGCAAGTAGACCCCGGCAAACAACATTTCAAACTCTTTGAATACACAGTCATGTAAATGATAGCTCTTTCTTACACACATATAAATCAACACTCATCTGACAAAAAGTAGCTAGAATTGAGCAAGTATTGGTCTGCATCAAGTCTTTAAGAGAGGTACTGCACAGAGATCCTAGGAGGCACACACCTCCTAGCAGCCGACTCTCTGAAATTTAGCCCACCCTTTTCTTTGACTTATGAAATCTTCACCTCCGTTTCACTAGTCTTCTCTTCTACAAACTTGAAAAAAAAATGTAGGAACTCTAGCCTGCAAAGTTCACAAAGAAAGCCGACTAGGAGGTCTTATGTCCTTATGTCACTCTCCATCTCTCATGGTCTCTCTATCCACCACTCTTGTCTTCTCATCCTCTTGGAGAGTCTCTCTTGGTGAGACACATGCACTTCTCGCCTAGACTCCCCTAAAAACTTTCCAATTATGCCTCTTCAACCCCGTCGCACCGCGGCCTAGATTTCTTCAGAACGTGTGCTTCCCATCTCTCTCCTTCTCCCACACTCTTTCTTTTTCAATTTCTCACTTGCTCTTATCCACTTCGTTTCCAAACCATTTTTTCCACCTTGGATTCATCACATATACATTTCCTTTATCTATACATCATGTTTAGGATGGGATCAAGATTTCTCTTACAACATCATGGGGGATGGAGTTGACAACAAGGTGACTAAGGGTGTTAGTACTTCACACTTAACCTTGGCCACGACCAAAGCACATGGAAAGAAATCCACATCAATGTGGGCTTCGTGCCTGCTTCTTTGGCCATGGACAAGGTAGTACTTATATTTTTGGCCTTGAAGTTCTAAGGGGACTTCAAGTTCATTATTTTTCTCATGAAGCTCATCCACCTTTAAAACCTAAACTAAAGCTACAAACATAACAACATTTGAGAGGATTTCATTGTCTTGGAAGGGATTGTGAGTTTCTTTCAAGTATCTTGATGCAATGGTGGCTTATGTTACTGTTTTGTGATCATTGGTATGGGAGAAACACTTGTTATGGACAATTTGTTTTGGTCTTTCAAAGACTACCTGGAAAAATAGTGACCTAATGAGTACCCTTTAAAATGATTCCATCTATGTGTCTTCACTCAATAATGGAACATTGCTAATTTAATACCATATGTGATCATATTGAAGATAATTTCTTTTACTATTTCTTCTCTATGTCTCTCTCTCTCTCTCTCTCTCTCTTAATGATGCAACATTGCTAAAAAATTTATATGTGATCATATTGATTGTTAACCACTCTGGTTAACATTACTTTTGCAAAGTGTGGCTACGCTTATTACACTCATCTTTTGTAAAACTGTGCTAAGCTCTTAATGTAAAAGAGAAATGGGATGATCGAGCTTACGACTTGTGTAATGCCGGTCATGAGGAATAGTTGTACATAGAGCTAGAAAGACTAGTTTTGGGCCCCCAATTGTAAATGGGTGGCTAGCCATTGTAACTATAAGCTCTTGTATATAAGACATTTATAAAATATGAAAAGGTACAATCCCATTAATCTCATTTGAGCTTTTCGTCTTCTCTCTCTCTCTCTCTCTCTCTCTCTCTCTCTCTCATTTAATCTTTTGGATGTATGCTTGCTTGCATGCTTGATTGTCAGTGTGTGCTTGTAGGGATGGTGATGCTCTAACCTCTCTCCTTTTATCTCCTCTCTTCGCTCTCTACCAAGTCCCTCTTTCATGCATGTGGCATGAGGTGAAGGTTGCGCTTTCCATAGCTACCTTCTTCTTGATCTCTACCTAACCATTGAATCTCTACTTGGGTGATACAAGCAGAGGTGAAGTGATCCCCTAGTAGCTTCACATCAAGGAGTTTACCCTTATTAGGGTTGGCTAAGTGTAACTCTCCGGACTCGTCCCTTGCATGTTGTCTCTCTTCTCTTCTCTCTCCCTCTTGTGTGCAAGGTAGTATGTTAGGATTAACATTGATGATGAATTATTTTATTAGATGATGACAATCGTGTTTTGTTATGATTTGTTGTTATGTATCAAGCCTATTTTAAGTTCTCATGTTGTAGCTTGATTTTATGTTCTGGTTACTTTGATGCAGCTGGTGGGATACATGTTCTCAATGTATGATTGTTTAATATGTATGCTATATAAATCAATGGCTTGAATATATTTTTTTTGGCATATTCACTGAATGGAGAGAAAAACTGTAGACACATCAAAGCATATGGGGAAACAAAAACAAACGCAAGAAGAAACAGCAATCGCATTTTTCTAAGGAGCACAAGAAAGATATTTTGGAGAAAGTTAGTCCTCCTCCTCGGATTGCTGAGTTAAATGTACATGGAAGTGGGATGGATGGAGTGGGGGAGGAAGACCAAGTTGATGAGACACAAATTTTAATGGAGGCTTCCCTACAAATCGTGCCATATGTACCCACCATCTCTATGAATGAGCCATGTGCCAGTGGGGAAGGGGACATCACCATGATTCGTGGGTGAAGAGATCATAAGGAGGATAAAGATTATGAGCTCTACAGTCCGTCCACCTATCCCTTTATGCAATCTCCAGCCTATATCGCTGCTAAACACGTTGCAAAACGGGTTTGCTCCTCTCAGCACAGTGAAACTAGCAGCGTTATTTCATTGCTCAAGAGCGATATTATGCTGCTCAGTAGCACTATTTTGTTGCAGTGAAATAGCGCTGCTAGTTTTGCTTCTGTTGAGCAACAAAAGTACTACGTAATAAAAAAAGTTGGAGCATATTGGGGAGTCTGCGCACAGGACTCCCTAATCTGCCCCATCTCTTTTTTTTCTAATGTAGACACAGTGAAACTAACATAACTTCACATCGTCTCATGGACACATGTAATGTAAAACTTGACAAATACCAAAAATAAAAGACATTTGCAATTCATGGTTTTAGGAATGTCAAAATTTAATTACAATACTTAGCGGGATTACGTAAGTGTACGATTCCAAAAAACTCATATACAAGATAAAGCGTAATGAAAACCTATGGAGCTAGGGGCTATCTAGATCTCATGATGTGCAATTATTATTGTTCCTTACAGCTCCATCCCCTTCGCTTCTTACATTTCCATTGCTACCGACGTGGACATTTGCACCACCATTTCTAGTTACATGATCCTAAAACACAATAAAACTAACACAAGTGAGAATCGGTTTTGTAAAAATCAAAGAGGTTAGGGTTTAGAAATGTACTTACTAAGCATCTCCTCCATTAACAATATATCCTTCGTCTTGCACCCTATGAAATAAAGCTTTGCAAACCTAATTGTAATGCTGCGAGAATGCTGCGAAATCATATTCATCTTGTGTAGGGGGGGCGGTCCACTAATTCAAGCTATAGACATACAAACAAATGAACATTTTAGAAAGTTGTTATTTAAGATAACCTTCAAGTTTAATTAAAATATAAGATACAATTTGAGGCTAATATATACTTACAAATATTGTTGGGATATCAACTCCTCCTTCACAACGTGTAACATCACACCTCAAGTTATTTGCCATCTATCCAAGAAAAAATATAAATACTTAAAACTCTTATGCATATAGTCTTATGCATATGGCTATCGGCATGCGTTGGAAGCTACCAGCATGCGTAGTAGGCTATTGACATGCATTGGAAGCTACTAGCATGAGTAGTAGGCTACCGACATGCATAGGAAGCTACCGGCATAATGCATATCATGTGTTCGTAGCTACCGACATGCGTAGGAAGCTACCAACATGCGTTGGTAGCTACCGGCATACGTAGGAAGCTACCAGCATGCGTTGGTAGCTACTGGCATGCGTAGGAAGCTACCGGCATGAGTTGGTTACTACCGACATGTGTATGTTGAGATATTGAGCTCAACTAGTGCTACGGAGGACATTGATGACCCGCCTGGGTGATAGCTTCTGCATCTACACCACTAGCGTGGTTGGTGAGATTATGTGTGATATGCGGCCAGTGGGGATGATAGGCTGTGTGACAGCCATTTTGGATTACTAGAGACTGGCATAGTTATAGCGCCAACTCATTTAGTCGGGCTCACATTATAGACTGACCCTTGTATATTGTAGCAGTTGAGTACTAACTCATATAGTGTGTACTCTTATCTTTATGTTATGTTGGTTGAGTAGAAAAGACGAAGATAGAAGAAAATTCAACTATCCATCTCTCTCTTATGTCTTGCTCTCTCTTGTGTGTGTGTGTTTAATTGCTAGGGTTTGAAGCTGTCCCTCTCCCCCATATTCTCTTTATGGTATCAGATCCTGGTTCATGTGAGAGATAAGGAGGCAAGCAAGAGAGGCAAGAACAAGGAAGGAAGGAAGCGGTACTACATGGGTAAGAGCACCATCATATCTTTTCCCTTGTTCGTTTAGGTACAACATCCCCTGAGTAGCTCTAGGAGCTACACATCTCCGATTGAGAAGGTGTCTTCGTCGGAATCGAAGCTACAGGGCAGGTATACAATCCTATTGGACAACATTTTTTTAGCCAGATTCGTGTTTCGGGCATGTTACGTGTCCCGTTTTGTCACTACAAGGTATTTTTTGCACTTTTTGGAAGTTTTGGTAGTTAACTGTTTCTGCTCGAAATTTGGTTATGTTGCAGTATAGCAGTGCATTTTGAAAGTGCAGACAGGGTTTGCACATGTATTGTTGATACTGGGTGTATGTACATGTACTCTGATCACATTTGGTGACACACACGCTGTGCTAAAGTACCGCTCCTGCACAGCAGCTACTATAGGAGATACTACTGTATTATAGGTTGCATACATAGGTTTTATTTTTGCAAGTTATCTGATTACTGTAGGAAAACATGTTTGATGGAATTAATCAAATTGTTAGTGAGAAGCTGGATAAGAATAACTTACATGCCTGGAAGTTTAAAATGACCAATATCCTAGTGGGAGTAAAGGATTTTGGGATTATGTAGAAGGAGACAATGAGGAGCCTCTAGAGTAAACTGAGGAGAATGCCACTCCTGCAGATATAAAGGAATTCAAGGATTGGAATCAGAGTGCAAGAAAAGTCATGTAATGGCTTTCAATTAATGTCACAGACACTATGAGATAGGACACACACAGGATGCAAACACTCCAATAGCACGGCAAAATCTGGTTTAGACTAGCACAAAGGTATGGAAGTTATAGTTAAAGAAAGAGTTGCATATTGTGGAAAAGAAAAGCATGTCCATCAATGAATATGCCTTAAAGATCAAGGGCATTGTTGAATCCCTTGGATCTATCAACGTATTAGTGGAGAATGATGATTTGGTGAGTGTCTGTCTCAATGGGATTGGCAAAGAGTACAAGCCATTCAAGACCTCCATTGCAGTTAGGGAGATTATTCCTAACTTTTGGGACTTGATATCTATGCTGATCATAGAAGAAAAGGCTTTAGGTGAGGATTCTTCTTCACAAAGCAAGAACACATCAAAACAGGCCTTCTACTCATATACAGGTAGAGGCAGAGGTAGAGGCCATGGTCGAGGGGCCAAGGTGGTGGCGGACAAGGAAATCAGAATTTCGGACATCAACAGTCCAATGATTCACAGCAACAATCATACACAGGTGAAAGAGGCCAGTCTAGATGTAGGGGGAGCCAAAGAGGCCGAGGTGGTTGACAAAGAAATCAAAGTGTAAATAGCATAGTGTGCTATTACTGTGGCAAACCGAGACACATGGCAAAGGACTACTACAAAAAGTAGAATGACATTAAAAATGGGAAGTTGCAACAAGGCCACTATGCATCACATCTAGCAAACATGGAGGTGATGATACAAGTGAGTAGCTATTTGTGATGCAGCACATGCTTAATTCCATAATAGGGGATGTGCCAGGATCTCAAGATGTATTGGATTCTGGCGCCTCTAACCACATGACCAATCATGCTAAGTCGTTTAGAGATATGCAAAAAATGGAAAAACCAAGTTATGTAGTAGAAACAGGTGATGATACTACACATCCCATTACGCATGTTGGTAAAGTGCCATTATCTATGCAGGATGGAAAAATAAAGTACTTGTTTGATGTACTTCATGTTTCAAATATTACAAAGAACCTGGTTTCTGTTAGACAGTTGGTTGAGCAGGGTCTGCAAGTGAGGTTTAATCTTCAAGGATGTTTTGTGGAAGACTTCAAAAATAAGTGTTGCTCGGTTGCAAAGGGTAACAGAAATGGTAGAATATTTACTTTGGATGTGAACATGCCTGAGATAAAGGCAGCCATGTTTGCGCATGAAACAGGTGTCATTGCAGATATTGATATATGATACAAGTGCATTGGTCATGTGAATGTATAGTGATTGAAGTCTATGCAGGCCCAAAATATTATTTTTGCAGGTTTGCAAAAGTTTAAGAGATTGACGGTATGCATAAGATATATGAAGCATGCCAACTTGGTAAGCAAGCCAAACATGCTTTCCCACATGAAAAGCATGTCCGTGCAAGGCCATTGGATGTCATACATTCAGATGTATGGGGACTGACCCAAGACTGCAACAATTGCAAATTGCAGGTACTATGTTACATTCATTGATGACCATACTAGGAAAGTGTGGGTTTATTTCATGAAGGAGAAAAGTGAGGTGTTTGCTCGCTTTCATAAATTTAAAACCTTGGTCGAGAAGGAAAAAGGCATACAAATAAAATGCCTAAGATCAGATGGTGGGGGAGAATATTTCTCCAATGAGTTCAGCAATTTCGTGAGAAATCAAGGAATCAAGAGGCAGTTTACGTGCAGGTACACTCCGCAACAAAATGGTGTTGCAGAAAGGAAAAGTAGGCATGGTGCAGAAGTGGCATGTGCCTTGATGGTGGTTGAAAAGAATATGCCACATTAATTTTCGACAAAAGCAGTAGCAACTGCTGTGTACATTATGAACAAGACACTCACTAGTTGTTCATGGTATGACTCCTAAACAGAAGTTTACAGGCATAAGACCGGATGTGTCTCACTTAAAAAAGTTTGGGTGTATTACATATGTACATGTTCCTGATGAAGTGAGAACAAAGTTGGATCCAAAGAAGGCAAAGAAATGCATCTTCACTGGTTATGCTATGGAGCAAAAAGGTTATAGATGCTATAACCCTACCACTCGTGAGATACGAGTAATCAGAGATGTTGTCTTTGATGATATGAGTAGCTGGTATGCAACTCAAGTAGTGAAGACAACAGAAGATGCAGATGTAAGAAGTGCTAATGTTGCACCACATGTAGAGCAGCAATTAGAGGTGTTGAGTGGACTTAGGGAGTCCTCAAGTAGTGGATCCAATGTTAGCCCATGGTCAGGTAGGTTGAGAAATGATGTAGGTACACATGTATCACACGGAAAGGAAAGGAAAAGGTAGATCACCCTTTTGTGCCTAATCTATCAGCAGGTCACTCATATGTGGATGGTGACTCTAGTGGCTCTGAGCAGAGCCTTGATAAGGACCTTGGCATTCCGTTTGTGGTGATTACTCCTGGTGTAAGGAGAATCAGGACTGTTTTCAAAAGGACACCTGGCAGTGATCCAAGTGTATGCAAGTCTACGAGGGTTAGACACCCTGTTGATAGGTTGAGATATGATGGATATACAACCCGTCATTATGCTTACATGGTAAAAGTAATACAGGAGGTTGATCCCACTTGCTTTGAGCAAGCAATTGGAAATAAGAAATGGGAAGATGCCATGGATGAGGAGATGGCAACATTGGATGCAAATGCAACATGGAAATTAGTGCCTTTGCCTAAGGAAAAGAAGACAATTGGATGTAAGTGGGTGTATATAAAGACAAGCACAATGCTGATGGTTCACTGAGCAGGTACAAGGCAAGATTGGTTTCCAAGGGCTATGCATAGACTTATGGCATAGACTATGAGGAGACATTCAACCCGATTGCAAGAATGGCAACGTGAGAGCTATCATTACTATGGCTACAGCAAAGGGTTGGTCTTTACATAAAATGGATGTAAATAATGCTTTTTTGCATGGTTATTTGCAAGAAGAAGTGTACATGATGCAGCCCCCAAGTTATGAGAGTGATGCACATCCAAATTTTGGGTTACACAAAGCCTTGTATAGCTTGAAGCAGGCACCTAGAGCATGGTCAAACAAGATCGGGGAGTATCTTGTTACCATTGGATTTCAGATATCCAATGCAGATTTTCACTATATGTGAAAAAGACAGATAGAGGGATCATACTATTAGTCATCTATGTGGATGACTTGATTATCACTGGTGATAGTGATGTAGACATACATGATGTCAGGAAGCTTTTGAAACAAAAGTTTGAGATGAAGGATTTGGATGAGCTGTGGTATTTCTTAGGCATAGAGGTGGTGAGATCACCTCATGGCATTTTGCTATTGTTGCAAAGGCAATATGGTTTAGACATGTTTGGTATGACAGGCTATAAGCCTATTTTAGTGCGATTAGAGCAAAACACAAAACTTTTTGCAGATACATGTGAGCTTTTGGAGAACCCCACTATATATACAGGTGCATAGTGGGTAGTTTTATCTACATGACCATTACAAGGCCACACATGAGCTATGTTGTTGGACTTGTGAGTCAGTTTATGCAGGCCCCTAGGAAGCAACACTTGAATGCAGCTAGATGGATCCTCAGGTACATAAAGTCCATAGTTGATTATGAACTTTTGTATGAGGCTGGTACAAAGATACAGCTGCATCATGGGTACACAGATGCTAGTTGGGCTAGTAGTATTGCAGACAAGAGATCTATGAATGGTTTTATGTTCTCATTTGGGAGTGCTCCTATGAGTTGGAGCAGTAAGAAGCAGCCAACAATTGCCTTATCGAGTACAGAGGAGGGAGAGTATAGGGGTGCTGCTAGCAACTTGGTAGCTTAGTTTCAGAAGCTACTTGGTGACATGGGAGAGAGCCGTGGGATAGGGCAGTTGTCATATATTGTGACAACATGAGCAGCATATAGTTGGCCAGTAACGCAGTATATCATGCTAGAATGAAGCACATTGAGGTGCATTATCACTTTGTGAGGGAGAAGGTTCTAGCAGGAGATGTAGATCTAGTATATATCAGCACCACAGAGGATCAGGTAGCTGACATCTTCACGTGAAGGAATTGGGCACAGGGAAGCTCCACAGGTTTAGGAGCTTACTTGGAGTGCAGTGTGTGGAGTTGAGCTTGAGGGGGAGTGTTGAGATATCGAGCTCAACTAGTGTTATGGTGGCGGACATTGATGACCCGCTTGGGTGATAGCTTCCGCATCCACACCACTGGCATGGTTGGTGAGATTATGGGTGATATGCGGCCAGTGTGATGGTAGGCTATGTGACAACCATTTTGGATTACTAGAGACTGGCATAGTTATAGCGCCAACTCATTTAGTCGGGGTTCACATTATGGAGGACAGACCCTTGTACATTGTAGTAGTTGAGTACTAATCCATATAGTGTGTATTCTTATCTTTATGTTACGTTGGTTGAGTAGAGAAGAAGAAGATAGAAGAAAATTCAGCTATCCATCTCTCTCTTGTGTCTTGCTCTCTCTCAGTGTGTGTGTGTGTGTGTGTGTTTGATTGCTATAGTTTAAAGCTCTCTCTCTCTCCCCCACATTCTCTTTAGTGTAGGTTGCTACCACCATGCATAGGAAGCTATCAACATGCATTGGATGCTATCGACTACACTGGTTGCTACCAGTTTCCATAGGTTGCTACCGGCATGCGTAGGTTGCTACCGGCATGCGTAGGTTGCTCTACTAGCATGCATAGGAAGTTACTAGTATGCATAGGTAGCTACTAGCAGAATGCATAAAGCTACTGGCATACGTAGGAAGCTAGTGGCATACGTTGGAAGCTATCGTCATGCGTAGGTTGCTACCGGCATGCATAGGAAGCTACCGACATGCATTAGTAGTTATCGGCATAATGCATTGGTAGCTACCGGCATAATGCATAAAGCTACCAGCATGCATAGGTAGCTACTGGCATAATGCATAAAGCTACCACCATGCGTAGGTAGGTACTGGCATGCGTAGGAACCTACCGGCATGCATAGGAAGCTATCGGCATGCGTTGGTAGCTACCGGCATGCGTAGGAAACTATTGGCATGCGATGGTAGCTACCCGGCATGTGTAGGAAGCTACCGGCATGTGTTGGTTACTACAAGCATGCATTGGTTGTATCGGCATGCGTTGGTAGCTATTGGCGTGCATAGGAAGCTACCGACATAGCATTGTTTGCTCCCGGCATGTGTAGGTTGCTACCAGCACGCATAGGCAGCTACCAGCATGTGTTGGATGCTACCGGCTTCCATATGTTGCTACCGGCATGCATAGGTTGATATCAGCATGCGTAGGTTGCTACCGGCATGCGTTGGAAGCTACCGACATGCACAGGTAGCTACCGGCATAATGCATAAAGCTACCGGCATGCGTAGGTAGCTACCGGCATGTGTTGGAAGCTACTGGCATCTACTTGCATGCATAGGAAGCTACTGGCATCTACTGGCATGCATAGGAAGCTATCGGCATGCATCGGTAGCTACGAGCATAATGCATTGGTAGTTACCGGCATAATTCATTGGTAGCTATGAGAATAATGCATAAAGGTACTAGCATTCATAGGTAGCAACTGGCATAATGCAAAAAGCTACCGACATGCATAGATAGCTACCAGCATGCGTTGGTAGCTCTACGGGCATGCATAGGAAGCTACCGGCATGCATTGGATGCTACCGACATGCATTGGCTGCTACTACAGGCTAGCATAGGTTGCTCCCGGCATGCCTAGAAAGGTATCGGCATGCATAGGTAGCTACCGTATGCATGGAGCATGGGAAAATAAACAAACCCTAAATTTACAAACCCTATAACATGTAAACGCATAAGAGAAGAAACATACTACCTTGTGAGGCTTGTATGTGTTGAAAACCTACAAAAAAATAAGAAAAAAATGTGTTAATACCAAACCCTAATCTTAAAATCCCTAAAATTTACAAACCCTATAAACATGTAAAAGCATGAAAGAAAAAACATACATGAAAGAGATCTCTTGTGAGGCTTCTATATGTTGAAAACCTACAAAATTAAACAAACTCAAGAAAAAAAAGTTTTAAGAAAAATCAAGATGTCTTACCATATGAAGTTTTAATGGAGAGCTCTTAATCAGAGAAAAAGAAGAAGTGAAAAAGAAGAAGAAAAAAAACTTAAAAGAGAGAAAAGAGAAAGGAAATACTCAAAAGATAGCTTTCATGGAATGCTTGTTTGCATAAGAGATAAATGAAAACAGTAGACATACATTGCTTGAGCTTGAGGACGATAAGGTAGGAGAGGTAGAAGTGATAGACAAGACAAAAACCTGTTAAAAAAAACTCAGAGTACAAGTTTATTGTATTCAAAAGATAAAACTACGCGGCGGCAAAAAAGCGGGATATTTTTATAGTATAGCAACGTTTTTCACTGTTTTATAGACGCTGCTGAGCAGTGTTATTTCACTGCTGGGTAGCAAGAAATCGCTCTGCTAGGTAGCGATATTTTGTTGTTTGAACATCTTGAAAACCCTTGATATTTTCCTTCTGAAAACACTGCATAAAAACGTTGCTACGCTCTCAATGTGTTGTAGTCTCTTTGAAATGGAGCGAAGATAGTTTTGTTTCGTTGGAGAAGCATAATTTGCTAGCTTTGTGTGATTGAAGAACAGATGTGAGGTTGCAATGGCTTTCACTTTTTGAAGTGAACAAGACTACACTAGCTATGTTTTCTCTTCTCAAGGGCGACTACGAGTACATAATGTGATCTTTTAACTTCATTGGCTTTGTGGGTGGTTTCTCTTAATGATTTATCGTTGCATATGGGATTAATGTGTTTTGGTGTTCTGCCCTCAGGTGTCTCCACATGGTTGTAAGGTGAGAAAGCACTGATTGTTTTGTCTATTTTTGTAATTATTTCAATGCTTTGAGTATGTTATGTGATTCACCTTTTATGATTGCATCATGTTGAATTGAGAACTCTTAAATGACAGTACGTGTTAATACATTCAAAAGCTATTACAATACCTATTAGTTTGGATGGATGAAGGTATGGACCTATCACTTAGAGCACTATATGGTTTTTGCAATCGCTGGAGTTTAAGGCTTGCTTGATTATGTTCACTCGGTGTCTTCTAACACTCCTACATCCTCAACTAGGATACGATGGATGATCATGGGTGTTCTTTTGATCACACTAACAATGTTTGCTTGGTAAAGTGGAGCCCAATGCCCAAAATTGAAGTATCTTAGTACTCGAGATGCTAGGAAAATTCTCGCTCTACAAACATAGTCCAATGGTGACACTAAAACTTTACAGACATGGAAGGTGTCCCTAGCCCCATACTCTTATAAAGTTTTATCACCATCAGCCGATATTTGGTTGGTCAAGTTAGATCTAGTGCCAAAAATTAAAGTCTCTTAGAGCTTGAGAGGCTAGAAAAAATTCCACTCTTTGACATTCCATCAGACCCAAATATCATCGTCTGATGGCGATAAAACTTTGTAGACATCGGGATGGATCTTGCCAAACATGCCTACAAAGTTTCATCATATTTGGTTGTTCAAGTGGAGCCGAGTGTCCAAAATTGAAGTCTCTTAGTGCTCAAGAGACTAGAAAGAGTCCTGCTCTTACACATGCAACCATCATACCCAAACATTGTTGGACATCATACTTCCTTGTCTCATGACAAAATTAACACTTTTCCTTTTTCAACCACACCTAAGTGCCCGCCAAATATTCAATTATAACTTCTTAAATATTTCTTAATTATAATCATTTTACAAGACAATCACCCTTATATCAAATCCATTCCACCTAAATCTTCTAAGAATGAACGAACATATTAAAACAAGCATTTTCTCTTTTCGAAGAGTCCCCATTTTCTCCCTCTATATTTCAAACTAAACTTTTTCAACCACACCTATTTCCCACCAATTATTCAACCACACCTAAAGTCAAAGCTTCAAGCTAACGTTTATCAAATTGAAGCTTGGACTCGATGTCCAACATCAAGTTGAAGCTTCTATTCAATGTTGAATATCAACTTGAAGCTTCGATTTGATGTTGAACACGAAGCCTAGGTCTCATGTCCAAGCCCAGCTAGCTCGATGTTGAAAAACACACCTTTAAATTTTGAGGGTTTCTTTAACCAATTTGCAAATTTGTGAACAAAAATTTAACTTAAATTTGCAATTTTTTTCAAAGCTAAAAAATATAATTTATAGGCAAAAACGAAAATGTTACAAGTCCATTATATATAGATTGCAAGATTCACAATGAGGGAGTGAGAATTCAAGTTAAAAAAATCAATGCTCAAAACATATTCTCATTAATGCTTCAACATGATTTATTGTGAAGGATAAAAAAATACAATTCTTGTGCCAGTAACCAAAAGAACGTAATATATTCCAATATTACAGCTTCTATTTCTCTCTAATGTTATCAAGCTTTACAACACGTGAATATTCATGAACAAATTGTGATGCTTGCAATGCTAATGGAACGATATATGTATAACATTCATACTTAGTGGGGTTTGGCATCCCTCATTCATTCAATAAACTTCTCCATGTGAGTATTGGATGAGCCTTGCATTTGCACAGCCCTCCTTGCAGCATCTCTCAGCTTGCCATGCTCTTGAGTTCAAAATATATTCTCATCTCATGATTTACAAAAAAAATACATTTCTTATACCAGTAACCAAAAGCACGGAATATATTACGGCTTCTATTTCTCTTTAATGTTGTCAAGTTTCCTCATTGCGTACAACACATGAAAATTCATGATGCTTGCAATGCTAATGGAGCGATATATGTATAACATTCATACTACTTAGTGGGGTTCGGCATCCCTCATTGATTCAATAAACTTCTCCATGTGAGTATTGGATGAGCCTTGCGCTTGCACGGCCCTCCTTGCAGCATCTCTCAGCTTCCCAGCCCTTCTTCTCATCTCCTTTCCTTCGTCTTCTTGTAAGACTATCCTCAAAACCCTCTCCACTTCTTCACTTTCCACCATGCCATCATCTTGCCTCTTGATGCTCATCCCAACCTTCCAAATGTCAACCACAAACTTGCAATTTGTAGTTTGATCTACAGAAATTGGAAAAGGGATCATGGGCGTCCCCATGCTCAAACTCTCCAATGTTGAATTCCATCCACAATGAGTTAGAAAGGCGCCCACAGAAGGGTGGGACAACACTTGCAGCTGAGGTGCCCATGGGATAATTAGCCCATAATCCTTAGTATCCTCTATGAAGTTCTTGGGCAGTATCTCTGATACGTTTTGCAAGGAGGATCTAGGCCTTATCACCCAAAGAAAGGGCTGCTTGCTAGCCGTGATCCCCAAGGCAATGGCCAGTAGATCTTCTGCAGTAGGGTTGAACACACTCCCAAAGGAAATATACAACACGGATTGCTTTTGCTTACTATCTAGCCACTTTATACTGTCATTATTCTCCTGCAGCAAGCTTACACCAACACTAATGTCCTTCATATCACTGCCATCCAAGAGGGCAGAAGGGAGCAAAGGCCCTACAAAAGAAACTGACAAGGGCAATTCTATTTGCAGTGCCTCGCAAGCATCCTTCTCAAGCTGCTCATAAGAGTTGATGAGAATTGCATCACAGCTCTCCAGTATGTCAAACTGCTCTCTCAAAAGCTTGAAGCTCATTTGAGAGATGTCGTCTACATGGAGTAATGTGGGGAAGTCCGCAGGGTGGAGAGGGGGCACACCGGGTATGTAAGACACCAGATCATTGCACCCTGTGACATAGAAAGCAAAAAATAATAATAATAAAGAGGAAATTGTTGAGTATTGATTAGTAAAAAAGAGTGTTCATATTCGCTATCCAGGGTTAGCTATTTAACAATTTTATTGCCTACCGGGAGGAGTCTTTTTGTAAGGGAAGAAACCATTGGAGACGAGCTTGGGTGTGTGGTAAAAGATGGAGAAGACTGCAGCAGACTGAGACCAGAGAAGAACACTTGGAATGTGGAGCTCCATTGCAACACGCTGAGCCCAAGTGCAGAGGAACCCATGCACGATGCAAGTGACTGGTGGGTTCTTCTTATTCAAGCGTTCCACGAGATCCTTGAGGGGGCCTTTCATGTTAACAGAGGCCTCGTGGAACTGTTGCACCCTTGAGCTAATGTCGCTGTAATCAAAATCAGGGGGTAACCCATTGTCTAGCCACACGAAGCGAAGGTTTTCTTCTTGAGATTGATCTGAAGAAGATTTTGAACGGCGGCTCTCTTGGATGCGCTTGTGGTTGTGCTCGTTGTTGACAAAGGTGACGATGAAGTTGTGTTTGATGAGAGCCTCGGCAAGCCGCACCATGGGATTGATCTGGCCTTGGATAGGGTATGGTATCATCACCGCATGAGGCTTTCTGCTATTACGATCATGACTGCTGTTTTCGTTCGTGGTTGAAGAAGAAAGATGGGTGGCTAGCAGGCTTTCGGCCATGGCTTCAGCTTGAGAGGGCAAGTATACGGTTGCCATGGCCAAGCTATAATGAGTGTGTGTGCGTGAGAGCGAACGTAGAGAAGTTGTGTGCAACAGTGTGTGTGGGAGAGAGAGAAATTGTGTATGTAACACTGTGTGTCTGTGAGAGAGAGAAATTGTGTGTGTAACACTGTCGTATGTGTGGTGTGTATATGTCTGGGTAGGTGACAAGTATTTGTTGTTATGTTACGTCGCATGCACGTTTGGTAGTTCAAAGGTCTTCGTCTAATGGGCCACGGTTCTTTTTTCTTTATATATATGTATTTATCTAAAAGCTTTACAACCTGTCATCAGCGTAAGCAGTCATCATTTAAGCCCTATTTAGCAGACTGCAGATCAAATCTTATCCATTATTCTCAAATACAAAATAAGAAATTTCCCAAAATATCTGATATCCAAGCTGAATGCAGGCTTCAACCCTGGTACATCCTGTGGGTGACTGTTTTTCCAAACCATCCCTTTTCTTGGACCAAATTTGGACTAATAACTGGGCTTTCAATAAAAGCAACAAATGTGTAGTCTATCTACTTCACCTTCGTGTATTATCTCTTGGTCTTTGGTCCAAACTTTGCTGGTTTGGACTGCAGCTTTAGCTTTGAGAGACCTTGAAAACAGATAAACCAATCAATTAGGCAAGGCCCAGTATGAGTGAAGCTCTCTCCCAAAAGTGAGGGTCGAGTGATTGAATTATCTGTATCAACTCCGCCTTATTCAATCACGATTTTCTAGAGAGAGCCAAGTATCACCATATACATCACAAGTTACCAACAACACAAAATTAAGGGAACAATGTTGTACCATATTATTATTCAAAGTCTAGGGTAGTCATGGTGGCAAATTAAACTTGCAATGCTTGAGTCTTAACTAAACCATTTCTAAGATTTTAAAAGTCTCTACAACTTGAACATCCTTAACTACAGATTGAAGTATAGATTATGATTCAAGATGTAGGTGCCGAACCATTTTCAATTAATTAATTAGTAAGAGATAGTGGAAACCTTGGAACCTTCTAACGTACATGAAGTTAATGATGCTTCACGACATTTTGGTCGAATCTTGTCGAGCCTTTGGTATCTAGAGACTTCCACAAATTCTATAAAAGGCTTCGGGAGTTGATTTTCACGATGGGGCTATGCCCCCAAGCTACAGATGACGTGTATGAGATATAGAAAGTTTATATATATATATATATATACTATGTCATGCGGATCCATACTGCGAGAGAGAGAGAGAGAGAGAGAGAGAGAGAGAGAGAGAGAGAGCCATGTATGATAAATATAATTAAAATAATAATAAAGTTGTACTCAAGTTAAAGGGTGTGAGGTAGTCATGTTCGAGTTAAAGGTTGCGAGAAAGAAGATTGTTAGTAGAGTCAAAGAGAGACAAATTATTCAATGGTTTTTTTAATTTAAAAAATTTAAACCTTAGAGACTAAGGTTATGAATCTTAGAGGTTGTCCATTAATTAGTGCTCCCTTGCGGGCACTAATTAATGGAAATGGACGATGGAGTAAATACTAATGTGCTTAAACTATTAGTGGATAATGCCAAAAAATGGATCCCTGGCTAAAATGTGAGAACCTGACACAACCGACCCATGCATGGAAACAAGGCACAGTTACCCACCAGTAATTTATTGTTGTATCTTTATCAGCTACGTCTGATGATGATTAGAAGTAGAACGGGCGCTGATGTGATTGATGACTAGAAGTAGAACGGGCGTCATGCACATTTTTGGGTATTTTGGGCATAAAAAATCTACAAAAAAGTTCTAAACCGTTAAAAAATGCTTGTGTCAAATTTTGATGGACACAGTCAGAAGGCAACTCTGATCAGAAGACCAAAGCTTTTTAAACCACGATGGACGATTTTCCCATAGCCTTTGAATAATACTTTACTAGTTGGTGTAATTGTGTAACTTGTGAGAGTCAGTGTCAAAAATAAACTTTTTTTAAATTCATTGGGAAAAAGGATAACCTTCAAGCCTATCTTGTTTTTATTGAAAAAATGCATAAATCAATGGGTTTCATAACTAAAACTTTAAAAATTTGAATCTTTAAATTTAAGGTAGGAAAAATTTGAGCCGACAAAAGGACGGTTTTTTTAATTTGACATCGGTGAGAGCGGTCTGTTCAATTTTGGAGTCACACGCACCGCCGCACGTTTTTGTATTTTCACAAGTTCCGAAAGGGCAGGTGAACCTTCCTTGATGAGAGCGGTAACCGTGGCTTTTGAGGAGGTCTCTTCAATTTTGGAGTCACACGCACCGTCGCACGTTTGTTTTGCATTTTTCACAAGTTCACACGCACACGCGTTTCCAAAGCAGGTAGCCTGATTATGGCTGACGAATACTTGCCCTCTCAACCGAAGCCATGCCCAAAAGCTCGCTAGACGCCCATCTTTCTTCTCCTACAACGAACGCCCAAAAGCTCAAGCTGAAGCCATGCCCAAAAGCAGTAATTTGCCTGCAAGGCTCTCAGCAACCACTGCAACTTCATCGTCACCTTCGTCAACAACGAGCACAACCACAAGCGCTGCATCGATCAGAACCATCATCATCCAGTGATACTAATGCAGAATCTGATCAAGCATTCCTGATTTCGATTATATAAGCAACATGGCCTCAAGAATGCTAGAGTTCCACCGGTCCTCTTTCAACATGAAAGAGCCTCTCAATAGAGACCTTGAATAGGAAGAGCCCACCAGCAGTCACTTGCATTGTGTTGTGGTTGTGCTCACAGTGGAGCTCCAGTACAATTCAAGTGCCTCGGTCTGCTGCAGTCGTCTCCATCTCCTACCACACATGGAAGCTCTTTCCTAGTATATCTTGCGTAACTCGATCACGTGTACCGAGCCTCACCTTTTTGCATATAAGAATATCCCCCAAGGCATGTGGGCTTATGCTTGGAGTGATAAAGATCGCGAGGTCCCATTCTCGCTACGTCAAGAACGAGACACTGCTTCTTGCTTCACTGCATTAAAGACTTCATGTTGTTCTTTTCGCCAATGAGGCGGGCCACATGGGATGGGTTAAATGTTGCAAAGGGTAAAGAAATTGTGAAAAGATCTTCCAAAAATTGACTTTTTTTTTTTTATAGAAAAGCCTTCAGCTTCCACAGTCTTCAGCTGGGTTGCATATGTGGGCTTGCGCAAGGAGGTGATAGTGGCTTCAACCTTGGTCGGATCCAATCCCTCTCCAAAATTGTGTGGCCTAAGGGGATTAGTTCCTTGAGCGATGAGTAGCATGCCATGTCATGAGTTCTGCAATCCCCTTAAATTTAAACACGTGTTGGATGCAAGGAATGATAGGAAAGTGTTTGAGGGGGGTCACTCATAAATATGTAAGCGTAATACGTGGGTTCAACAGAAGGGGTTTTTAAATCCCTTTTTTACACATGTTTTACATACAGAAGGGTACCATTTAAAGGGGGTATTTACAGATTGAATAGAAAAAGGGTGTGTTTTATTCATGAAAAATTTACAGATAAGAAGTTTTTAAATTAGGCCTTAAACGCACATGATATTAAGAGTTTACATATAGTGAACCCCCCGAGAGAAAGTGTCTCAAAACCTTCCGAGAAACTTTATCCCCTTGCAAATCATCCCTATAGCAACTCTCCCCATATTGTAGACATTATGTTGCATCTTTATTAACCCCTCTAAATAGCATGCAATCATTGGGACATGCATGTATTTTATGTAATCCATGACTAGGATAGAGAGCATTTTAGGACACCCATCTTGTGAGTTCAGTAATAGATTTTGAGGAGCCTACAACATAACATAAGACAACATATGTCAAAATATTAGCAATGAGAGTATATAGAACATGAAACATTTTGTATTTGAGAGAATAGAATGAGGCGGTCTTACCGAAAGAAGATTGGTGACACTTATATCACTCCATCCATAAGTTGTTTGCAAGTTTAATAGCTCCAAGTTTTCTCGCAGTGTGGAGTATGAACATTCCTTATACAAAGAGGTGCTTGCCTCTCTATGCCAGGTTTCCTCCTCTTGTGACATTGGAGCTTGCTCACTATCATCTATGACCTTCCATCCAAAGAAGTCATTCACCATGTCCTCCAAGATGAGATTCTCCTCCTCTTTATGTGGCAATGGTGAAGGCACCTCATTCATTGGTTAAGAAAGATGAGTTTTAGCCATGCTTTCCATATAAAGCCTTTCTACCTTCCACACTCTACCCGATGTCACCGAATGGTGTGGCATGCTACCAAGCAAGCACTCTCCTATGGTTCTCCTCCATGTCATCATCCGCACTTGGTCATACCAATGCCTCATGAAGACCATATGTCTGGACATGCTCAATTGTTATATGACGTTGTCGTATATATTGGCCCTTGCAATAATCGATCACATACACAACGATTTTTTTCTCTTAACCATGTCTCGCAAAACCAACTTCCGTCCCTTGTTGATGATCACTGTCAAACATCTTCAACCTGGCCAAAACTGATTTAGGATTTATACAAAAAATTACCCAGGACTTCACTGCTACACAGTGACGACAGCAGCATTATTTCACTACTGAGCAGCGACAACCTGTTGCCCAATGAGCAGCAATCTGAAAACTGAGACTCCCACCTAAATTATCACCGATGGGAGTCAAGTTATCTACCTACTTCCAATAGATTGTACATGTAGAAGCTACGTCTACAAGCCGTTTATTCCTCCCACCACACCTCTTCTTTCAAGGCTATTCCATCATCTCTTCCTCTCCAAGGTAAGTGCCTCTTTCTTGCTTTCTCCCAATATTTCATGGAAAGCTTCAATTCTTTTCCTTATTCCAAGCTTTCATGGAAAGCTTCTACATAGCTCTATGTGAGCTTTTCTTCCCCTTCCCCTCTCTTTCCTTCCCCTTTCTCTCTTCCTCTCTCTTTCCTCTCCCTTTCCCTAACCCTATCCCTATGCCTAGAGCTCTAATAGAGAGATTTGATGGAGATCTCCCCTCTCTTTCCTTCCCTTTTCTCCCAAGATTTCATAGAAATCTTCAATGCTTTCCCTTATTCCAAGCTTTCATGGGGAAAGCTTCTATATGACTCTATGTGAGCTTTTCTTCCCCTTCCCCTTCCTTTCCTTCCCTTTCTCCCTTGCCCTAACCCTAGCCCTATGCATAGAGCTAATAGAGAGCTTTGATGGATAGATCCCCATCAAAGCTATCTATTAAGCAATCTGTGTATAGAGCTAGTGTTCAAGCTTCACATAAACTAATTTATTTCAATCACTTATGCATTAGGAGTAAGGTTGAGGGTACTCACATCTTTTTTCTCTTGTTATCCTTGCTTACTAATTTGTTAATGAGAAATAACGTTTTTATTTATTATGTTTCTTTTCTATAAGTTTATTCAAGTGAACAAGGGTTTAGGCCAATCCTCTTATACGACTTCTCACATTAAAGAGGTAAGCCCTCTTTTTTCATTATTTGTTTATGCTTCTTCTCTTTGTGTTTTTGCACCCTTGGGTGCCAGAGATTAGGGTTAGGTCAATAGGCTATGCATAAACCTTATGCATACGCTTATTTAATAGGCTAGGCATATTCAATAGGTTTACGCATGTCTTATGCATAAACCTTATACAATAGGTTATTCATAGGCCTTATGCAATAGGTTTATGCATAGGCCTTATGCATAAGTCCTTATGCAATATGCTATATATAAGCCCTTATGCAATATGAAATATCTTATGCATAAGCCCTTATGCAATAGGCTTATGAATAAGCCTTATGCAATAGGCTATGCATAAACCCTTATACAATAGGCTTATGCATAAGCCTTATGCAATAGGCATATGCATAAGTCCCTATGCATAAGGCTTATGCAATAGCCTATGCATAAGCCCTTATGCAATATGTTTATGTATAGGCTATTGCATAAACTTTATGCATAAGCCCTTATGCAATAGGTTTATGCATAAGTCCTATTGTATAATATATTAAAATGAACTAACTTTTTGATTTATTATGATAATTATTTATAGGGTTATTCAAGAAAATAACCACCAAGGGTTTAGGCTAGGGGCTAGGGGGCGGCTCCCTATTTTTCCATTCTTTGTTTATGCTTCTTCTCGTTAAGTTTTTGCACCCTTGGGTGCCGGGGATTAGGGTTAGGTCAATAGGCTTATGCATAGCCTTATGCATAGTCCTTATGCATAGGTGTAATGCCTCCGCTATACGGCTGCGTCTTCCTCAAGCCGCCATAGCCTAGGCGTGGAGAAGAAGAGAGGGTGGAAGTCGGTTCACCTCCCAACCATATAATGACGAGTTAGGGTTTCTCGTTGGGTTTTATACCAAAACCCTGGCCTGTGTCCACACCTCCTAGCCCGGCCGCCCATCTTACTTAAGAGCCGTGCTAACTTAGATGTGTACACACATCGACCAAACCCTAACGCCCATTAACCCTTGAACCCCGCTAGCACTAATAATACTCTCGAGACTCCAAAAGCTATTAACTTATGCTAGGGTTCGACTTCCGTAGGACCATAGTCCTGACATTACTCCCCCCTTCGAAAAGAGTTTTCGTCCTCGAAAACAAAAGTGGGGAAACGTTTCCTCATCACACTAATGTTTTCCCAAGTGGAGCCTTCCTCTAGACGGTCCTTCCACTTGATAAGAGCTTGTTTTCGAACTTGGTGGCGAGTACGTAACATGTGGTAATTCAATACTCTTTCTGGTTCACGAGGCAGTATTGGGGGTTTCATATATTCTACCAAGAAAGAATCATCCACCGGCCTTTCATGACCCATAAGACGTTTCCTCAAACGACTTACGTGAAAGATGGGATGAACCTTGGAATGTGCTGGTAACTCAAGTTTATAGGCTACTGGGCCCACCTTCTTGAGTATCTTAAACGGTCCACAAAATCGGGGCGATAATTTTGGTACGGGACCCGTTTTTAAACTGGTGGAGTTTTCTGGTACCTTCAGAAACACCCAATCACCTTCTTGAAAGTGAAGTGGCCTACGTTTCTGGTCCGCAAACTTCTTGTAACGATCTTGCGCTTGACGAACATTTAATCGTGCAAGGCGCAACATATCCATATGGTCTTGGATAAAATCCTTAACCTGACTGATTTTCTCATTCGCCAGTCCTGCCGACACTGGTGAACGTGGCTGAAAACCATACATCAACATGAAAGGGCTAAAGCCTGTCGAGACATGCTTTGCACTATTGTAAGCAAACTCAAGAATAGGCAAATAAGACTCCCAATCAGATTGTTTTTTGCTGACATATGTCCTAAGCATATCTTCCAGCACTTGATTAACCCGTTCAGTCTGACCATCTGTCTGCGGCGGATGATCAGCTGTACTAAGGTTCAACATAGTACCCAGCTTACTGAATACTGCTCGCCAAAAATGGCTGTTAAACTTGCGATCGCGGTCACTGACAATATTGGACGGTAAGCCATAAAGTCGGTAAACATTCTCCACGAAAAGGCGTCCCAATTCTGGAGTTGTAACTGTTTTCTTAGTAGGCACAAACCTACAAAGCTTGGTTAATCGATCCACGATTACCCAAATGGCATCATGTCCACGATTCGTTGTGGGCAAGCCCGTTATAAAATCCATAGAGATACTTTCCCACTTTCCGTCTGGAATCTCTAATGGATGCAGTAACCCGCCAGCTTTAAGACGTTATGCTTTGTTCACTTGACACTTCTGACACTGCAGAACATAGTCAGTAACATCCTTGTGAAGTCCAGGCCAATAGAAATGCTTTCTTATGAGAGCATACGTTTTGCAAATGCCCGCATGACCTGCACTTGGACTATCATGACACTAAAAAAGAATTTGGCACCTAGTGTCTAAGTCCAATGGAACACAAACTCTCCCCTTGTGGAGTAAGTATCCATCATCGATGGAAAAGTTTTTCCATCGCTGTAGTTCATCTTGTGATAAAGAAGAACCATGTGTGGAAGAACTGGGAACACTACCGTGTGAGTGAGAAGGACCCCTCATTTGAACATGATTCCACACCTTTGATAAAGAAGAACCATGTGTGGAAGAACTGGGAACACTCCCGTGTAAGTGAGAGGGACCCCTCATTTGAACATGATTCCTCACCTTTGAGTATGTTGAATCCTGCTTGCATTTGCCTCGTAAAGATTCTAACAATTCGCTTTTCAACTCTATGAATAACAGAGCAAATTAATCTCTGGCATACGACTCAAAGCATCAGCTATAATATTGTAACGTCCTTTGCGATAGCGTAGCTTGCAATCATACTCCTGAAGGATCTCAGCCCATCTGGCCTTTCGACCCTACAAATCTGTTTGGTTCATAAACCACTTTATGCTTTCGTGATCAAAAACAATCTCGAATTGCGCACCATATAAGTAATGTCGCCATTTTCGTAAGAGATATATGATGGCAAAGAGCTCACGCTCGTAAGCTGAGTAGTTTTGTTGAGCACGATTGAGCTTCTTGCTCTCATAGGCAACAGGATGACCATCTTGAATGAGAACCGCACCCACTGCCTTAGCACTGGCATCCGTTTCAATCACAAATGGTTTTTGAGGATCCACAATTGCCAAGATGGGAGCCGTAGCCAAAGCAACTTTAAGCTTATCAAAGCTACGTTGTTGCTCCTCACGCCATTGAAAGGTAATTGCCGCACCTTTCAATTGATCAGTCATGGGAGCGGCAATCTTTGCATAACCGTTCACATATTTGCAATAAAATCTTGCCATTCCCAAGAAGATTTGAATTTCTTCCTTACTTCGAGGTGTTGGCCATCGCATAATAGCATCAACCTTACTAGTATCCATAGCAATTTCGTCTGCAGAAATTACATGACCTAGGTATTGTATGCTATCCTTGAGAAATTCGCACTTACTTTCTTTCGCGTAAAGTGCATTCTCGCGTAGTAACTGAAAAACTTTTCGTAAGTGTTCCAAATGCTCTTCTAAAGTCGAACTATAGACCAAAATGTCATCAAGAAAGACAATGATAAATTTGCCTAAGTACGGCCTTAGTATGCTATCCATAAGCGTCATAAACGTTGCCGGGGCGTTGGTAAGCCCAAACGGCATAACCAAAAACTCATAGTGTCCAAAGCGAGTCAGAAACGTAGTCTTGGTTATATCATCAACGTTAATACGCACTTGATGATATCCTAAACGTAAATCAATTTTAGAAAAATACTTCGCACCTTTGAGTTGATCAAACAACTCATCTATCTTAGGTAGCGGGTATTTGTTCTTAATGGTTACCACATTCAAGGAGCGATAATCCACACACATGCGCATGGATCCATCCTTTTTCTTCACCAAAAGAATGGGCGATGCCCATGGTGAAGCACTATGGCGAATGAAGCCCTTACTAAGGTAGTCAGCAAGCTGACGTTCCACCTCAGCTGCTTCAATCGCACTAAGCCTGTATGACGGCTTACTAATTGGTTTGATGCCCGGAACGACATCAATGCGATGAGGCAAAGCTCGTTCGGGTGGCAAACCCTCTGGTAAATCATTAGGAAAAATATCTTTAAACTCTTGTAACAGTTGTTGCAAAGACAAAGCATTAACTGGTTGCTTAAGATTATTTAAAGAGATTTTAGAAGAAGGTAAAGAGAAAGAAGGCATCATTGAGGAAGATTCATTTTAAGAAGAAACATCATGCACATCAAACCCACTAGTTTGCGACACACAATAACAAAAATAGACTTCTTCTATTTGATTACTATGCTCCAAAAAAGAGAGTTCGGCATTACATATGAGTCATGTTGGGGGTACATCACGTTCCCCAATAAGTAAAACATGCTTACCATTGGCCTCAAATGTAAACGTATTATGTTCATAACTCCTTTTGAGTGATGACCCTAACCCATACAACCACTCCCATTCTAAGATGACATCCGCACGAGACATATTCATCACTTGGAAGTCAAGAACCATAGTGTGTTCTTGCACAAACACAGGCACTTGCCATACTAGAGTATCCCACACATCATGATCATCCCCCTGAATGGTGGACACCACATAACGATGAGAACTCTTTGTCTCTGGCAACTTTAATTTCTTAACTAATGCATAGTTCAAGAAATTGTGCGTGGCACCATCGTCAATAAGAATACGTACTCGATGACCATAAATGGAGCCATGCATACGGACCAAATCATGTGGTCCAACTGTCTCTTGCCACATAGATGTAGTGAGATTACACTCATGCATCTCGGCAGTGTGCGAACACTTGTTCCAAGTGTTGTTCATGCTCGTCGATCCTTGCTGAAAACAAGAATGTCATCAAAGAACACTATAACAAAACTTTGAAACTTAAGGAATATGCGATTCATCATACGGCTGAAAGTAGCTGGAGCATTGGTCAAACCAAATGGCATAACCAAAAACTCATAATGACCAGTTTGGGTTCTAAAAGCTGTCTTGAAAATGTCAGATTGAGTCATACGAACTTGATGATTCCCAGACTTTAGGTCAATCTTGCTAAAGACCTTTGATCCTCTAATCTTGTCAAGAAGATCATCTACCCTAGGAATAGGATATCTGTTCTTGACAGTAATCTTATTCAATGCACGATAGTCTACACACATTCGGTAAGTTCCATTCTTCTTCTTAACAAGAAGTACTGGAGCTCCAAAAGGTGAACTACTAGGTTGAATAAGGCCTCTCTCTAGCAAGTCTTCTATTTGGCTTTGGATTTCTTTTCGCTCTAAATTGTTGACTCTATAGGGAGCTTTACAAGGCGGGGAATTTCCAGGCAATAAGTCAATACTATGATCCTCAAGCCTAGACTTAGGTAATCCTGGAGGCAGATCTTCCATGAAACAGTCACTCAATTTGGAGATAAAAAGATCAAACTTTGGTCTTTTGGATGTGTCAGACTCAGCATCAAGCTGGTTAACCCATACCATATAAGTCTTGTCTCTTTTTCTTAGAGCTCTCTTTGCTTGAGTGTGACTCAACAAAGGACTCATTTCTCCTTTGACTTGACACTGGAGGATAATATTTTCATTGTCCTTCCTTAGAGAAATGCTATGAGTGTCATAGTCTATAATAGGATTGTATTTGTGTCTCCAAGGCATACCCAAAATTATATCTACCCTTTGTAAAGGTGCAACTAAGAAATCCCTCTTTTCTGTTAAAGGTTTGATGCATAAATCCAAATCTTTCACCTCTTGCATGCAATTATACTTTGTTCCAGTAAATGCTGCTTTGACTTTATAGTGTGTAGGTGAAGAATGAAGATTTAATGCTTTAAGTACCTTTTCAGAAATGAAATCATGTGTACTACCATCATCATGCAAAATAAGAACTTCATGTCCATTTATCGTTCCTTTTATTTTAAGCAAAGAATGAAGATGAGGTTTACCTTCTTGTTCTGAGTAATCTGGATTGGAATTACCCTCTTGCTCGAATGATTCTTCTTCATTCTCATCTTCTTCAATCATATTGACTCGAGCTGCTTCTGCTGGTGTCGAATTCTTGGTACGCTCCGGACAATTTGGTGCTATGTGACCTTCTTTGTGGCACTTGAAACATTTGATAGGAGATGTCTTCGGTTTGCCACCATTGACTTTCTTATTGGTACTCATGTTGCCTTTAGCTTCGTCCTTGCCTTTGTCATAACCTGGTTTATACATCTTCTTTGAAGCATAAAAAGATTTAGTAAATGGTTTAGAAGAAGTACCCTCATGTGCTTTAATCTCTTTAGAAAAACCATTTTTACGTTCTGAATTAGTTGCCAAAGATATTGCAGAAGATAGTGAATGAGGTCGAAACATATTCATATCGGCGCCCAATATGAACTTCCTTTTTTGGTCCTTCTCGCTGACTCTATCCACAACCTGCACTTGTAATAAAGTATTCCAGAACTTTTCTACATACTGTGACATAGTTTCCTTTTCCAGTTGATGCAAAGTGTCCCATTGGTGCCTAACTTTGGACTTGAATTGTGAAGGTAAAAAGTGCTTTTTAACCAGCCATTGAAATCTTTTCCAAGAATCTGGCTTGTCACGACCTTGCTTTATTACACTCCACCATAAAGCTGCACTGTCTACCAAATGATTGACTGCACATTTAATCTTATCACTCTCTGAAAATTTTTCTCCAGAAAAATAGTCATCTAGTTGACTAAGCCAAGCTAAAATGACCCTAGCATCCTTCTTTCCATCATAATTTTGAAATGTGAAAGCTTTCCGACTAATCTTGGATTCTTTTTGTGACCTTTGTGCTTGCAATGTAGCATTTACAGCCCTTTGAATAGTGTCATCTTCGTCATCAACAAAAGATAGCGAAGAGTCATGCTTGCGTCTACGACTCGTGAGCTGTCTTTCCAATTCAATACGCTTCTCTCTTTCTTCTACAATTTGATGTTGTAAAGAAAGGAGTTGCTCTTGAATTGATGGCGAGATAGGCAAATCTGCCAACCATAGTGCTTGTGCAAATGATGTAGATAAATAAAATTTTACTTTATTTGATGTAAATAAATAAAGCAAAAATAAGTACTTATCTTGTTTTTCTCCCATAATTTAATCTTGGTTGAAGCTGAACAAAGACGTTGTTCAATGGCTGAATTGAATTCTCGTCGCCTCAAACAAATCCCGAACGATTTCACGTGATTCAAGAGTCTTGGGCTAGTCGAATTGTTGATGAAATAATTTTTCTACACTTTGAAACCTGCTGAAACAGTCCTGTAAACCTTGCCCAACTCTGTAATATTTTTCTGAAATTTTTCAGAATTTTTCAGAAGCGATTTCGGAATTTTCTGGCCTTTTCTAGGCAATTTTCAAGCCTTTTAAAACCTGTAAATCACTTTTCTGCACCCAGAATTTTTCAGAATTGAAAACCTTTGAATTTCTCTTCAAATTTGAAAATAGGCGAAGTAAAGGTTCAAAAAGGAGATGTGACTTGTATGGGGATTGGGAAAAGTAAGAGTAGGATTAGAGAGAGATTAGGCTTATGGAGAGATTAGCTTTGTTTTTTTTTAAATCACCTCCACTAGCCGTTTTGCGCCGGCAGGCTGCTGCCGTGTGCCTCCTTCTCCAAGAGTTTCTTGTGATTTTTTTGTTGGTTTTTACAGAGAAAAATAGGCTCCGTCCATTAAAGATTTACTCATGCTTGAAGCTTTCTGATTTCTGAGAGATACCCGTGAGTTTTTTGGCTATGAGGATTTCATCCATACGGTCAGATTTTGATTTCACTGTGTATTTGGAAAAACCACTTTTTGATAAAGAGGGATGGTTTTGCAGGGTGGTGAGTGGGTTTGAGAGTAGATCTAGTTTTGAATCTTTGACCTTTGGGTAAAGATCTACAAAACACCCTTCTGTCCACTGGATAATTTCCTGCACTTTCTTGATTTTTGAGAAGTTGAGGCCCTTTCCTACCTTCTCCACAAATCTCCTAGCTTAAGCTCTGATACCACTACAACCGGAATCTTATTCTAGGAATTGATTGTGGAAGAGTAGAGAATTAATTCAATCATAAAAACCATTGCTTGTAAGCTTCAACTAAATCAAATCAATTGAAATTTAAACACTTAAACAAAATTAAAAATACTTAGCTCATAGACCATATTGGGTGCAATCTTCCCCCCTCTTGTGCGTGGCCTCTCCCCACACGAGTATTTCTTTATTAGCTTTCTTTTTCCACCAAAATTAGGCCATAGCCCCCAAAATATACAAGATGTGCTTTTTAGAGAGCACGGCACTCTTCTTTAACAAAAATAGAGTGTCAAATTGGGACTAGGGTAAAGCCATAGGCTTTAATAAATTCTACATAAATAAATGTATCTTTTCTAAAGTTCAAAATGGAAAAATCATTTGATAAGGTTACAAGCTACTATGCTTGCCAAAAATGAAATGTGATGAACCAAGACATTTCTTCCAAAGTAAACTCTTCAATTCCCATAGTCTTCATCACCTGAAAATATAAGCCCAATTAATTATTAAATTAATCCCACAAATATTAAACAGGCACAAATCATCACCAACTCATGACTACCAGGCGTAAGTACCCCAGGAATCACCCTGCCATACAAACCTAACTGAAATAATCATAGGTGGCCTCAAACATACGTCATATACTGCACGTATTAATATTTATAGTGGTATCACCCACGATATTAACCTAGCCGGCATGACGCAAGAGTAACTTAGGCGTCCCCAAATTACTCAAGAGGGGATAAATAATATTTTTCTAGAGGACTTAAAATATATTCTCATGACAAAAATGGATGTAAATGTATAAGTGAAGAATGGATTTGAATGTATATGTGAAAGAATTGATGTGAATGAGTATGTGAAAGAATGGATATAGATGTGTATGTCAAAGAATGTGATGTGATGTGTCATAAATATATGTGGATGTGAATGTGATGGATATGAATGAATGTGAATGTGATGAATATGAATGAATGTGAATATGATGGATTTGAATGAATGTGAATATGATGGATATGAATGAATGTGATGTGAATCGGGATAGATGAGAATGAACGAGGTGTGAGGTAAAATGAATGAGATGTGATGTGAGAGAATGTGATGTGGTCTGAATGGATGTGATGTGAGTGAATGTGATGTGGTCTGAATGGATGAGATGTGAGTGAATGTGATGTGGTCTGAATGGATGAGATGTGAATGAATGTGATGTGATGAGATGTGGATATGGGTAGATGCGAGTGTGATAAGGTTAAATCGAGGAAAGATGTGATGAGATGAAAATGATGTGACTGGATGAGATGAAAATGATGTGACTGGATGAGAATAGGAATACTTATGAAATGGTTGTGAAATTAAATAATGTGGATTGATGATGGAACAATGTGGAAAGATGAGAGTTGGTTATAGAAACTGTACATATGACCTATTTTTAAATGACTGTTTTATGTCAAGAATGCTGGGGAAGCATTTTGACCATCTTGTGAATGAGATCGTGTGGAGACCTAACTGTTAAAGTTGTAACAGCTGACGGAGAGTCAATGGTTGAGGACGTCTTGCCTAGCAAGGTCGGCCGAGGTCTTGACCAGCCTCGGTTCGATTAAAATGGTGAGCTTCCACCCAGTACGGTGGATGAGGGACCAAGGAAGCAGCCTATGAGCGAAGCGCTAGGTCACCTGCGACGAAGGATCCTACAGGGTGCTGACCATACAGTGCTCGGCCTCTGGGTCACTGAGACGATACCCATGCGTGTGTCAAGGAAGATATTGGAACAAGGAGTAAGAGTTGTTTTTTGAATTCGGGCATGGATCCGATTGATTGACCTTGCTGGTCCTCAACAACGGATGAGTCCATGGCTCTTTTATATGTTTCCATTGGTTGATCTTGTTGATCCATAATACGGAGATTCCATTTTTGATATGTGAATATATTGCCAGTTACTATGAGCTAGGAACTATTGAAAAGGCCCCTGAGTGGATAGGTGGTGAGCGTTCTAGTTGCCAATGATGCCATAGATACATCGATGAATGATTGGAAATAAGGATTCAACCAGAGATTTTGAGGATTATGATCAGTGACACAATGGTTTCATTAAATGATTGTTTTTAAAGATAGCTGATTCTGTAAAAAAGGCAATTTCATATTGGGTGTGTAAGTGGTGTGACTAGTTTTAAGTTTACATGAATTTTCGACTAGGGGGCCTGGGAACTCTTTTTCCTGGTACCCATGACAAAAACTAACCAAATTCTTAATTGGATCCCATCACTACAGTGGTTGGCGGTTGGCTAACGCACGGGACTGGATGGGGTTAGGCTAGACTGATGGATCCCTAAAATAAGACTCAATTCTATTATGGTACGATAGATGAAGTAAATACCGGATAAAAATTGTTCTATGGAAAAGAATCAATGACTGTCTATATGAGAAAAAAGTGTTGGTCTCTATGATCCAAGTGCAATATTTTCCTTGATTTGACTATGAGACTTACGAGCTCGGTCAAATCAGTTCAAATAGTTAAGGCTTTTGACTACGTTAGAGTAAATTGTATCCTGGAGGAATTGCCTGTGCTTTTCGGGCGAGGGAAGTTTTTTCGGGTTTGGTTTTAGAAGAACCGAGGGATTAGTCTCTTGTCCGGATATTCGTGGGCGAGGCCTTGAGTGAGGGACCCTGACCTGCGCAAGAGGTGCTACTTCCGCTGCTAGCACCCCTGAATTTGTTGTGTGGTGGGATCAGGGATCTTTCACTTACCATGTAATGTGTGATGCTACTTGAATTCCAAGCTTTTGCCCCACTGAGAGTCAAATAATATAGTAACAGCTAATGTAAATTCTTTTGCATCATCCGATGTGAAGGTTATCTTTTGCATTAGTGGTGCCAATTTGTCGAGTGCAATATCCACACATTAGCCTTTGCTAACTGCATCATTCCTCCATTACTCTGATCAAGAACAGCCATATGCAACTTCTTCAATCCATCATACGAGTCTCTGGTTGTCTCACTAACACATTGCGGCTTTCATTTGGTGGTAGAAATAATTTTTTTTGCTTTTACTCCACCAAAACATGGTTCACATTGTAAATTCCCATTTTCACTAGACTTTTTCTCATCCTTCTTGATTTTTACTTGGCCTCGATGTAATTCAATCTCTGATAAAGATTCTTCTACTTTACTACATAAGGCTTGAGCAACTAAAGCAGGTTGCATCTTGTAAGCAAAACACACATATTGAAACACCAAGTTCTCAATAATTTTGACCATGGCATGCAAAGTGCAAAAATGGACTCTGGTCAAGGGAATGTTAAGAATAGGATCCCACTTTGGATCTACTAGTACCATTATTCTGCAACAAACAAGCTGGTCACGATTTGGGACACCATCTATGCATGTCTCTTCACTCCAATGTTTTTTTTCATTATTGTCTTTTTTTCTTGATCGCATATAATGCAAACAAGGGAATTTTGCATTGGAACCATTTGACACACGAAACATGCACTTCAAAGTTCTTAGATCGCCTGCAAGATGCCATTCCACTAAGTACTCACCAAAATCATCAACCTTTAAAATTTCCCCGCCACTTTGACGTCTCACAACTTCTAGTATCTATGTTAAATTGAAGAAAACCTTCAATATCTCATGATATTCTTTTGGTATCTCAAATGTAGCAAGCCACCATATTTCATTTTTGCTCTGCACACTAAAGTAATCCGAATGATCTGACAAGATATTACGATTCAAAGCTCTGTTCATAAGGGTAAAGCTTACTCGTTCTAGCTTTTGATCCTTTACAATTTCACTTTCATCAAGCTTAATAACAATTTCTAGCACACCACCACATACTTCAACCACATCATATTATAGAATCTAACCATTGCATATTACGATTCAACGCTCTGTTCATAAGGGTCAAGCTCACTCTTCAACAAATTTCTTGCCTAGTTTAGTACATGATAGGGCTTTGGAAGAGGTAAAACTCTTTTTTTCTTTAACACGATCTTAAACCCTTTATCCAATTGCTTGTAAATCATAGCATACGATTGTGAGTTGATCCCCACTTTATCACAAATACCTTGAATATCATTGGGTGTGAAAGACTTGCTCACCTCCTACAAACAATTTATGGCTATGTCCTTAGAGACTGATTTAAATTTGGAAGATTGGATTGCAAACTTTACAATGCCTTGCACAGTAATTAAAGCATAACATCAAGCTTAACTATAAAACATTTAAAGAAATTTAGTATAACAATTTACATAACATTGAATCATGTCAGTAAAGTAGAGTAAGCTTTTGCCCTAATTTGATGTGTGCAAGATGCTAGAGATCCTCCACTGGAAGGGGAAGGTGAAAAACTCACTAAAAATTGATTTTTTTGCTAATTATCTACTAATCCTCATTAATTAACTAATGGGCTCATAAACCTGGTTGATTCTAGGCATGGCTCTGATACCATGTTGAAATTTGAGCAAAATGATGAGCTATGGTGGATCAAACACTAGAATCAACATAATTAACAAAGTGATTAGCAAGTGATTAAGACATAATTAGTAAATAATTAGCACATAGATTAATGTAGGCATGGATACTTAAAAACCAGCAAATTCTCATTAGGGCTATGCCTCAATTTATAGAGTTTACATCAAGCATCTAATCCTATTGATTTCTCCATGATTCACTCCCAGAATATCTCCACCTTTTGCCTGATTCTCTCCACCTCTTCTCGTTTCCCTGATTATCTCCCTGAATATCTCCACACTCCTAAATTCTCTCATGCTACCCTTTATTCTCTCCCAGTAGATTCTTCTCACCTTTTCACAGGTTCTTTCACAATTACATCTTCTCTTTTACAGCCTCTATCCAAGAGCTTGTTCCCGCACACACCCTATTCACTTGTATTTTTCAACATACAAGACCCTAGTTGTCCCTTTATCCACCTTAGCACCATTAAACTAGGCCCAGACCTTGGTCCAACAAGATTCGTCAAAGGTTGTGGATTTCCATCCCATTTGTACATCATCCAATACCTGCCTCATACATTTCCCTTCCCTTCATTAGGAAAAATTTGGACTAAAAAAGGAGCCTTGTAAGGGCTCTCTCTCTCTTTCATGGAAAAGTGCAAAAAAGAACTATAAAATATTAGCTCCCTCTCCCTCTTCTTTTAGGATCTAAAAGATCATGTTTTGGCTCTATTATAATAGATTTACCTATTTTTTTATTCTAACAATATCTTTGTCTAAGATTGGAAGCAGATTTTGAAGATAACAAAAGTGTTTTTTTATTTGAACTTAAAATATGCAGCTTGTTAATGTGACTCTCTTGATTAACCTCCTAGCTTTTTCCTTTCAAATTCCAGTAAATTTGACGGATTTAAGCTCTTTGTACATTTCAATTAAGAAATTTCATATATCTACATGTAGACTTCATATTTTTGAATTATTTTTTATCCACACATAAATTAGGACCTAAAGAGCGTGTCTGTACATTTTTCCCAATTTCTATTCAGTTTACAAGTCTTTTTTTAACTTTGAGAGTTAGTCTATATGTTTTTAGTTAACCATTATGTTTTTAAGGCTCTTTTTTGTAGGTCTATGAGGGATTAGGGTATTGTTTTGAGTTTTCCTCCTTTATAGAGGAGAAATTTGAATCTCTATTTAGGGCCTTCAAATTGTTTAGCTTGCCTCTATTTTTTTGAACATCTCTTCCTTTCCCTCCATTTTCACATTTATGGCACTGATCTTCTCAAGCATTGACATTGATGATGAAGGGTGTGTTGATTTTTTGGTGCCATTTGGTTGGAACCAAAAACTCAGCTTTCACTTCATTAAGCTTTTTGTTCAGAGATATCCATTGTGCTGCAACTTTAAAGAATAATAAAGCTATGGAGGTTTGGTCTATTTTATGTTTTGATATCTTCTTATGATTTTTTAATAAAGTTTTCTTTTCAATTAATGTTTAATGTAATGGTAAAATATCTATCCTTGGCTTTAAGCCTATGCAAAAAACGTAGCAAACCGCCACGAATCAACGCTGATTTTTGCAGATGAAGGGGTGCCATTTTTCTGAAGCAGAATGGAGATTTCTTCAAGCACAGTTCAAATGTTTCTAATTCCTCTTAGCACAAGGGGTAATCAAGCATGCTCTACAAGCTGGTGAAGACAGAATTGAGTTTCATCAAGTCTACAGTGAGATCCAAGCTCTTCATCAAATTTGCAGGTGACTTTGGTAAAACAGAGATTAAGCTTTCATTATTTGGTCAAATCTTGTGTTTCTTGGCTTAATCCTCTACTAGACTCATTGCTATTGATGCCTTTGAAAGCATTTGAGCTCATTTGAAGTGGAAGGCACCAGATCTGGACTCCCCGCATACTCTGTTTTCTGCACACAAACCAGAGCATTAATTTGCTAATCAATGATTAATCAGTGCCTAATCACTGTATTTTGGTGCAATTGAGGGTTCAAATTAACCATTAGGTATCTGATACAGATCCCTATAACTTCAGATTTCAAATCAGAGTTGGTTTGATACTCCAACCATCCCGTACAAATTGGTTACCCTTAATTTAATGTAATTTCTGGTAAAATTGTGCTGATAAAATTGTGAAAATCATCATTTTGCATTTAACCCTTGGTTAATGCCTGTAAATCTCACTCAAATTCAAGATTATTCACAGCCAGAGTTGCATTTGGAATGTGCATGAGAATGAATGCTATACGCATTATGTATTGGGCACATTGCATCAGTGTAAAAATGGGAACAGACACTGCCCTTGTCCAGAATAAGGCAAGAGGTAAGACCTCCCGCATAAATTTGGATTTGCATTGCATAATGATACAAAATAAACATAAAAAGCCCAAAGGAACTGTCAGCAGCAAAACATTGAAACATGTTGCTCACATGGAGCAAAATGACCTGACGGACGAGCTCATGGCCCCAGCCATGAAAGAAGAAGAACATCTCTTTCCAAGAAGAGGATCCACACCGAGAAGAAGACCTGAAGGAAGACATGGACACGAGAAGAGAAGTTGCCACAAGAAGAGAAGCTGCCCCGAGAAGACTGAAAGAAGAGACGGACACGTGGAGAGATGCTGCCACGACAAGAAGACTGAAGAAAAGAGAAGATGTGAGGCTCCAAAGAGTGAGGAGCCATGTGAAAATCTCTAAAAGAGAGAGAGAGAGAGACCCCACAACCCAATGTAGCCTGCCCCAATAAAGTAAAACCACCTCTGAGCCACCGATGATGTAGGCCACGTGGTAGATGTATGTGTGAGCACTTTAGTCAAGGTCGCGGGCACTTATAGTAGCCTTGGACACATAGAGAGAGAGTGTGTCAAGGACTATGGAGTTTAGGGACTTGAGGCACTGGTCGCGGACTGTCAAGTAAGAAAGAAACTTGATACAGGGTCCAAGTGTGCTGAGATAACTTAAGGGGAGGAGTAGACACTGGTCGCGGACTTCCAAGTAAAGGGAGGCAAACTTGGTATAGGGTCTAGGTGTACTAGGAGTATTCACTTGAGGGGAGGTGTTGAAAAATACAAGTGAATAGGGTGTGTGCGGGAACAAGCTCTTGGATAGAGGCTGTAAAAGAGAAGATGTAATTGTGAAAGAACCTGTGATGATAAGGTGAGAAGAATCTACTGGGAGAGAATAAAGGGTAGCATGAGAGAATTTAGGAGTGTGGAGATATTCTGGGAGATAATCAGGGAAAAGAGAAGAGGTGGAGAGAATCAGGCAAAAGGTGGAGATATTCTGGGAGTGAATCATGGAGAAATCAATGGGATTAGATGCTTGATATAAACTCTATAAATTGAGGCATAGCCCTAATGAGAATTTGCTGGTTTTTGAGTATCCATGCCTACATTAATCTATTTTCTAATTATTCACTAATTACGTCTTAATCACTTGCTAATCACTTTGTTAATTATGTTGATTCTAGTGTTTGATCCACCATAGCTCATCATTTTGCTCAAATTTCAACATTGTATGAGAAATTAAGCTAAAGTGAAATAAATGTAGAGTATTGCAATAAACTTTGGAGGGTGAACTGGTGTCCTAGTAGATGGAAGAGGAGGTCTAAAGAAAAATGAGCGATTGGCATTCCTGTAAAGTCTCGGGTTTTCTTATGGAGGGAATATGTATGTGGGCTTTACCTATTGGGAGAAAGCTCCTCCAAAGAAATTTTACTAGTGGCTTCTACCCTAGATACAAGACTGCTTTGGAAGATGGGAAGCATGCCTTTTGGGATTGTCTAGCCATTAGAGGGGCATGGGTAAGAATTGGCAAATGGGTATGTCTTATAACATAGGAATAAAAGGCCAATGGGGGGATTGGATTTTAGGGAGATGAGAAGTCAGTGATGGGGCTGTTGACTTAATCTTCAACATATTGCGGTTTTGCTATTTGTGGGAAATATGAAATACCAAAAACTATATTATCTTTCTGAATGGAATCTCTCTAGGGCTAGATGTGATAAGAGTTGATGCATAAATGTATATACATGTGTTGGTATGTATACTATGTGAACAAGCTAAATAAGGATGAGATGGTACATCTGATTCACACCTTGAAAATTGGCATACCTTGACCTCTATATCTTCTAGGGGGACTGTTATGAATACAAGGTAAACCTAACAGGCTCTTGTTATGTTTCAAGGATAGTATGGGTTGGATTTTAAACTAAAACCTCTGAAGTTTGGACCCAAAACAAAGAGGTGGTATGTGAATAAAAGCAGATTGACTACATCTATATGGCTTTTAGTGAGAAACCCATGGAAACAAGCACAACAATAAAAATATGAATAAAAAAGGAGAAGTCTTGGAGAAGTAGTCTCCGAAAAGGTGTATAACTGAAGATATTTTGGAAGCTTGTATTCAGCTGGGTTATCAAATCTCCTAGGAGAATTCATCCTTTATCTTAGAAGATGATAGATGGAGTTTGATATGTAGTCTTCTTAATATGGACATGTAGAGTTTGTGGATATGAGCTTATAACTAGGTTTTGTTGTAAAGCTATTTTTGGAGTTATATATATATATAACTATTGTTCCAAAAATAAGAGTGCATTTGATTATCATTAACTATTCATAAAAATATATTACCATAAATTAGCCGTGGATGGTTAACTATGACCTTGTTTCTATGCATGGGTTGGTTGTGTCCTAAGGCAAAGCCAATTAGGACCTTCTCTCACATTTCAACCCAACCTCCACCAAGGGGCCACCAACTCTTTCTAGTACACATAATTATCTCACCTATCTGATGGCCTAAAAGCAACAATCAAAATATGAGATATTTAAGTGGATTATTTGCTATATCAACTCAACAAAGTTATGGAAAGATGGTCGTGATACATTTGTACTACCATAACATTATGAGAAGCTAATAATTTCTAAGAAAATGTGTATTATTTTTCTTTTATATATTAGCTTTTTGCTGTTATAGAATGGAAAAATTGTAATAGATCTTATAATATGGACCATGTAATCTTTCAACCCACATTTCTAGATATTGAGGGGGAAATGGAAGAAGGTGATGATATCCCTGATGCTTTGGAGGGTAATCAAAGAGATGCTCATAACGTAAATTTTATGGATGATGATTTCATTGAGAATCAGCTGATAGAGCATGAGGAGGACTCATCATGATCTATTGATAGTATATCCGCACATCCTTGGTAATGAATTCCTTTTTAATCCCACGCTTGAAGATATAGGAGATACGAAGTCTGTATTAGCAATTAACCTATTTGTAGCCGCATACCTTGTCTAGGATGAATCATCATAAATTTTCTCTTATATTCTTAATAAAATATATTAATTAATAGTTTTTTAATAAAATACATTAAGTAAATTTATTTTCAAATATCGACGCATATATGACGCTCATTTAGACTCATGTACCAACACTTATTTGGATGCATATTTCGATGCTTATTTTAATTCATATCGATGAGTATTACCGATGATATTACTGACACATATACCAAGTCCCATCAGATCACAATGTCATGCTTGAAATAAACTCTCCTTAAAAATGTTGCTACAAAATATTGGTGATGGGTAGATCTCTTGCAAGCAGTGTTAAAAAAAACATTTTCCCTAGCCATTGAGGAAAAGAAAAGGTTAGCGTAAAACTGATTTTTCTGAATCAAAATTGTATGATTTATTGAATTTATAACTAAAAATGTTAAATTTTCATCGCTTTTTTTAAGACATGGTAAAAATTTACCTTAGATTTTTGCAATACAAAAACTATTATGGATTCATTAGGTAATGAAAAACATAACCTATTCAAGATTCCTCAAAAATTCCAAAGAACGTAGTATTTTATGAAATTACATGAAAATCAATATTGACATTTTTTAATGGTTTCTTCAGATTTTTATCAGAATGAGAAGTGTATTTTTTATTTTCTAAATTCATCTTAAAATTTGATACTATATTTCATTTTTTAAATAATCAAAGAGGACAACTTTATAAAAAGTAGCTTCTTTATGACTATTGTTTAGCATGTGGGTAAATTAAAATCAGTTATAATTTTAAAAAACCATTATAGGTATATATCTCTCCATATTTGTGTATATATAGATACCTACATTTCAACATTATATTTCTATTCTCCTGCCTAGTGCATATAATTGGACTGAAACACCTTTTTATATCTTTTTACCACTTTCATACACTCGTATTGGTATTTTTATTAAATTAAATTTATTTAGTAATATTTATACACTCCTATTAGTATTTTTATCAACTTAAATATTTAGTAATAATAAATGACTTTGTATTGATTTTATTTTTTTATTATGATAAAATATTATTTATAGAATTTGTTAGTCAAGGGATTTAGTTATTATAATCTACTATTATAACTTGCTATTTTTCTTTAAAGCTCAAAAAAGTGTTATCCAATAGATACGTAGATTAATTATTTGTACTTACTTCAAATTATCTCTTTTTATAATGTTTTTTTCCTCTAAGCACATCACCATTTAGGATTTCTATATTTGCACATAGTGGTTCTATAATTATGGAAATTAATGATTAATGTATATGCACTCGCACAAAGTGATTTCTATAATCAATGTATTTAAATTGAATAAATTCATGATTTCTATATACCCACCCACACAAGGTGATTTCTATCATCAATGTATTCAAATTGAATACATTGATGATTTCTATATACCCACCCATGCAAGGTGATTTCTATCATCAATGTAGATTGAATACATTGATGATTTCTATATATCCACCCACACAAGGTGATTTCTATAATTAATGTATTCAAATTGAATATTTGAATATATCCATAGACAATATTGATTATTCAAGTATCACCATAGATAATAATTGATCATCTATAATTTTCATAAAGTAAGATTATTTACTATTATCAATAATAAAGTGATGTACTAAAGAGAATTAGAATGGAAGTAATTTATGCAATATGAAAAAGATGAGATACTATAAATATATAGTTACATTGATTTGAAACTTGATAACCCTACTTTAAAAACCAAAATGATCAATCATTTATTCAAAATATTACATCAAACATTTATTCAATATTTATGATCTACTTAGTCCACAACTTCATTATTATGTAATGAAATTGGAGTACTTGTAGTCTATTTAAGATACGCAATGGAGTACTTGTAGTCTGTTTAAGATATGCAATGGAGTAGATTTTGAAGATAAATACATATTTCAAGCCTAGTAGAAGGTAAATGGCAACTAGAAAATGTCATAATGCAGCTTAATTCAAGATCACAAAAAACACAAATAGATATAAACTCTTTGCTTTAAGGCTGAAACTATTACTAAAAGTTTTCAAATAAGTTTGCCAAAATGATTAGTCTATTATTATACCTAAATCCAACTAAAAAGGAAGAATCTAAAATCTAATATCTAGCATAAAACTAGGCATCTAAACTCTAAGCAAGGTTCTTTGGGTTTTTCTCTTTCTCAATCGTATTATCTTCTTCCACATGTGTAACATTTGTTAAGGTGGGGAATGAAGATTAATTTGTTTCCGAGGTTGATTATCTTAAAGTGAAAATAGACTCTATTTGGATGTAGATTAAAAATTCTCACTCTCTTAGATGAGTGTGGCACTAAATTATTGATCTTGATCTAGTACACTATAACATAAATCTATCCATAGTGATGCCCAGTTTTGTGTATAGGGTGGGAATATATTGCGTTGTTCACTACAAAACAATGAGTATATAGTAGCAAAAATAGTAGTGCTTCTATAACTAAAAGGGTACGGAGATGTCAGGTCCATTTCACTACTAAAAAAGCGTTTATTTTCGTTGCAATGGGATCGTAGTCAACAGCACAATTTTGCTACTATTTTTGCTTGTTTTTGTGAGCAACAATACAATTGCATGGAAAAAAAGCTGAGGTAGACTGGGGAGTGTTCATCACAGCACTCCCCAGTCTACCCCACCTCTTTTTTTATTAAAATAAAGTCACAATTTTTTATTCAAATATAAACTTGAAAAAGACATAAACTACAGAGAATGCAAGTGAGGCAAATATGTATTATATTTTTTGAATTGTTGGGCATTTGGCCATAATATACAAAAAAGAAATCAAGGAATATGAGGCAACTTAGAATCCTTATCAGATTCCCCCAGCTCATCTTCATCTTCATTTCCTTCTCCCAATTCACGCTCGTAGTCTAGATCTTCCTCTTCCTCTTCATCCTACATACATGCAAACAAGAGTAAGGTAAGTATAAAACAATAAAAGATAATTTGATATAGATAAGAGAAGGGCTTACCAACTACTTACCTCGTCTTCTTGAGTCCCCAAAATGGACTCGTTCAAGTGTACGCCTCGTGTACACATCCATGCCCACAACTGTGGATAGGGGCTCTGTATCCATAATCACAATTCTCTTTTGTTGGCTAACGCGTCAACAACCTCCCTCTACAAAAAATAATTTAAAAAGTATACAATTAGTTAAAGGAAAAAATATACAACCTAGCACACAAGGGTGGAATAAAGTAATAACTTGCATAAGCAATTAAAAGAAAAAGAGAGCTTACCTCTTTTTTGTAAATCTGAAAGAGAGTACTAGTACAAAAGCTACAAAATAAAAGATTAAATAAAGTAATTAGAAATTAAACATAAGCTATGATGCAAACCTATGCATAGAGCTTGCAAGCATATGCATAAAGCTCTTCATAGAACTTGCAAAAAACCTATGCGTAGATCTTGCAAGCCCTATGCATAAGATTTATGTAAGCCTATGGATAAGCTTGCAAGCTCTATGCAAGAAGCCTGTGCATACAGCTTGCAACAAGAAGCTTATGCATAGAGCTTGTAAGAAAGCTATGCATAGATCTTGGCAAGAAGCCTATGCAAGCTCTATGCATAGATCTTGCAACAAGAATATTCAAGCTCTTTGCATGAAAGCTTACAAGAAGCCTATGCAAGCTTTATGCATAAGATTTATGTAAGCTTGCAAGAAGTCTATTCACACAAATCTTGAAAGAACCCTCCGTATAAGCTTTATGCAAGCTTGCAAGAAGCCTATCCAAGCTATTGCATAAGCTTCATGGAAATCTTGCAAGAAGCCTATTCATAAATCTTGCAACAAGCCTATTCATAAATCTTGCAACAAGCCTATGCATAAATTTCTAAGCCTATGCATAATTTTAGTTTAGGCTTGCAAGCTCTAAACATATGCATAGATCTTACAAGCTTAAACTAAACCTAAACCCAGCACCCAAGGGTGTAATAAATAATTACACCGTTGGGTGCATAAATTTCTAAGCCTATGCATAATTTTAGTTTAGGCTTGCAAGCTCTAAGCATATGCATAGATCTTACAAGCCTAAACTAAACCTAAACCCGGCACCCAAGGGTGTAATAATACATACAGAAAAGCATAAACAATTACAGGAAAAAGAGGGCTTACCTTTTTTTGTGAAGCCCCAAAAGGAGAGAATAAATGAAAGATCTACAAAATAAAAGATTAAACAAAGTAATTAGTAGATTAAATATAAGATTAAGGACTAAAAAATAAAAAATAGAAAACCCTAAAAGCTTTATGCATGCATTGGGAGCTCTATGAAAGCATTGAGAGCCTTGAACATGCATAGAGACCCAACAAATTCACAAAAACTGAAACGCCCTTTAGTAACCCTAAAAATTCATAAAAACATAATAGAAAAGAGGGAGATCTTACCTCAAGAAGCTAAAGTTGTGAGTTATTGACTTGAATTAGCCTACAATAGCAACAAAATAAACAAAAAGTTAGTAAGTATAATTCATTTTAACATATGAGCAAGCAAGAGGAGAACTAAAAGAGGAGAAGGAGAAGAGGAGAAAAACAAGGTGAGATTATTTAACCTAATCCTAATGCATAAATGATTGAGATTCTTTAACCTAATCCTAATGCATAGACCCTAGCTTTTACATAAAAAGCATAATAGAGAGCTTTAATGGAGAGCTCTCCATTGAAGCTCTCTATTTGCAATTCTATGTGCAAGATAGGGTTAGGGCAAGGCAAAAAGAGGGGAGGAAGGGAAAGGAAAGAGAGGCGAAGGGAAAGAAAAGCTCATATAGAGATCATAGTTGAAGCTTTCTATGAAAGCTTAGAAAACAAGGAAGGAATGAAGATTTCAATGAAAGCTTGGGAGAAAGGAAGAAAGGAATGAAGAATAGGAGAGGGAGAGAGGAAATGACCTTGGAGAGGGAGAGAGATTTTATGGAGGGAGAGATGGAAGGACTTGGGTGGGAGGAAGTACTACTGCATCTTTCTTCCTAGAATGTGCAATAAAGAGAGGTAGATAGAGAAAGGAATCGCGCGGCAACAATTTAGGATGAAGTCTCATTTTGTAGGCTAGTGCTCAAATTTCTCTACTAATTTCACTTGAGTAGTGATATTTAGCTGCTCGGAAGTGAAATTTCACTGCTAAACGACGTGCCTAGTAACAGTGAAACCTTGGGGAACTTTCCACTTGCCAATTCTAGATAGCTCATATGTTTTTATACTAATACATAATAAGTTTTGGCCTGGTTTCAGATGTTTGATAGTGATCAAGAGCTTGACGTTGGTTTTTAATCATGGTTGAGAGAAAAAAATTTGTTTTATGTGTGATCGATGCAAGGGCCAATCTATACGACAATGTCATAGAACAATTGCGCATGTTTGTACATATAGGCTTCATGACGCATTGGCACGACCAAGTTCGGATGATCACATGGAGGAGAACCATAGGAGAATGTTACACAACATGCCACACAATTCAATGACATCGGATAGATTGTGAAATGTGGCCAGGATTCATAGGGAAAGCATGGCTGAGAATCATCTTCGCCAACAAATGAATGAGGCGCCTCCACCATTGCCACATGAGGAGAAAGAGGATCTCATCATGGAAGACATGGTGATGACTTCTGAGGAGAAAGAGGATCTCATCATGGAAGACATGGTGATGACTTCTTTGAATGGGATATCATGAATGATAGAGATCAAGTTCCAATGTCACAAGAGGAGCAAACCTTGCGTCGTAGAGAGGCAAGCACCCCTTTGTATGAGGGAAGTTCGTAGTCTACACTACGAGAAAACTTAAAACTATTAAACGTGCAAACAACTTATGGATGGAGTGATGCAAGTTTCACAAGTTATCTTAGGTAAGATCCAATCAATATATTCTCTTAAATAGAGAATGTCTCATGTTTTGTACACTTTCCATCATGTAGATATTTTGACATATGATTTCTTGTGTTATATTGTAGGCTTCTCAAGAATATTCTTCCCTCTCAAAATCTATTTTCATACTCACAAGATGGAACTCGTAAAATTCTCTCTATGCTAGGTATGGATTGTACAAAAATACATGCATGTTCCAATGCTTGCATGCTATTTAGAGGGGTTAATAAAGATGCAATACAATGTCTACAATGTGGAGAGAGTGATTTGCAACAAGGAGACAAAATTTCCCGAAAGGTTTTGAGATACTTTCCTATCATTACTCGCATCTAACACATGTTTAAAAGTAAGGGGATTGCAGAACGCATGACATGGCATGCTACTCATTGGTTAACTGATGGTATCATGAGGATCGTAGTATCTGATTCACCAGCACGACAACATGTGAAGCATCAATGGTCAAAGTATAAAGGTGAGCCCCGTCACTTACGTCTTGGCTTGGGCATGGATGGTGTTAACCCATTTGGCTTCCAGTCCACATCACAGCCTACTTGTCCTATTGTATTGGTGAATTACAAAGTCCCTCTGTGGGTGGCAATAAAGAAAGGTCATATCATGCTTGATCTTCTTGCACCAAGAAAGTTTAAGGTGGAAAACATGGATGTGTACCTCAAGCCTTTGATTGAGGAGCTTGAGACACTATGAAAAGGTATCAAAGTGCATGATGTCTCAAGGCCAACAAATAGGTTGATATGGAGGTGAAGGGTAGTAGCATGATAAGATGGCTACTTTGGAGCAGTTTGGAAAGAAGTGGGACATTTTTGAGCTTCTTGAATCTGTGTCCGAGGTTTCTCAGGCAAGTTAAAAAGTATCAATCACACACTGCCAAGCTGTGCGATCACATATCTCGCTTAAGATATGTGGCAGCTACGTAGGTTTGAGTAGATTCTCCATGCTATATCTTGGGCGAGATACATGGAAGCATGACCAGGCAATCTAGTCAACATCTTAACGTATCTTGAGTGAGATAGGTGGAGTTCCTTACTAGATTTCCCGGTCATGGTGCCATGCCAGCTTAGTATGTATATTTATATCTTGCGCGAGATATAAAATTTGAGAAAACGTTTCTCGAGTGAGATACAAAAATGTATTTAATATATCTAGGTAAGATACTGAAAATGAAATTGGATTAATAAATGCTTGAAATTGATTTACCATATCTTGAGCGAGATATGAAAATTGAGAAAATGTTTCTTGGGCGAGAAATGGAAATTTATTTATTATATATCAGGGCGACATACTGAAAATAAAATTGGATTAATATATGTGTGAAATTGAATTACTATATCTCGGGCTAGTTATGCTAATGAAGAAAAATATTTCACAGTCGATAAATAGAAATTTATTTTTGGTATCTCGGATGAGATACCAAAAATGAATTTGTATATACGTGAAATCAAATTACTATATCTCGGGCGAGATATGGTAATGATGAAAAATATTTCACGGGCAAGAACCAAAAATTTATTTAATCGATCTCGGGTGAAATACCAAAACTGAATTAAAATATATGTGATTTTGAATTACCATATCTAAGGTAAGATACCAAAAATGAATTAAAATATGCGTAAAATTGAATTACCATATCTTGGGCGATACAAAAAATGAATTAAAATATGCATGAAATTAAATTACCATATCTTAGGTGAGATATAGTAATTCAGAAAAACATTATTTATTTAATATATCTCGCAAAAATATGAAAATTGGAATTGAATTAATATTTATCACGTGATAGTGAAAATGAATGTCGATGGCTAGGTATCTCGTTCGAGATATTAGCACCGTGAAATTCCCAAACTTTCCACATCTTTCGTTATCTCTTTTTCTTGCCCTACTTTTTCTTGCCCCTTTTTCTCACGTTTTTGTCACCTTTGGGTGGATCTCGATCGAACTATTGTCGTCTTTGGTGGTGAATCGTGGAGCAAGCTGTTGGTGATCTGAGTCGAGCTACTGTTAAGCCCGAAGCGTTTTTGTTGCCCAGGTAGACCTAACTTCATCTTTTGAGCTTTAGTCAATTTGCAAATGTTTATAGATAGTAGCTCCAATTGTATGTAAGGCATGCGTCCAAGTATGACTACTTACATGGTAGCACTAGAACCATACAGATGTTGTACAAACAATATCATAGAGTTTTTGGCCTCTAATGGCTCTCGTTCTTTGTCCTAATTACTACAAGAAAGAAACTATAGTGTTGGAAAAACTATTTCCATACATGTTTTCTAAAAATTAGGGAAAAAATCCTATGAAGAGAGCTTTTTCCATCAAACTCTGTCTTCTCCTTGAGGCCCTTGTCGCCTCTCTCTTCTCCTTGAGGCCCTTGTCGCCTCTCTCTTCTCATGCCCTGCACAATGTACATCGTACATTTTCTCTCTCCCATAACTCATGCGTCTACGAGCATCACCTTTTCACATCATCCCCCTTTATGCCCTTATCCTTAGCCTATATCCAGAAGCTTCATGCACGACAATCTTTTTTCATTCAACCTTCAGTCCTTGCATGCCTTTGTTTGATCTTCTATGTTGGTGAAGGGAGAAAGGGTGACAAGATGCAAGTGATCGTGGGTGCAAGTGATGAGAGAGGCCAGGAGATCATGGGTGCAAGTGATGAGACAAAGGGAGATAGGTAGTTTGAGGCAATGAGAGAAAATAGAAACGATGCATAAGGCAACACCTCTTATGTGTGGCTTTGAAATAGAAACAATTTAATTTTGGTAATACCTTTACAAATTGTTTCACCACTCTAAATCAAAAAATGATTTCCATTTTCACTCATTGTTGTGCCCTATTGAAATAAAGAAAACCAGATAAAAGGGGGGAGGAGGGTCAGTTCATCTTCAGCCTTTAGTGTAGTACAGGCATGCTCTTGCTAGTAGAAAGAGCTCCAAAGCCAGTAGATTTGAAGAGCCCGAGGAAAGAAATTAATAAATGAAATTTAAATATTGAGTAGAAAATGTATCTTCATTAATTAGTTTATCACAATGGCTCTAACTCTAATGACTCTCCTATCTCTGAAAATTCAGCACTCCCAAATGGGCTGGCATATCTCATCATCTAACCTAAAATAAAATAGAAACAAAACAAAATCATCTCACTTGGGTGATACAAAACTATTGCGTCGAATGAGAGAGAGAGAGTGTGTGTGAAAGAGAGAGAGAGAGAGAGAGAGAGAGAGAGAGAGAGAGAGATGACCTTTAGGTTATGTGGCACCCTGTAGTTTTTATCATGGCTTGTGGGGCACGTCTGACGTCTGGAGACCATCCCCGATATGGTTGCTCTCTTAGAGGCTTCAGGCAGTCAGCTCCGCGGAGGACAGAGAGATCCATATCCCTCCACCATGCATCTTGTTGCATTACTAGAGAGCATGCTGGAGAATGTACGCTCCCTCGATTACGTAGAGTCTTTGACATTGTGGCTAGAGACACAACAGGGTGGATGAGTACGTCTCATGTCTCGTCTCATCGAGAGGTATCCTAAGTGCCCTCTATCAGACACAGAAAACATAAGAGCTATTTGTTTGTGACGATGGGCGAGTTGCGACTATCGAGTCACGACTGTAGGGCTGCTTAAGGTGGCTTGGTGCACCCATGTAGCTATGGAAGTCCACATTGTATGCGATATGTGGCATATTTTGGTACCTTGCCCCATCATCATGATATTTGAATCTACTTTAGACAACAGTTATATGCACAGTTTGCTTTGGGGCTAGAGGTAGATTATCATGATCAGTGACTTGGTTCTGGCCATGGTGTAGGCCAACTTCAAGACCAAGACAAGAGGCCTAGTGAGTAGGCTAGGCATCTCCCTCCTAGACTTCCGACGCCTCATGGATTGGAGATGCTATGCTTTGCCACAATGCATGAGCTAGGTGTGCAGGCCACCGGTTCCATCATGCTATAGAGTCTATTTGTCACGTCGTGGCTCTCTTCTCAGAGCCAACCACTAGCCTAGTGAGCAGGCTAGGCATCTCCCTCCTAGACTTCCGACACCTCATGGATTGGAGATGCTATGCTTTGCCACAATGCATGAGGTAGGTGTGCAGGCCACCGGTTCCATCATGCTATAGAGTCTATTTGTCACGTCGTGGCTCTCTTCTCAAAGCCAACCACTAGCACAGTATTCCAAACCCTTCTAGAGTAATTCAACTATGATGTGTATTTCTACATTGAGGAATTATCCACCTATATTTTGTGTTGTTTGTGCAAGGCCGCACACAGTTTCACACCCATGCTTCTACTTCACAATAGGCCAACTATGATGTGTATTTCTACATTGAGGAATTATCCACCTATATTTTGTGTTGTTTGTGCAAGGCCGCACACAGTTTCACACCCATGCTTCTACTTCACAATAGGCCAACTATGATGTGTATTTCTACATTGAGGAATTATCCACCTATATTTTGTGTTGTTTGTGCAAGGCCGCACACAGTTTCACACCCATGCTTCTACTTCACAATAGGCCAAGGAGAGACTTGGGTAAGCATCACCTTTACCAGCACCCCCTAGCCATGTGAGAACATTATTTAAATTAATTTCCCATTGCTCAAGTATGCTTTCTTGTATTTGTCCTGATATTTTTCACTTTCACTGTTTAGGATGCCAAGGTAGATGAGCTTTGTTGACAAGTGTCACAACTCACTTTCGAGTTGCAGGAGCGGGACCATGAGATTGAGTGCCCAAGAGATAGCTAGTCCATGAGGTGGATGTGGAGCGCATACTATCGCACAAACATGAGGGAGTGGGCTAGACTTGTCAGAGATGCAGCTCGCCCATTGTGTGATTCCAAGCATTGCTATATATCCCCTTCCGCTAGACTCTTTGGTTGTGAGACCACACGCGGACACCAGCACTGTAGTTTGCAGAGTTTGCCTGAGTGAGTTTGACACTTGGGGGTGGTACACATTAGGGTGCCACCACCAGTTTCATATTTAATTCCTAGTCCTCTCATTGGCGACGATGACTACTAGGTGTTGGACTTGTCAGTGTAGTGTAGAGTTTGGCCTATATCACCTTTGGGGGATAGATGACTTGTACCTAGGGTTAGAAATGACTATGGATCTTATCTAATAGAGGCTCATAGATAACACTAATCATTGGCAAGCTATCCTAAATGTCATGGCTAATGATGAATATGTTGCTATGGATATGCTAGAGGATTTTTAGATTCCCATATAGATGGATTTATCACCTGAGGAGGAGGAGGCATAGAGAACACAATGGTCCCGCATCGATGAGTTTATTTTATAGGCTCGCCAGGTTGCTTTACGCACCCTAGTTGGAGAAAGAGTTTTGTGGACCGAGGTCTTGAGGCACTGATGAGGTCGATGGAGTAGTCTACACATGGTGGTTTTACTCCTCAGGTGTACATTGACCTTCTCTTATGGGAGATGAGGCACAAGCATAGAGGCGATGTGTGATTGAGCATGAGCTTAGTGACGCAGTTGTTGTGCCACACGTGGTGAGTCCTCAACCATGGCAGAGGAGTGTCTTACTCAGAGGACAATTGTAGAGCAGGTTGTACATAAGAGCCAAGAAGGAGGTAGTGGGAGACACATCATCCTAGAGCCTATTAGTTCCTCTTAAATGAGGATTAGTTGTATATCCCATCATGTTTTTGTATGGACTGGTTTACATGCCATTTATATATGTGACCTCATGTCTTTATATATGACATCCACTGGTTGTATCACATTTTGTTTCATATATTGGACTGTCTTGCAATTTTTTATTTTTATAAAGTTTGGATATGTAAGGTGCCATGATCGTGATCGTTTTTGCATAGGGGACCCCTTGGGCACTATGCAAAAAATATTGGGTGACTACACACCATCCCGCCCATCCGATGGTAGTGAAACTTTGCAAGTGGAGGAGTAGCAGCCCCATGGAACCAGTCACACCCATTATATTCCATAGGAGTGTGACGTCCCACCCACACCCATTATTTTTTGCATAGGGGACCCCTTGGGCACTATGTAAAAATTATTGGGTGGCAACACACTATCTGGCCCATCCAACATCCGATGGGGTGAAACTTTGCGAGTCGAGGGGGATAGCAGTCCCATGAACTGTTATGATCCATGTTGTTTGACGAATGATAGTTATGGTCATTTAATATTTAATGGATGCCCGAGAAATTTTTTTGAGCTTATCCTGAGATCCTTCGTTCTTTTCAAACCCAGCAAACCTGCAATTGAGGGCAATTGCAAACTCAAGCAAGAGGGATGTTATGAGAATATATTTTAAGTCCTCTTTAAGAATATTATTTTTCCCTCTTGAGTAATTTGGGGACGCCTAGGTTACTCTTGCATCATGCCGGCTAGGTTAATATCGTGGATGACACCATTATAAATATTAATACGTGCAGTATATGACATATGCTTGGGGCCATCTATGATTATTTCAGTTAGGTTTGTGCAGTAGGGTGATTCCTGGGGTGGTACATAGGCCTAATAGTCATGAGTTGGTTAAGGTTTGTGCATGTTTAATATTTGTGGGATTAATTTAATTATTAATTGGGCTTATATTTTCAAGAGAAGAAGATTACGAGGATTGATGAATAATGTTGAGGAGAATGTTTCTTAGGTGCATCACATTTATTTTTACAAGCGTAGTTTATAACCTTAGAAGTTGATTTTTCCATTTTGATACATTTGGAAAAATACATTTATAATGTTGAGTTTATTAAAGCCTAAAGGCTTTACCCTAGCCCCAATTTTTAGGACACTCTATTTTTGTTGTGGAAGAGTGTCATGCTCTCTAAAAGCACACTTTGTATATTTTTGGGGGCTATGGCCTATTTTTGATAAAAGCTAATAAAAATACTCTTGTGTGGGGGAAGGCCACGCACAAGGGGGGAGAAGATTGCACCCAGCCTTGTGTTGATTGTGTTGATGGTGATGTTTTTCTTTCTCTTGCCTTATGTTTTGTCATATGCTTTAATGTTCAATTTAATTCAAGTAGTTGTTTTGATATTTGATATAATTTATGAGTTTTTGATTATTCTCTTCAAGAAAATTAAAGGGTCCCGTTGAGTGGTATCAGAGCTTTGGTGTAATTTAATTTTCTTCAAGGCGGTCAAAAGAGGTGAAAAAGACAAAAACAAAGGTGATTTTGGTAATTTTCTTGAATTTAAATTAAAGAAGAACACGTTTAGAGATTTTTGTTTATGTATGGATGAAATAAAGCTTGTTTTTAACCATTGGGTAATCAATCTCCATCAATATATTGTCCAAAGGGTAAAACTAGATGGAAAACCATTAGTGGGTTTTCCAAAACCATAAAACCACCTTCCTCTTCACTAATCCTCTTCCTAATCTGTCTGTACGGATTGAAAGAGCAAGAAAAGGAACGTTGAGAGCCATAATCAGAATTGCTAAACCTTCCCTTTGCTCAGTTTCTATAATAGAGGGATGAGAATTGTTCAAGAGTTCTTTTCAAAAATTACTTTGGTTTTTATTTATTTTTCCTCCTTAGTTCATGCACTGGGCGCAAGCTTAAAGTAAGATATATATATATATATATATATATATATATATATATATAATTCTTCTCCTTCTCCCTCCATCCGACGGCCGACGGCCTGCGCATCCTGAAGGGTAGGCCGGTTGCACGAAATCGAGGAGGAGCTGAATTTTTTCTCTTCTCCCTTTTTACTCTTGCGAGCTACGAGCGGCGCTGAATTTTTTTAATTATTTTTTTTTAAAAATCTTGCACGCTATGTGCTGGCGTTGCCCGAATACTAGTGGGAGAGGTTGAAAATGTAAGGCCTATAAAAGCTTTAATAAGCTTAATTAAAAGCTTATTAACTAGCATAAAAGCTTTATATATATATAAGCTTTTGACTAAGCTTTAAAAGCTTTCAAATAAGCTTAAATGAGATCAATAAAATGTTTTACAAAAAAAATATTTTTTGACTATTCCCATCATATTTTTTGACTATTCCCATCATATTTTTTGACTATTCCCATCATATTTTATGGAAAAGGAACCTATGTACATATAGTTAGTTTGAGTTTCTTCTACAGATTTTTAGAACTTACCTCAAGAGAAATTTTGAGACTTTAGTCAAATTCTTGTGAATAATGTTGTTTTCTAAATCCTCATGAAGTCCAAATAATATAAACATCTTGTTAGTGAAGATATCATTAAAATGTTGCTTTAACCTACGGCTAGTTTTCTAATTTTAACTGTCCATGGATTACTTCTTGAAAAATTGTGCATTTGTGTATTGAGCTAACTTGGCAGGACTCACATCTAACTCGACGTTCCATGTGAGATAAGAAACCCTATCTTTTCTCTTGTTTTAAATTTTTCCTATTCCTTTTAATTATCAAGAAATGGATGAATATCCGCACCATCGTACTATTCAGGAACAGCTTGATTCTCTCCATATTCTTTTGAATCAAGAACGAGAGCATCGGGACAACTTTCAAAGAAAGATTGAACGACATCTGTCTAGACTGAACAATTATATTAAGAAGAAAGTTAAAACTGTGGAAGCCTCTGATATGCATAGCCCGACCAATGACATCGTATCCAAGCTTTCTATTGTCAAAGTGTTTCAGGTGTAAGATGATGTGCCATTATGCTAAATCTTGCCCAACTAGAAAGAAGAACCAAATTGCACAAAAGGACATGCTTGACACCGAAGAGGTTAACACACTCGACACATTAACCAAAGGTGGAGGTATGTGTAAAAAATTTATTTATTGTATACAATTTCTTGTTTGCTTTTGTATCTGTTTTCTGAATATTCTTTCCTTCTAGACCTAGTTAAAAAACTTTAGCTCCTGAAAAGAATTTTAGATACCGTGACCTAACTAGAAAGATCGAGACAAGATTAGCAAAAGTTATCTTCAAGATCTAGCTGCCCAAATTCAAGTAAAAATGATTGCTAGACATTTCATAGAAGATTAAGACCAATTTGAAGATTCAAGAACTAAGCAAGTTTCTCCAGTCTTTGATTCAAGTTATCAATTACTTCACCATCGAATTTAGTGATGATGAGAAAAGTAAAGAAATAGCTCTCAAGTGACTAGAAACCAAGCTTAAGTTGTATACCAATCACAATTATGACGTTTATACCAATTCAAGTAAAGTTTTGTCTAAATTTTCAAGTGTTCTGGTTTAAGATCTATCCAAGTACAAGATTCTTTCTAGACCAAGAATTGCTCTAAGTCAAAGATATATTCAACCACAAGATTTAAACCCCTTAAGAACAAGATTTATTCAAGAATTGTAATTATGATTAATTAAAGACTAATCTCTCAATTTTCGTCCATTCAGGTATTTTTAATCTAAGCCAAGATTCATTACTAGTATATCAAGTTCTTGCTATCAACTAGGGCACAAGATATCTATCTTTCTTCAAGTTCTGATTTCAAGTTTAAGATTAAGCTTAAGATCAAGATCCCCTTAGATTTCATTGTTTACAAGTAAGATTCACAAATTCAAGAATTATCAACCTATTCAAAGATTATAATTTTTGAATTTAGTTAGACAATTACAAGATTAAGATCAAGAACAAATCCCCAGAATTCACAAGTTATTGACACTAATGTAAGTGATTATTTTTCAATCTTAAGTTGATAAGAGTTTCCATTTCAACCTAAATTTATTTTTGGAATAAGACTTGTAGTCTAATTTTGAGGATAGAGAAAAGTTATGTCAGAATGAAAGTTTCAGAGGGCATTAGCTACTCCGTCTCAAACTTCTGTTCCTTAAGGAGTGTCGTGTGGAATTTATCTATGGTATGGGACATTAGATTGGTTTTACATGGCTACACCACACGTATCTATGTCTCCTATCTTTCACCAGCGAGTGTTTGTATGTGGAAGGTACCTCTGTGATATGGGACACTTAGATCCTTTTCACATGCGTTCACTTGTTTGGTTTTATTTTCAGAAATTGTTTGATGTGATGATCTTGTTCTCCACTTGTGCCATGAAGCCATCCACTCATTGATTGCGCAACTGAGGATAGTTGATTCCCAACAGGGAAAACTGTTATGATCCATGTTATTTGACGAATGATAGTCATGGTCATTTAATATTTAATGGATACCCGAGAAATTTTTTCGAGCTTATCCTGAGATCCTTCGTTCTTTTCAAACCCAGCAAACCTGTAATTGAGGGCAATTGCAAACTCAAGCAAGAGGGATGTTATGAGAATATATTTTAAGTCCTCTTTAAGAATATTATTTTTCCCTCTTGAGTAATTTGGGGACGCCTAGGTTACTCTTGCGTCATGCCGGCTAGGTTAATATTGTGGGTGACACCACTATAAATATTAATACGTGCGGAATATGACGTATGCTTGGGGCCGTCTATGATTATTTCAGTTAGGTTTGTGCGGCAGGGTGATTCCTGGGGTGGTACATACGCCTAGTAGTCATGAGTTGGTTATGGTTTGTGCATGTTTAATATTTGTGGGATTAATTTAATTATTAATTGGGCTTATATTGGGCTTATATTTCAGGAGAAGAAGATTACAAGGATTGATGAATCATGTCGAGGAGAATGTTTCTTATGTGCATCACATTTATTTTTACAAGCGTAGTTTATAACCTTAGTAGTTGATTTTTCCATTTTGATACATTGGGAAAAATACATTTATAATGTTGAATTTATTAAAGCCTAAAGGCTTTACCCTATCCCCAATTTTTAGGACACTCTATTTTTGTTTTGGAAGAGTGTCGTGCTCTCTAAAAGCACACTTTGTATATTTTTGGGGGCTATGGCCTATTTTTTATAAAAGCTAATAAAAATACTCTTGTGTGGAGGAAGGCCACGCACAAGGGGGAGGAAAAGATTGCACCCAGCCTTGTGTGTTGATGGTGATGTTTTTCTTTATCTTGCCTTATGTTTTGTCATATGCTTTAATGTTCAATTTAATTTAAGTAGTTGTTTTGATATTTGATATAATTTATGAGTTTTTGATTATTCTCTTTGAGAAAATTAAAGGGTCCCATTAGATGAACCCACACCCCAAGTTTCACACACACACATTGGATTCCATGCAAGCGTGACATCCCACCCAAACCCGTTTTTTTTTGCAAAGGGGACCCCTTGGGCACTATAAAAAAAATAGAGGGTGGCAACACATGGCCCTACCATCCGGAGTCCGATACTGGTGAAACTTTGCGAGTAGAGGGGTAGTAGCCCCATGGACCCACTTGAAAATTTTCACCCCCATTGGAAACCATAGGAGTGTGACGTCTCGCCCAAACCTGCTATTTTTTGCATAGGGGATCCCGTGGGTAAACTGTAGAAAATAGCAAGTGGCAACACACCATCCCGCCCATCCGACATCTAATGGTGGTGAAACTTTACGAGTGGAGGGGTAGCAGCTCCATGGACCCACCCACAAAGTTTCACTTGCAGAACGGATGTCGAACAAGCCTTATGTCCCACCCACACACACTATTTTTATTATAGGGGACCCCTTGGGCACTATGTAAAAAATAACGGGTACGAACACACTATCCCGGCCATCCAACATCTCATGGTCAAACCCGCTATTTTTTTCATAGGGGACACCTTGGGCACTATGTAAAAAATAGTTTGTGCCAACACACTATCCCGCCCATTTGGCATGGTGGTGAAACTTTGTGAGTGGAGGAGTAGTAGCACCATGGACCCACTAGAAAAATTCTCACCCTCATCCGATGCCATACGGGGGTCACGTCCCACCCACTCGCAAAGTTTCACCCCCAAACCATTAACAGAAAGATACAAAATATATGGGCAAAAATAAAAAGCTAACTCAATATATATGGGTAAAAGATAAAAATTGAGAGAAAGTTATAAAATTAAGGGCAATAGATACAACAAATAATAGGGACACCTCTCCAATATTAATCAAAAGACTCTCTAGCTATCAAGGTCTCCAAGATGCTCACATGCTCATGTTGGGCTAAGGACTGGGCTAAGGACCATGGTGGGGTCCGCTGTTCTTCTTGTTAACTTGTTGAAGCATGAGTTTCACACTAAGAACTAGATGAGAGTATAGAATCACCTCCTTATTACTCCACTCATACTATACAAGCTCAACTTGCACATATGACCATGTGTATAGCAGTGACCTACAACTATCATGCTGTGGGCATCAGATATGAGTCCATAACCATCAATCACATCACACTCAAGGGTGAACTTGGGTCTAGTGCACCTCAAAATATAGTAGTCCACCTCCTCTTCATTTACCTCCTCATAAATGACTATATAAACATCACTCACTATCAAAATATCTGTCAAACAATCATGATCTGCCCCCTTGTAGTGTGAGAGGATCAAAAGTGGTGGGGGGGTAATGCTCCTTGCTCTGGCCTTAACAACTGTTGTGCAAGCAAGGATCAGACCACTCTCCTATCTTGCATACTCAGTAGTAACCATCGATATATGTCTTGTAAAATTGTGAGCAATGCCATGTGAAGATGGTGGGGTCATCATAGGATGTGCTCCTAATGTAGTGTAGGCTAAGTGTGCCATCCACCACTATCGCACAATCTAGATAAGAACCATCAAGGACGCTATTATCAACATACTAAAAGAACCTCCTGACAATCCTAGCATCTCGTTTTGAGGGAAGGAAGCGGCAGCACTAGTGGTCAAATGCACATTACACCAATCCACTACCTACGGTGCATCTCAAAAGTGCTCACTGTCATGACAGAGTTGGTGACATTTGAGTGAACGTTTGACACACATACTTGCACCATCATTCTCTCCCTTTCCATGACCTCTCTTGAAGAAGCTCCGAATCACCTAGTAGCATATCATGTGATGCCAAGAATACAGCCAATAAAACTGATGAGCACTCTTCAATTGTGTACCACATCCATGAGACCATCTCCACCACCTTATCCATGTGACTCCATGCTCTCTGCAAAAGTCATGACGATGGAAGCAATGCTGCACAAAATGGACACTATGAGAGCAATCCTCACCAATGTAAAAGTGATACTCTCCAATGATGACTCACTCCTCTAGGGTGCTCGCTATGCCATCCACTGTTGCCTCTACATGCCGATAACTAATATGCACCATGATGGTCACCTAGTTAAGCACACAAGAATGGCAATTGTTAGATTCATAGACAAGAGAAATATTAAATATCTTGAAGAACTTAAATTAAAAATGAGGCAATGTCACATGCAATACCTACCTAGAAAATTAGTACTCTGATTGAATCTCCTGCATGGTGCAGATGTGTGTTTCTCTACGAAGTCAACCATAGAGACAAATACACGAATAGGAAAAATTTTTGCAGGGTGGCACGAAATTGATGGTCCTCTTGCCAATTGGCACCGTGAGAATGATGCATGTAGGCATAGACAGAAGCTATAAATGTTGAAAGATCCCTGTCCCCACCATGCAATGAATTCTAGGGTGCTAGCAGCGAAAGTAGCACTTCTTGCATGGGGCAGGGTCCTTCACTCGCGCGGGGCCTCGCCCACGTATATCCGAAAAAGAGACTAATTCCTCGGTTCTTCCAAAAACCAAACGTGGAAAACACTTCCCTCACTCGAAAAACACGGGCGATTCCTCCAGGATATTTTTACTTTAACGTAGTCAAGAGCCTTAACTAACTGAACTGATCTAACCGAACCCATAAGTCCCATAGTCAGATCAAGGAAAAGACTGCACTTGGATCATAGAGACCAACACTTTTTTCCTCATTGAGAGGCACAGCCGTTGAGTCTTTTGCATAGAACAATTTTTATCCGCGGGATTTACTTCATCTATCGTACCATAACAGAATTGAGTCTCATTTTAGGAATCCATCAGTCTAGCCTAACCCCATGAGTCCACCCACGAGATCCATCAGTCCCGTGGGTTAGCCAACCGCCCAACCACTGTAGTGATGGGATCCATTTAAGAATTTGGTTAGGTTTTGTCCCAGCGGGTACCAGGGAAAAGATTTTCCAGGCCCCCTAGCCGGATATTCATGCAAACTTAAAACTAGTCACACCACTTATACATCCAATATGAAATTGCCTTTTTCACAGATTCAGCTGTCTTTAAAACAATAATTTAATGAAACTATAGTATCACTGATCATAATCCTCCAAAATATCCGGTTGAATCCTAATTTCTAATTTTTCCTTTATCGGTGTACCTATGGAATCATTGGCAACTAGAACGCTCACCACTTGTCCACTCAGGGGACTTTTCGCTAGTTCCTAGCTCATAGTACCTGGTAATATATTCACTTATAAAAATCAATTTGGAATCTTCGTTGAAGATCAGCAAGATCAACTAACAGATCCATATAAAAGAGCCATGGACTCATCTGTTGAGGACAAGTAAGGTCAATCAACTAGATCCATGCCTGAATTTAGAAAACAACTCTTACTCCTTGCTCCAATATCTTCCACGACGCACGTGTGGGTATCTTCGGCGACCATGAGCCTGAGCACCGTATGGTCAGCACCCTCTAGGATCCTTCGTAGGTCACCTAACGCTTCACTCATAGGCTGCTTCCTTGGCCCCTCATCCACCGTACCGGAAGCTCACCATTTAAATCAAACCGAGGCTAGTCAAGACCTCGGCCGACCTTGCTATGTGAGATGTTCTCCATTGACTCTCCGTCAGCTGTTGCAGCTTTATCAGTTAGATCTTTGCAAGACGGTCAAAATGCTTCCCCAACATTCTTGACATAAAATAGTCATTTAAAAATAGGTCATAAATATAATTTCTATAACGAACTCTCGTCTTTCCACATTGTTCCACATCAATCCACATTATTTAATCCACATCCATTTCATATGTATTCCCATGCTCATCCAATCGCATCATTTTCATCTCATCACATCTTTCCTTATTTATTCTCATCAGATCTCAGCCACTCGCAAGGCTACCCCCATATCCACATTTTATCACATCACATTCATTCACATCTCATCCATTATTATCTACCCGATCCACATCACATTCATTCACATCTCATCCATTATTATCTACCCGATCCACATCTCATCCATTATTATCTACCCGATCCATATCACATCACATCACATCCATTCACATCACATCTCATTCATTCACATCTATCCCGTATCACATTCATTCACATCACATATCATCTATTCACATCTATCCCAATTTATATCACATCCATTTCACGTCACATCTCATTCATTCACATCTATCCCGATTCACATCACATCTCATTCACTTACATCTATCCATTTCACATCACATCACCTCCATCCATTCGCATCCACCCATCACATCTTATTCATTCATATCCATCACATTCGTTCTCATCACCATCCCATCACATACATTCTATCCACATAACATCACATCACATCACATCTATCCACATCACATCACATCACATCTATCCACATCATATCTCATTCATACACATCTCATCTGATTCATCCACATCCATCCAATCGTTCGCATGTACGACTACCCATATCTATCCATACATTCATATCTATCACTTCACATCCACATATATTTAATTCACATCACATCTCTTTACTTCACATCACATTCTTTCACATACACATCCACATCCATTCTTTCATATACACATCCACATCCATTCTTCACATACACATCCACATCCATTCTTCACATACACATTCACATCCATTTTCACATACACATTCACATCCATTCACATCCCATATCATTCATTTACATCCCGATTTCCATGACATCACATCTCATTCATTCACATCTCGTTTCACATCACATTACATCTCATCCATTCATTCACATCTATTTGATTCACATCGCATCTCATCACATCTATTCACATCACATCTCATCACATCTCATCACATCACATCTCATTTCTATGCAAGTTTTCAATTTGATTTTTTTTAATACAAGGAGTATTTCTTAAATTAATATCCCCAAAACTTCTTGATCAAAATTTTGAATTTCGTACCAGAATTCCTCGAATTCTATAACCTTGATCCACAGATCAATTTGAAGGGTCTCAAACTTAGTTTCAAATTTGGCGAGAGTTTTGAGTGTATTTTTCTAAACTGGTCACACCTTCTTTCCTCGAACTGACAAAAGAGTTTGGTCTTGGTCATAGTCTGATTCAAGGTTCGAGTCGGATAAGATTTTTCCTAAACTATATTTCTCGAAAAGGTTTGGTAATTCAGTTTACTATTTTACTTAATTTCTTTCTTTAAAAATTCACTTAACTGATTTCTTAAATAGTTAAGAATTCCAATGAGTAATAATTAGTCATTTATCTGAAAATTTTGATCTCGATAGATTTCCTGAATGTGTGAATATAAAACGATAAAAATTTCTCTCTTAGAGTATTTAATTATTTATTTATCAAATAATCATAGAATTTAAGAGAATTCTAAGCTTCATATAAAAATTCTTTATGCATCTATTTATGCATAAAAATAAACTTCAATGGGAATAACACTTTTTATAAAAGAAATCCTTTTATGCATCTATTTATGCATAAAATGAAATTTGATAGGAATAACACTTCTAAAATAAAAAAAATTTCTTTATGCATCTATTTATGCATAAAAATCAATTTTTATAAGAATAACGCTTTATAATAAAAAATTCCTTAATGCTTTACGCATCTTTCTATGCATAAAAAATTTAATAAGAATAACACTTTTGTAATAAAAAAAATTCTTTATGCATCTTTCTATGCATAAAAATCAAATTTAATAAGAATAAAACTTTTTTAATAAAAAAATTCCTTTATGCATCTTTCTATGCATAAAAATCAAATTTAATAAGAATAACACTTTTGTAATTAAAAAAATTCTTTATGCATCTTTCTATGCACAAAAATCAAATTTAATAAGAATAAAACTTTTGTAATTAAAAAAATTCTTTTATGCACCTTTCTATGCATAAAAATCAAATTTAATAAGAATAACACTTTTGTAATAAAACAATTTCCTTTATGCATCTTTCTATGCATAAAAGTCAAATTTAATAAGAATAACACTTTTGTAATAAAAAAATTTCCTTAATGCATCTTTCTATGCATAAAAATCAAATTTAATAAGAACAACACTATTGTAATAAAAACAATTTCCTTTATGCATCTTTCTATGCATAAAAATCAAATTTAATAAGAATAACACTTTTGTAATAAAAAAATTTCCTTTATGCGTCTTTTTATGCATAAAAAATAAATTTAATAAGAATAACACTTTTGTAATAGAAATTTCCTTTATGCATCTTTCTATGCATAGAAATCAAATTTAATAAGAATAACTCTTTTATAATTAAAAAATTCTTTTATGCATCTTTCCATGCATAAAAATCAAATTTTATATCAGTGATATCCATGCATATTCATAGATGAATATGTACATGGAGTAATCATAATATTTCTTTTAGATGGAAAAATGGTGGTAATTACTCTTTTGAAATAACATAAAAACAAACTTTCTTTTTCACAAAATTCTAGAAAATTTTACCATAACCTCCTTTGTATTGGCTGACCATTTCTCATTTTTTATCCTCTTCATTTAACTTAAATTAATCCAAATTGGATTTTTAGAACTCTAATCTAAACAATTTTCTAAATTCAAGAGAGTAAGCAATAAGAAGAGTTTAATTAATCTTTCTAGGATTAAGAAAGGTTGGAATGTAAAGAAGATAAGGGGGTGGCCTTTTTATCAAGGCATAGCATTTGAATTTAATTCAAACATTTGCAAAACATAAAAATTAAGAAAACCATAGAATTTTCATTAAACAAAGTATGAAAATTAATTTACAGGGAGCTTGTAAGCTCTCCTTTAGCTTGAGAGATTGAGGGTTCTACTCTTGTTCGAAGAAAGAGTGGCCACAAATTCACTTTGGAGAGGATTAGGCCAAAAACAATTGAATTATTAAAAAAATTCAATGTAGATGGCTCAGGACGACAGGAGCAGAGTAACAGTGCATAAAAACCATTAAGCTTTTACAAAGGGGGAGGCTTCTATTTATAGGAAAAAGTGAGCCTCTAACCAAGAAAACTGATTCTAGAATTTTCTAGATCAGTTTGGTCAATTTTTGACCATTTGTGGGTGAGTTCAACTTACTTTTTGGATCTTGTTTTGAAATAGGAGAGAGGAGAGAAATAAAATCTAGTTTTGGATCTAGTTTTGAAATAGGAGAGAGGAGAGATGAAAATATCTCATTTTATTGATTAAAAATTGGGGGCAGGGTTGTTGCAAGATCAGGGTGTCCAGTTTTGTCCAGTTTATGCTGGACTGGGACAATTCTTGGACAACAAATTTGGGGGGAAAGGTACTTCAAGTGAGATCAAGAAACTAATAGAAAATACACATACACTCAAATTTACCCCCAATATAACTTAAATTAATATAAATTAGTCCAATTTATCAAAATTAACTAAAAATATGATAAAACAATAAAAAAATGATCTCTCCATACTTAGAGTGATCTAATTTTTCTTCCATAGATGCACCAATACAAGTATACTAGTCCCTATAGGTTTTAGATGATTTACATCAAAAATGTAATTTTACTAATTAGATTATTAGTATTTGCAGGCCTTCTGATAGCCTGGAAGAATTTTAGAAAAGAGATCATTAAAAATCGAACCATTGGATTTGCAATTTTGACTAACCACCACATTCTACCAATGTCTCACTATCTACCACTCTTTTGATCTACAAGATTATGCATTTTTAAGTGGTAGTTATTGTGGGTGCAAAAAGTAGCATATATTATGACACTTTAAAGACCTTGAAATATTTAAAGAAAATAGACAAATAGCTTTAAAAATTTTCAAAAAAATCAAGTTAAGCTCTATATTATGTGAATATCTAAGATGCAAAGTGGAAATCTCATATGAGTTTATATGTGAAAGATATTAGCATTTTATGGAACCAGCCCAAATTTGGGACATGGTGTATACATTGAGCTTGTACCTAAGGAAATGAGGACTTGTAACTATCTAATGCTTAATTAGATTATGCAACTATATTCCCAACTTTGCATGTGACGTTCCAACAAAAGAACTTGAAAGGAAATTCCTTCGTTAGCTAGGAGAGATTGGCCACTAAAGGTAAATAAATGCCTGTTTTTTAACTATTTACAGGGTGCCTGAGTGGACAAAACTGGGCACCCTGATCCTGCAACCACCCGGCAATAATGAGAAAAAGGCTCCTACTTCATGAGGGGAGATCCCCACACTCAGGTGTCAAAATTAGGTTTTTTAATGATTTTCTTTGGTCCTTAGTCCACTCTTTATCTTATGTAAACATTTACTCATTTTTGGGTTTTTTAAAATTCTTCAATTTATCTCCTCCCTACATTTGGATTAATCTTATTGGTCCATAGGAACCTTAATTGGACCATAAACCAAAAATTTTTAAAAATCTGGACCCTTAGGCTGTCCTTTATACTTGCTTTCAATTAATTCCAATTGCACATTGGAAAGTTCTTTTTGAATTTCTGTTTCAGAGGAAACCATTTTAGACACTAGGAGGATTTTTATATCCAAAAATATCTCAATTTTGAATTACCTCCCCCTCTAGACATTTTCTCTCTCCAAGCCAAAATAGGGTAAAACATGATCTTTCTTTTATTTCAGAGAGAGGAATAATTATAAGATCAGAAGGGGAGGTTCTTACACTTGCACACCTCAAAAGCTGGAGGGAGGAGTCTTATAAATGTGCTCATGAACATGTCCCATGCCGAATGGTGCTCCACTAGTTGTTATCTCCTCAACTTCCCATGTGTCACATACTCATACTATTGCCATGTCACCACCTGGGCCACTGAGGAATCTTCCTTGCACAAGTGAAGCATGGCTAAGCTGCTGCACGAGATACAAGTGTCCATGACACAATCTATCTAATGGTAGACATCATCCTCTTCTTGTGGGCATAATAGCGATTGAATAAAATCCCTCAGGCTATAAGGCAATGTCCCCCAATGGCTAAACAAGCCACAAAAGACCTCATACAAAGCTGAAATCCAACATGGTACCTATAAGGACATGTGTCACACTACATCGAGTAGTGCACAAACCAAGGCTTGCAAGCCTCAAATGAATGATGGCTGATAGTGATCTCAGGGTGTGTAGAATTGAACTCAAAGTACAACTCTGTCTATGTCATCTCAAGAAAGCAAGTCCCATAAACTATGTACTCCCCCGCGACCAAACCTATGTCACAATACCTTCTTGTACTCTATTGCTATAGACGATGCTCCTCCCAAAACCTCTCTATCATCACCCTCATCATCTCAGGGTCCAATAAAAGACTACATCTAGGTGCACGAACACTACTAGCCCATAGAGCATCCTCAATCCCACTATCAAATCTCTGTCTTCTCACAAACCCTGCATGAAGTGCTCAATGATGAATCTGAAGTATGCGAGAAGTGGTGCGATGCGTACCTAGAAGGACACTACTAGAAACAAATGCTATAAGGGCAAGGTAAGGGCGTCTTATCTTGCACTTGACTGTGCCTTATGACTACCTCAAGCTCAATAGCACACCAGCACCGACCCTCCTCAAATGTGTGCCAAATGTGTGCTGCAAACCTATGCATGAGTACCACAGTGCATCTAGCACACTAGACTGTGATGCCACATCAAGGTCAACAAAGTACTTGTGTCGAAGATAGCATTGGTCCGATTTCGTGCACGAGACCTAGAAAGGGATTTCTCATCTCAGAAGATGCCTCATGAGCAACACTAGAGGGTGAAGTGGTGAGAACATGGTCGATAATGTCATCAGCATCGCTGAAGTGAGGAGTGCTAGCAAGAAGGGCATGTGCATCCTTAAAGTAATACTAGAAAAAGATTAACATATGCTTGGAATGGATCTATCTCCAAAGTTGGTGAAGCTCTAAGAATATATATGTAGCTAGCTAGCATTTCATTGGTTAAATTAGATTATGGATAAAATATGGATTTGTGTCAATTTATGTAATCTTTTTACAGATAATGATATTTTTTATAAATTATTGATTAATATTAAAAGATAATTATAATTTTTAGAAATGTTGAACTAATTAATTATCTTTAAGTAATAAATATTATTTTTTGTTTATTTAATTAAAAAATTATTTGTATAATACATAACATTTATTTGATTAATAAATAATATTAAAATTTCATTGGATCCATTTGTAATACATATTTCAAGTTTTCTCCCAAACAAAGATTTTTAAAAGTACACATTTTCTAAATAGTAAGTTTTTTAATTATATCATAGTATTCACTTGATTAAAAATTAACAACAATGTTTGACAAGAATCCAGCCACACAAAGAGACATCATCAAGGCCAAATTCTTCAAATGATGAATTTCACTTCAATGAATCAAATGAGGAACTGAGAATCACCATCTCATTATGATGACAAGAATCCAGCCACACAAAGAGACATCATCAAGGCCAAATTCTTCAAATGATGAATTTCACTTCAATGAATCAAATGAGGACCTGAGAATCACCATCTCATTAATTATGATGATTAAGTCCACGTTCCTCCGGATTCTTCCCTCTCTTCTCACCCATTATTAACATCTTTTAGTGTCCGCACTAACAAAAATCACATGTAACCTTGCCGATGATCGCCAAGAACAAATTGAACCCCCAAAAAAAAGAGGAAAAAAAGAGAGGGGATCACACAAATATAAAAAGATAATCATTCACAAAAAACCCCACCCCCCACCCCGTTAGGAATTCCCAATACACCACTAACCTCTTCATTCATTAAGTACCTTTTCTTATTCCTTCCGGCGAAACAAAGACCATTGAATGTCACTCATCATCAATGCCATCGACAAAGCTTGTTCATTCTCCCCACACACAAAAAGGTCTTCAATGCGATCACGCGAACGCGATCGCCATCAGGAAGGGGGGATGTTAATCCAATTCTATGATTAACAAGAGCTACTGCCATTATCTTACATCAAGGAGTCACGGTAGATACACCAAAGGGCTATAGATTCAAGATATGAAGCAATAGTGTCCAAAGCTACAACTTGGATGGGTGCCCGTAATGGTGTGATGGAGTATTTATTGGCAATTCCCGCTCCAAGAGCGTATGGTAGCAAGTTAGGAGATGAAGTCCTAAGTGGTTTAAGTGAGTGTGAACACTTATGGCCATGTATATAAGTGAATTTCTCTCATAATACAACATACTCTCCCATTGTGCAATTGAGCCTTGCTCTTGCTAGTCCTCTTGCTAATCTCTCTCCCCAATGCATGCTATTGAGTGTGTGTGAGTGAAGTGAGGTGAGAGGAGAGACGAGGACCCGTCGTAGTGCAACGCGGTGGTGTGACAACACTCGTGGGGGAGATGTGGTGGAATTGCTTCTCAAGGAGTTGTAGAGCTTGGAGACCTTAAGGGTTTACGAGCTCAGTCATTGGAAAGATCCTCACGATAGTTGCGTTCACTAGGTAATCTTTTTTTGGATGTGTTTCAAGGAGGGTTAGGGTGAGCCATAACAATAGTTTAAGAGACCTATGTAGCAGCATCTAGAGTAAAACTTATTCGATTATTCGAACTAAAACTTTACTTATTATTTGAAGGTACACATTAGTGCTAGAATGCTTGATTGCCCACAAACTCCCATCTAACTTCAATGTGTTGCATATAGGGTTTGTTCTACTTTTGTTTCAAAGCACCAAATTTGAGAAGTTTCTCTTTACTCTATTGTAGCCTTAGAATGGCTCTAGGACCATTCTTTTATCTTGTTCTTGGACTATAAAAATAACAGTGTGGCACATGGGGGCTCCTAAATTCATAGTATATATCATATATTTCCTAACAATTTTGCACAGTCTTTTAATATTTTTCTCGGGGGGGTCACTCGTATAAATATGTAAGTATCACGTGGGTTCAACAGAAGGACATTTTAAATATTTAAAACTTACAAAAATATATTTACAGAGGGGATTTATTTATTGTATTTTTAAAAAAATTTACAGATTTGAATAGGAAAGAATACATTATATTCACTAAAAAATTCACAGATAAGGGACTTTTTAAATAGGCCTTGAACGCACGTGATATAGAGGATTTACATATAGTGACCCCCCGAGATATTTTTTCACATAGAAAGCACACAAAAATGAAAAACACGACCAACCTAGGAATGGGATTTTTCCCACTTTCACACAAATGATTAAATTGAAGAATGGATTGACAAGATGGAGCTTTACTTTGAACTTAGCCCTCGTAGTGATAGGGCCAAGGTTTTGTTTGCTACTTTGCATCTAGAAGGTTATGCCTATGCATAGTGGTGGCACTTGAATGCTAATGGTTATTTTATCACTATTTGGGATGATTTCAAGCTTAAAATGAGAAGAACCTTTGTTTCATCCCTAAATAGATCAAGGATGATGGAGAAATGGGATGACCACACTCAAATGGGCAATGTCAAGGACTATGTGCACAAGTCTTCATGTGGAAGGTTTGAGTGAGGAGTACAAATTGAGGAAATTTATCAAAGGGCTGCTAAACAACATCAAGGTTGATGTGGATACTTAAAGACCCGACACCATCAAGTAGGCCATGAATACCATATTAGGGAATATGGGAATTTCTCACAAGTTTGGGACAAGTGGTCAAAAGTTTGGATTAACCATAACTTGAACACCACTAATCCAAAATGAGCGCATTATAGCTCTTTAGATTCCATTTTTCAAGCGCTTTCCAACGATAGGTCATATGATAGGGTTTTGAGAAACTTACAAACATGTTATCCATGTCCCCTTTTTTAAGTATTCAAAAATGGGAATTGGGAAATTCCCAAATTCACTAATATGGTGTTCATGCTTCTTGTGGAGGTCTATGAGGCAAAATATACACATGCTAGTGGATCAAGGCATGGAGTTAGGGTTGATATTGACACTTCAACTTTGGGCAAATCTTCAAGTGGATTTTCTTATCACATGGAAGTTATGGATGATATTGGCACTTCAACTTTGGGCAAATCTTCAAGTGGAGTTGATTATCACACGGGTCTTCCTAGATTTACAACCATCTATGGAAGAGGTAAAAGAGGAAATTTAGATTTGGTAACACTTTTTCTCAACCTTCACATGGTGATGGGAAGCAAGTTGATGCAAAAGTATCTAAAAAGAGCAAGGTTTTGGGTGAAGATCGTATCAATGATCTTTATGAAAAGATTTTATGCTATAAATGTGGTGACAAATGGAACAAGGATCATTGGAAGGTTTGTAAGGCCAAGAAGATGGCCCTGAGCATGATTCTGACACCGAACCTTGCCATGAAGACCTTAAGGAGGATGTGGATGAGTATGAGGATTACTTTGAAGATACCAACGAAGTTGAGGATGTAGAGAAGGATTGTGAATTTCCCTTTGATCCAGGTGGATTAAAGGAGGGAGATGTTGACTATGATGTTGGGTTACCAATGCCTTTGTGTGCTTATCACCTTGCTATGCGATAGTCCTCCATTGACTTTCCATCAGCTGTTGAAACTTTATCAAATTAGGTCTCCAAACGACCTCATTCACAAGACGGTCAAAATGCTTCTCCAGCATTCTTGACATAAAACAGTCATTTAAAAACAGTTCAAAAATACAGTTTCTATAACAAACTCTCGTCTTTCCACATTGCACCACATCAAACCACATTATTTAATTCCACAATCATTTCATAAGTATTCCTATTCTCATCCAATCACATCATTTTCATCTCATCACATCTTTCCTCAATTTATCCTCATCAGATCTCATCCACTCACATCTACCCATATTCACATCTCATCACATCACATTCATTCACATCTCATCCATTCAGACCACATCACATTCACTCACATTCACTCACATCTCATCCATTCATACCACATAACATTCACATCTCATCCATTCATACCACATAACATTCACATCACATTCACTCACATCTCATCCATTCAGACCACATCACATTCACTCCCATCACATCTCATTCATTTTACCTCACATCTATCCTCCCGATTCACTCCCATCACATCTCATTCATTCACATCTATCCCGATTCACATCCCATCACATCACATTCATTCATATTCATCACATTCACATTCATTCATATCCATCACATTCACATTCATGCATATCCATTACATTCATTCATTCACATCTATCCCGATTCACATCCCATCACATCACATTCATTCATATTCATCACATTCATATTCATTCATATCCATCACATTCACATTCATGCATATCCATTACATTTATTCTCATCACCATTATATCACATCACTTCTATCCATATGATATCTCCTTCATACACATCTCATCTCATTCATCCATATCCATCCAATCATTCACATGTACCACTACTCGCATCTATCCATACATTCATATCTATCACTTCACATCCACATATATTCATGTCACATCATCTCATCTCTTTACATCACATTACATTCCTTCACATACACATCTATATCCATTCTTTCACATACATCCACATCCATTCGTCACATACACATCCTTATCCATTCTTTCACATACTCATTCACATCCATTATCATCACATACATTCACTCACATCCCATATCATTCATTTACATTCTGATTCACATGACATCACATCTCATCCATTCATTCACATTTATCTGATTCACATCACATCTCATCACATCTATTCACCTCACATCTCATCACCTCTATTCACATCACATCCATCCATCCATTCATTCCCATCTATCTGATTCACAACTTATCTCATCACATCTATTCACCTCACATTCTCATCACCTCTATTCACATCACATCCATCCATCCATTCATCATCTATCTGATTCACATCTTATCTCATCACATCTATTCACCTCATTTTCTCATCACTTCTATTCACATCACATCCATCCATCCATTCACATCTATCTGATTCACATCACATCTCATCACATCTATTCATAGAATTTAAACATAGAATTTAAGAGAATTCTATAAATAGAATTTAAGAAAATTCTAGTTTTTGATATAAAGATTCTTTACGCATCTATTTATGCATAAAAATCAACATCAGTGGGAATAACACTTTTATAAAATTCTTTTTATGCATCTATTTATGCATAATTCAAATTTAAGAAAAATAACACTTTTGAATTAAAAATAAATCCTTTATGCAGCTTTCTATGCATAAAATCAATTTTAGTGAGAATAACACTTTTGAAACAAAAATAAATCTTTTATGCTATGCATAAATTCAATTTTAGTGAGAAAAGCACTTTTGAAATTAAAAAAAATCTTTTATGCATCAGTTCAATTTTAATGAGAATAACACTTTTGAAATAAAAATAAATCTTTTATGCATCTTTTTGTGCATAAAATCAATTTTAATGAAAGCAACACTTTTGAAATAAAAATAAATCTTTTATGCATCTTTCTATGCATAAATTAAATTTTAATGAGAATAACACTTTTGAAATAAAAATAAATCTTTTATGCATCTTTCTATGCATAAATTCAATTTTAATGAAAGCAACATTTTTGAAATAAAAATAAATCTTTTATGCATCTTTCTATGCATAAAATTAAATCTAATAAAAATACACTTTTATAATTAAAAAAATTTCTTTTATAATGCACAAACGGTGGGGATTACTCTTTTAGAATAACATAAAGATAAACTTTATTTCCACAAAATTTAAGAAAATTTTGCCATAACCTCCTTTGTATGGCTGACCATTTCTCAATTTTTACATTCTAATATCACGTTAAAATAATCCCAAGTTGAAGTAAAGCACTCTCATCTACTCAGTTTTAACTTTCTAAAGAGTAAACAATAAGAAGAGTTTAAATCAATTTATTTGTTACTCATTTTAGGATAAAGAAAGGTTGAATTCTTAATGAAGAGAAGGGGGTGGCCTTTTCATCAAGGCATAACATCCATATTCACATTAAAAAAGCAAGAATCAGAAAACCATAGATTAGAATTAAAAAAAAGTAGAATTTTTAACTTACAAGGAGTTTTGTGATCTTTCCTTTGGCTTGAGGGATTGAGGGTTCTACTCTTGTTTTGGATCAAGAGTGGCCACCAATTCTTTGTAGAGGATTTAGTAAAAAACAATTGAATTATCAAGTGAATTCAATGTTTTTGGCTCTGGGGAGGAGTAGAGTAACAGTGTATAAACACTATTAACCTTTTACAAAGGGGAAGCTTTTATTTATAGGAAAAAATGAGCCTCTAACAAAGCAAACTGATTCTACAACTTTCCAGATCACTTTGGTCAATTTTTGATTATTTTTGGGTCAGTTTAGCTCACTTTTTGGATCTAGTTGAAACAGGAGAGAGAAGAGATGAAAATATCTCATTATTTATGAGTTTAAAACTCCTCCACACATGTGAAATAGGCGCCTCCTTCATGAGGGGGATTCCCCACACTATTGAGGTGTCAAAAATGCTTCATTTCCTCTAAATATCTCTTCTTTTTTAACTAATAAACCTTGTCCTTAGTCAACTCTTCATCTTATGTGAGTATTTACTCCTTTTTGGGAGATTTTCTTTTATTCTCCAATTTATCTTGTCCCTACATTTGGATTAATCTTATTGGTCTATAGGAACCTTAATTGGAGCATAATTCAAAAATTTCTGAAAATTTGGACCCTTAGGCTAAGGTCCTTTATACCTATTTTTTATTAATTCCAATTGCACATTGGAAAGTTCTTTTTGAATTTTTGTTTCACAAAAAAACATTTTAGACACTAGGAGGATTTATATATCCAAAAATTTCTCAATTTTGGATTATCTCGCTCTAGATATTTTCTCTCTCTAGGCCAAAATAGGGTAAAATAGGATCTTTCTTTTATTTCAGAGAGGGAAAATAATTATAAGATCAGAAGGGGAGGTTCTTACACATGCACACCTCAAAAGCCGGAGGGAGGAATCTTACAAAGGCAATGAACAAAAGGGTGAAGTTATACATAAAGTTATGAAGGAATTTTTGAAGGAGTATAAGGATGTGTTCCAAATGCCAAAGTTCTTGTTGCCAAAAAGTGAGGTGGATTTGCTTATCACATGGGAGATATTGCTGATATTGGCGCTTCAACTTTGGGAGAATTTTCAAGTGGAGTTGCTTATCACACGGGTCCTCCTAGATTTCCAACCGTCTATGGAAGAGGTAAAAGAGGAGATTTCAGATTTGGTAACACTTTTTCTCAACCTCCACATGGTGATGGGAAGCAACTTGATGCAAAAGCATCTAACAAGAGCAAGGTTTTGGGAGAAGATCGTATTAATGATCTCAATGAAAAGGTTTTATGCTATAAATGTGGTGACAAAGGGAACAAGGATCATTGGAAGGTTTGTAAGGCTAAGAAGATGGCCTTGAGCATTATTCTCACCAAACCTTACCATGAAGACCTTAAGGAGGATGTGGATGAGTATGAGGATTACTTTGAAGATGCCAACAACGAAGTTGAGGATGTAGATAAGTATGGTGAATTTCCCTTTTATCCGGGTGGATTAAAGGAGGGAGATGTTGACTATGATTTTGGGTTACCAATGCCTATGTGTTCTTATCATGATGACAAAGATAATATGGCTATTCTATGCAATATCTCAAGTGATGCCTATGTTGGTTGGAAAGAAGTCAATACATTAAGGTTGTGAAGGCATGCATTAATGGAAGGGTGGCACATGTTTTGATTGATAGTGGAAGCACACATAGCTGTATCAACACCAAATCCATGTGCAATCACAAATTACAACCAATAACTTTATCTTTGTGGCATGAGTTTCAAAAGGCTAATGGGGAAAAGATGGATTGCACAATGGTATGCAAGAATGTCAGGGTTGATTCTCACAAATAACTATACTTGCAAGGCTTATTTACTTGTATTGGATATGGGTCACATTGACATTATTTTGGGATATGATTGGTTAGCAACTCTTGGGTTGTTTCACATAAATCTACAACAATTGTATATGAGTTTTATGCATATAAACCATGAGGTTACATGGATCAAAACTCATGTGCCTAGTATCAAGATGATCAATGCCACACAACTCGAGAGGGAGCTAAAGAACATGGGATGCATATATGTTTTACAACTTTTGCAAAGAGGAAGGCAATGAACAAAAGGGTGAAGTTATACATAAAGGTATGAAGGAGTATGAGGATGTGTTCCAAATGCCAAAGTGCTTGCTATCGAAAAGGGAGGTGGATCATGAGATAGAACTTGAACCACATACCAAACCCGTCACAACAAAGCCTCCTTATATCACTCGTACTCATGGTCAAGAGAAGAAGGATGGCACATTTCGCATGCGCATGGATTATAGGCAATAAATCTACAATCAAGAATAGATTTTTTATTCCACGAATTGATGACTTTCTTGATAAGTTGAAAGGTACATGTTTCTTCTCCAAGATTGATTTGAGATCAGGCTATCAACAATTGAGAATCAAGGAAGGTGATGAGTATAAGATGGCATTATTTGGTTATGCTGTTTGGGTTATGCAATGCGCTGACAACATTTCAAGCTCTAATGAACAAGGTGCTTGGACCTTTCCTCTACAGATGGATGCTTGTATTCTTTGATGATATCTTGATATATAGCAAAGGGGAGAAGGAGAACTTAATGCATGTAAGGGTTGTTTTGGATGCTTTAAGAGACAACAACTTATATGCAAGGGAGAGTGAATGTACATTTATGGCACAAAAAGTTGAGTATCTTGAACACATAGTGAGTAAAAAAGGCATTATGGTGGACCCTAAGAAGGTAAGTGTGTTAAGAATTTTACCCACGCCAACAAATACCACTCAATTAAGGGGATTCTTAGGCTTGTTATCATTTTATAAGAGGTTCATTAAGAGGTATGCTCATACTGATGCACCTCTCACCGACAATCTTAAGAAAGAGGATTTATTTTGGGATGCTATAGCCGGTAAGAGCTCAAGGAGATGCTCACATCAGCCACTATACTTGTATGCCTGGACTTCTCGAAGCCATTTGTGGTTCAAGCCAATGCATGTGGAAGAGGCATTGGGGCTATTTTGTTCCAAGAACATGGAGTGATTGCTTTTGAGAGTCGAAATCTTGATGAGAAGGAAATTGTTATACATGTCTATGATCAAGAAGTGGCATCATTACTACTTGTATGGGAGTCATTTCTTTGTAAAGAATGATTATAGAGTTCTTCAATAATTCTTGTCTCAACCTACACTCTCTCCCAACAAGCAAAGAAGGTGGGTGGCTACATTGCAAAATTATGACTTTGACATCTCATGAAGGGGAAAGATAATGTTGTGGCGGATGCATTGTCATGCATATGGGCATGTAGATGCATGGAAATTTTGGCGGTTCATAAAGATTGGATTTTAGATATCCAAGAAGAGTACCTATTGGATGAGGAAGTGGCACCATCGTGATAGAAATTACAACAAGGATCCCATGATGATTTGCTACATTTTTAACTTCGTAATGGACTTATCTACTACAGCAAAGTCTACCTTGTGCCTACATCAAGCTACAAGAAGAGGGTGTTAGAAGAGATTCATTCTTCTCCATTGTCGGGGCACATGGGGCTGTTTAAGACCTTTGAGAAAGTGTGAAAGAGTTTTTATTGGAAGGGAATGTGGAAATATGTGTAAACATTTGTGACAAGTTGCTTGCCTTGTCAACAAAACAAAGATCGCACACATAAGCCCAGTGGTTTGCTTTAGCCCTTGCCTATTCCCGATGGCGAATGGACACACATTTCCATGGATTTCATCACGGGGATTCCTCATACAAGGAGGGGATGGGATAGCATATATTTGGTGGTAGACCACTTGAAAAAAGTGGTGCATTTTATTCCTTTCAAGGTCAAATTTCTAGCATCTATGGTTGCAAAACAGTTTGTGGGTCATGTGTTCAAGTTGCATGGAGTGCCACAACAAATTGTTAGTGACCAAGATGTGAATTTTATGAGTTCATTTTGGAGAACATTGTTTGAGATCATGGTTGGGAACTATTTTGACATCTAGGACCGCCTATCACCCCGAAACTAATGGGTAAACTCAGAGGGTGAACAAGGGGGTGGAAACTTACTTAAAGCACTATTGCCATGATATGCAAGGTGTTTGGGATGAGTGGTTGCCACTTGCCGAGTATGTTCATAATAACATGCATCATGATTGCATTGGCATGTCACCTTTTGAGGCACTTTATGGGTACAAAGTGAATATGCCAATGATGGTTCAAAAGCAAGAAGGGGTGAATCCTAATGCGAAAGAGAAGATGGAAAAGTTGGATGCGCTCTTGCAAAAATACAAAGCTAATATGAAGAAATCTCAAGAAAGGATGAGGCATTATGCTAATGCTCATCAGAGGCCTTTGAAAATCATGGAGGGTGATTGTATTCTTGAGGATTCCCAATACAAGATATGGTTCTCTCAACAAGGACACGACAAATACCAAGCTAGCTCTTTGCTACTATGGGCCATATAAGGTGGTGAAGCGTGCTGGTGAAGTTTCTTATCAATTGGAACTTCCATCAACCTCAAAGATTCATGATGCATTCCATGCATCATATCTCAAAGCTTACCTTGGGCCAGAGGTATTTGCGCAAGATGAATTGTCTCTAGTGGATGAGGAGGGAATAATTGAGTATGTGCCAGAAGCAATTTTGTGTACAAGAGAAAGAGTCCTTCGCAACACAACTGTACATTAGTGGATTACTTAATCAAATGGTGAGGGCTACCTAAGGAAGAAGATTCTTGGGAAACCTCCTCTACATTAGAAGGATTTGAAGGATTGTTGGATGCAATTTGGAACTCCATTGAGGGTCATGAACAGTGAATTAACTTGCTAGAAATTACTATAAATTCACTATGGATAGCCCTATTCCTTTGGGAATTAGATGCATAATGAGTGGAAGCTACTCACGGTTCTATTGCCATTATGGGGAAGACGTTACGGCTTGTTTTGAAGGCTTATTGAGCAGTTTATAGCCATATATATGAGATTTTGATATCCCATACATGGTGAGAGCATAAGCTTCAAGATTGAGTCCATTGACATATACTCCACCCATGGGAATTGTAATTGGGTGGGAATGGTTTGTAACAAAGTGGAATGGTCTGATATGAATAATGGGCCCAAGGCCAATTCACCATGCCCATGGATAACACTTATAATAGTGTGAAATGGGGGTCATGTATATAGGTCACATACACCATACTTTTGATACCTTTTAATAATCAAGATTACACAGGTTCTTAGCTTTCTCTTCTTGCTCTAATCCTACGCTAATGAAAAGGCAAATAGAATAGAGTGCTTTAATTGTGGAAAACTAGGGCACATTGTAAAGGACTGCTATAAAAAGTAGAATGACATTAAAAGTGGAAAGTTACAGCAAGAGGCAACTATGCATCTTCTAGTAAACATGGTGGTGATGACAAAAATGAGCATCTATTTATGATGTAGCACATACTCATTTACACAAAAGGAGATGTGTCAAGATCTCAAGATATATAGTACATGGATTGTGGTTTCTCTAACCATATGACCAGCCATGTTGAGTGGTTTAGCAACATGTAGAAAATGGATAAACCAGGTTATGTAGAAACAAGAAATGGTATTGTGCATCCCATTCCGCATGTTGGTAAAGTGCCATTGTCTATGCAAGATGGAAAAATGAAGTACTTAGTAAATTTACTTCATATTCCAAATATTACAAAGAACCTGATTTTTGTTGGATAGATGGTTGAGCATGGTTTGGAAGTGATGTTTAATCCTCAAGGACGTTTCGTGGAAGAATTCAAATATCAGTGTTGGTTGGTTGCAAATGGTAACAAAAATGGCAAGATGTTTACTTTGGATGTGAGTATGCATGAGAGATAAAGGTAACTATATTTGCACATGGAACAAATGTCATTGCAGATATTAACATATGGCACAAGCGCATTGGTCATGTGAATATATAGTGACTGAAGTCTATGTAGGCCAATAATATTACAGGTTTGCCAGAGTTTAAAGTTAAAGGTATGCATAAAGTATGTGAAGCCTGCCATCTTGGTATCAAGACAAACATGCTTTCCCACATGAAAAGCATGTCAGTGAAAGGCCATTAGATGTTATACATTCAGATGTGTGGGACTGTAACAATTGCAAGTTACAAGTATTATGTTACATTCATTGCCACACTAGGAAAGTGTGGATTTACTTCACGAAGGAGAAAAGTGAGGTGTTTTCTCATTTTTTGACATTTAACTCCTTGGTCGAGAAGGAAAAAGGCATGCAAATAAAATGCATGAGATGAGATGGTGGGGGAGAATATTTCTCCAATGTGTTCAGCGATTTCTTGAGAAAGCAAGGAATCAAGAGAGATTTTACATGGAGGTACACTCTGCAAATAGAATGGTGTTGCAGAAAGAAAAACCAGGCACATTGCAGAAGTGGCACATGCCTTGATCGATGAAAAGAATATGCCACATTATTTTTGGGCAGAAGCAATAGGCAAATGTTGTGTAGAATATGAACAAGACACCCACCTATATCTTTTCATGGTATGACACATGAACATAAGCTTATAGTGAAAAGATGCAGGGGAGAAGAGAGCTTGAGCTTTTGCAAGCACACACACACTCACACAAACCCTAGAAGAGAACACACAAGGTGAGAGGCTGAAAATTCTTCTTCTTCTTCACACAACAAAAGAGGTCTATAAATAAGATAAAGTGACTAACACACATAATAGAGTATATATAAGTGGTCCATAATGTGAACACACTAAGACGAGTGGGTAGGTGTGGACTAGTCAGTGTAGTCCAGCTGTAGAATCTCTCGGTGGCGAAGATATGCCAGTACCAACAACTACCAAACCTGCCAGTGATGTAAATGTCGAACGATCATGCAGGCGTCTTGTGAGCGTAAGCTCATATTGAGCTTGACATCTCAACACTCCCCCTCAAGCTCAACTCCATCTCATGAACTCCAAGCAAATCTTAAAATTTGTGGAGTTTCTCAGTTCGTGAAGATATCAGTGACCTAATCTTGTGTGCTGACGTATGCCAAGTCGATGTTGCCTACCAAGACTCTCTCCCTGTGTGAGACCCCTTTGCCCCCTCCACGCACCAGATTCCCGGTTGCTAGCAGAGCGGAAGTAGCTTCCTCTTGCACGGGGCAGGGTTTCCCACTCGAGGCCTCACCCTCGAAGGTCTAGACATGAGACTAATCTGGTGGTCATTCCGAAACCGAAACCGGGAAAATTTTCCTTGCCCAAAAAATGGGGATGATTCCACCTTTTTTATTTTCTTAACAAATTTTCTAACGATGTCAAGAGACTAAACTATCCTTCACTTGATTAAACCAGATAGAAGGAAAACTATCACTAATTGAATTTGAAGAAATCAACGCTTTTTTTCTAACCATAATTAGGCAAAGCAGTTGATCTAATCATTTGAGAAAATTCACGCTTTTTTCCTAACCGAAGTCAGGCACAGCCATTGATCTACTCATTTGAGAAATTCTTTAGGTTTTTATTTAACTACTCCAATTCTAAGGGTATTCCTATTATTTCAATTTAATTATTAAAACTCCACTGATTCCAGCCATCCGGCCCATGGGTTAGCCAACCACTAGAACCAATAGAACGAGACAATTACTCACCCACCCATAATTGAATGCCTTTCTCAACTTTTGCTTTCGAATACAGATACGTACACACTCCTCTTTAAAACTTTAACATATAAAATAATCCATTGACAAACAATTATTGGTTATAGACGTCATAACTCAAAAATTCCATCCATTCCCTTGTTTCTCAAAAAACAGTATCACTCTGGACTCTCCGTTGAGACCAACTGGTCAGCAAATGAGATCCAGTAAAAACAAATTACAATAATCATTTCGTCCATCATACATATCTTCCATGACATACGCATGGGTGTCATAGGCATCGCGAGCCCGTGCATCTCTTGGTCAGAACCCTCCTAGGATCCTCCTTAGGTGTCCTAGCACTTCACTCAGGGACCACTTTGCACACCATTTTTCAACCATACCAAGGCTGGTCAAGACCTAGGCAGGCTTTGCCGCATGAGCCGTCTTTTGAACACTCCCAGCCAGCTAATGCAACTGAATGTCCTTTAGAAAAACATACACCGAATGCTCCCTCCAGCATTCTGGCGTAAGATAGTCCTTTAAGAAAACAAGGTTTCTATGCAAATTTTAAGTTTGATTTTCTTTTAAATACAAGGAGTATTTCTTGAATCAGTATCCCCAAAACTTCTTGGTCAAAAATTTTGAATTTCATACCAAAATTCCTCGAATTCTATAACCTCGATCCACAAATCAATTCGAAGGGTCTCAAACTTAGTTTCAGATTTGGCGAGAGTTTTGAGTGTATTTTTCTAAACTGGTCACACCTTCTTTCCTCGAAACTGACGAAAGAGTGGCTCTTGATCATAGTCTGATTCAAGGTTTGAGTTGGATAAGATTTTTCGTGAACTATCTTTCTTGAAAAGGTTTGATAATTCAGTTACTATTTTACTGAATTTCTTTCATTAAATATTCACTTACCTGATTTCTAAATTAGTTATGAATTCCAATGAAGATTAAATTAATCATTTATCTGAATATTTTGATCTCAATAGATTTCTTGAATTTTCTTTTTACAATCTCTGTGAATATAAAATGATAGAAATTTCTCTCTTAGAGTATTTAATTACTTATTTATCAAATACTCATAGAATATAAACATAGAATTTAAGAGAATTCTAATTTTGATATAAAACTTCTTTATGCATCTATTTATGCATAAAAATCAACTTCAATGGGAATATCACTTTTATTAAAAAATCCTTTTATGCATCTATTTATGCATAAAATCAAATTTAATAAGAATAACACTTTTAAAATAATAATAATTTCTTTATGCATCTATTTATGCATAAAAATCAATTTTTAAGAATAACGATTTTATAATAAAAAAATTCCTTTATGCATCTTTCTATGCATAAAAAATCAAATTTAATAAGAATAACATTTTTATAATTAAAAAATTCCTTTATGCATCTTTCTATGCATAGAAATCAAATTTAATAAGAATAACACTTTTATAATCAACAAAATTTCTTTATGTATCTTTTTATGCATGGAAATCAAATTTAGTAAGAATAACACTTTTGTAAAAAAAAATTCCCTTTATGCATCTTTCTATGCATAGAATCAAACTTAATAAGAATAACACTTTTATAATAAAAAATTTCCTTTATGCATCTTTCTATGCATAAAAATAAAATTTAATAAGAATAACACTTTTATAATAAAAAATTTTCTTTATACATCTTTCTATGCATAGAAATCAAATTTAATAATTAATATCAGTGATATCCATGCATTTTCATAGGTGAATATGTACATGGAGTAATTAGAATATAAATGGTGGGAATTACTCTTTTGGAATAACATAAAAACAAACTTTCTTTTTTCACAAAATTTTGGAAAGTTTTGCCATAACCTCCTTTGTATGGCTGACCATTTCTCATTTTTATCTTTTTTCACTTAACTTAATTAACCCAATTTAGAATTATAGAACTCTAATCTACACAATTTTTTAAATTCAAGAGAGTAAACAATAAGAAGAGTTTAATTAATCACTTAGTTAATCTTTATAGGATTAAGAAAGGTTGGAATGTAAAGAAGAGAAGGGGGTGGCCTTTTCATCAAAGGCATAGCATTTGAATTTAATTCAATCATTTGCAAAACATAAAAATCAAGAAAACCATAGATCTTTCATTAAAATTCGTAAACAAAGTAAGAAAATTAGCTTACATGGAGCTTGTAAGCTCTCCTTTGGCTTGAGGGATTGAGGGTTCTACTCTTGTTTGAAGCAATAGTGGCCACCAATTCACTTTGGAGAGGATTAGGCTAAAAACAATTGAATTATTAAAAAATTCAATGTAGATGGCTCAGGACAGGAGTAGAGTAGCAGTGCATAAACACAATTAAGCTTTTACAAAAGGGGGAGGCTTCTATTTACAGGAAAAAGTGAGCCTCTAACCAAGCAAACTGATTCTAGAATTTTCCACATGAGTTTGGTCAATTTTTGACCATTTTTGGGTCAGTTTAGCTTACTTTTTGGATCTAGATTTGAAATATGAGAGAGGAGAGATGAAAATATCGTATTTTATTGATTAAAATTTGGGAGTAATGATGAGAAAAAGGCGCCTACTTCATGAGGGGAGAACCCCACACTGAGGTGTCAAAATTCAGTTTTTTAATTCTTTCCTTTGGTCCTTAGCACTCTTCATCTTATGTGAGCATTTACTCATTTTTGCGAGGTTTTTCTTTTATTCTTCAATTTATCTCCTCCCTACATTTGGATTAATCTCATTGGCATGTCAAACCTTTGTTTGGACCTTAATCCAAATTTTTTTGAAAACATAGACGCTTAGGCTAAGGTCTTTTGTACACATTATAATTTATTTCTAATGCACCTTAGGAATTTCTTTTTAAACTTCTGTTTTGAGAGAATTTATTTTAATAAGAAGGGATATTTTTCCATCCAAAGATATCTAAAAAATGAATTACCTCTCTGTAGAATATTTTCTCTCTCTAGGCCAAAACAAGTAGAAACAAGATCTTTTATTATTCTGAAAAGGGGATTGATTATAGGGGAAGAAACTGGACATCTTGAGGGGCTGGGGAGGAATCTTACATCCTCTCCCACTTGAAAAATGTGAGATGTCCTCATCTCGCAAAACTGGGAGTAATCCCGCATCAGTTCGGCTTCTTTCTCCCAGGTGATGTCTTCAAAAGGATATAACTTCCATTTGACTAATAGTTCTCTCAGAATTTTGTTCCTGAGAACCTTCTCTCAAACATGAAGGATTTCTTCAGGTTGGATTTCTATCTGCCCTTGGGTTGAAGAAGTTAAGAGCTCATCATTAAGCACATGATTTGGGCTCGGTACATACTTCTTAAGTAGGCTGACATGAAATACATTATGTACTTTGAGATGAGGAGGCAGAAGAATTTTATAAGCTAAGTCACCTACTTTCTTTGTAGTCAGATATGGCCCACAGTATCTGGGGGATAACTTCTTATACTTCCCAAGAGATAGAGAACTTCTTTTGGGGCGTACTCGAATGAAGACCATATCTGCTTCTTCGAATGTTCTGCCTGACCTCTTCTTATCTGCATACTCTTTCTGTCTATCTTGGGTAGCTTTTATATCCTTGCGGATTGACTGCATCTACTCCATGTCGTCAAGCATCTGTCTAGACATCTCGACCCTAATCAATGGGTCGGACCAAGTTAATGGTGTTAGGCAGTCTTGTCCATACAGAGCTTTTGAAAGGGCTCATCCCGATACTTTGGTGATAAGAAGCATTGTAGGCGAATTCGACTAGGTGCAGATAGCTTAGCCACTTATTGGATTCCTTGTTTGCCACAGCATGACCGAAGTATATCTTTGATTACTTGGTTCACCTCTGTTTGACCATCGGTCTTGGGGTGGTAAGCTGTGCTGAGATCCAAGAAAGTTCCTATTGCTTTGAAGAATGCAGTCCAGAATCTTGACGTGAATTTGGGATCTTGATCACCTACTATTCTCTTGGGTAGGCTATGCAATCTGAAGATTTCCTTGAGGAACACTCTGGCCACATCCACTATAGTGTAGGTTTCTTTTACTGGAATCAGATGGGCAACTTTGGTTAGTTTGTCAACTACCACGAAGATGGAGTTGTAACTTAATTGCACTGAAGGTAGTCCAGTAATAAAATCCTTACTCATACATTCCCACTTCATATGGGGAATGTCTAATGGATGTAACTTCCCAGGCATTTTTACTCTCTTGGCTTTGACTTTCTGACATATCAGGCATTGACGTACATGATTAAGTACATCCTTTTTTAGTCCAGGCCAAAAAAAGCTTTTCTTTAAAGACATGTAGGTCTTGATGAAACGTGGATGTCCTGCTATAAGGCTATCATGGGCTTCATTTAGAATTTGACCCTTAGTTCCCTCATCATTGTTGGGAATGCATAGCTTGCTATTATAATACATAATTCCTTCATCCAGCCTATACCCTTGAACTCGGTTCAACTCCTGAGGATTTTTGCTTTCCTGCATAAGTAGGGTAGCAATAGGGCCAAAGAATCTATCCTGCATGATTCTTGCTTCATCAATCAATGGATTTGACACCACTGTGATTGCAAGCAAGGAGGCTTTTCTATTGAGGGCATCTGCTACCACATTTTCTTTGCCTGGGCAGTACTTGATTTCAAAATCAAATTCCTACAGGATCTGCATGCACCTTCTTTGGTGCATGTTGAGATCCTTCTGACTTGAAGCTCTGATGATCTGTCACATCAAAGTGAATCTTTGACCCAGTAGGTAATGTCTCCACAACTTCAAGGCATAGACTACTGAAAGTAGCTCTAGGTCATGGACGGCATAACTCTCTCATGCATTTTGAGTTTTCGGGATTCATAGGCCACTGCATGACCCTCCTGCATGAGCGCACCTCCTAGGGAAAAACCACTTGCACTACCTCAAAGGGTAGAGAGAAATTTGGCAACTTCAGAATGGGATTGGTTACCAAGGCGGTCCTCAGCTTATCAAAAGCACTCTAACACCTGTCAGACCATTGAAACGGGGTATTCTTCTTGAGAAGATTAGTCAGGGGGGAAGCTATGAGAGCATACTTAGGTATAAAAATTCTATACCAACCAGTTAATCCCAAGAATCCCCTGACTTCTTTCACTGTCTTTGGTTCAAGCCAATCTATGACTACTTGGACTTTTATTCCATCTTTGGATACCAGAAAGCCCAAGTATTCAACATGGTCGACAGAGAAAGCGCATTTGCACTTTTTTGCAAAGAGTCGGTGCTTCCTTAGAATCTCAAGAACTTTACGGATGTGAGTTTCATGGTCAGCTGCATTCTTTGAGTAAATCAGAATATCATCAAAGGAAACAAGAACAAAATCATCCAAGTATTCTGTGAGTGTGAGATCCCTGTTCCCACCGAGCAACGGATTCGGGGTACTGGCAGCGGAAGTAGCGCTTCTCGCGCGGGACAGGGGTCCCACACTCGGAGCCTCGCCCACGGATATCCAGACAAGAGACTAATCCGTCGGTTTGTCCAAAACCGAAACCGGAAAAACTTCCTTTACCCGGAAAGCATGGGCGATTCCACCAGGATAACTCTTTACTCTAACGTAGTCAAGATCATTACGGATCAACTGATCTGACTGCACCTTTAACGGTACTTGGTCAATTCAAGGAAGAAACTTGCACTTGGATCATTGGGATCAACGCTTTTTTCTCCATCAAGAGGCACAGCCGTTGATTCCTATCCATAGAACAATTTCTATCCGGGATTTACTTGATCTATCGTAATAATAGAAATTAAATCTCGATTTACGGATCCATCAGTCCAGCCTAACCCCATCCGATCCCATGGGTTAGCCAACCGCCCAACCACTGTAGTGATGGGATCCAATTTGGAATTTGGTTAGGTTTTGTCCCGGGTACCAAGGAAAAGAGTTCCAAGGCCCCCTAGCCGGAAGTTCATGCAAACATAAAATTAGGCACACCACTTACACACCCAATATGAAATTGTCTTATTCTTAGCATCAGCTAACTTTAAAACAATCCTTTAATGAAACCATAGTACCACTGATCACAGTCTTCCAAATTATTCGGTTGATTCTCAAATTTTCCATCATTCCTTCATCATCAGAGTATCTATGGCATCATTGGCAACTAGAACGCTCACCACCTGTCCACTCAGAGGCCGTTTCCATAGTTCCTAGCCCATAATACTCGGCAATATAATCATTTATCAAGATGGACTCTCGTTGAAGATCAGCAAGATCAACCAACAGATCCATATAAAAGAGCCATGGACTCATCCGTTGAGGACCAGCAAGGTCAGTCAACCAGATCCATGCCCGGTTTCACAAAACAACTCTTACTCCTTGTTCCAATATCTTCCTCGACGCACGCGTGGGTATCCTAGGCGACCCAGAGCCCGAGCACCGTATGGTCAGCACCCTCTAGGATCCTTCGCAGGTGACCTAGCGCTTCACTCATAGGCCGCTTCCTTGGTCCCTCATCCAGCGTACCGGAAGCTCACCATTTTAATCGAACCGAGGCTGGTCAAGACCTCGGTCGACCTTGCTACGCGAGACGTCCTCCATTGACTCTCCGTCAGCAGTTGCAACTTTATCAGTTAGGTCTCCACGACCTTAATCACAAGACGGTCAAAATGCTTCCCCAGCATTCTTGACATAAAACAGCCATTTACAAACAGCATTTACAAACAGTTTACAAATACAGTTTCTATATTAACTCTCATTTTTCCACATTGTTCCTCATTAATCCACATTACTTATTCCACATTCCATTTATATGTGTACTCATCCAATCACCTCATTTTCCATCTCTTCACTTCAAATTCCTTCACATCACATATCATATATTCACATCCATATCCACATCCATACATCCACATCCATATCCACATTCACATCCATACATCCACATCTACATGCTTATCTCCATTTTCACATCTTCATTTATACATCCACATCCCATATCCACATTCATACATACACATCCATATCCACATCCATACATCCACATCCACATCCACATTCACATCCATACATCCACATCTACATGCTTACCTCCATTTTCACATCCTCATTTATACATCCACATCCCATATCCACATTCATACATACACATCCATACATCCACATCTACATCCACATACATACATACATCCACATCCACATTCACATTCACATACATCCACATCCACATTCCCATACATCCACATCTATACATCCACATTCCACATTCACATCTATACATCCACATCTACATTCACATTCACATACATCCACATCCCCATTCCCATTCATATCTATACATCCACATCTACATCCACATACATACATACATCCACATCCACATTCCACATTCACATCTATACATCCACATCTACATCCACATTCACATACATCCACATCCACATTCCCATTCACATCTATACATCCACATCCATTCACATCTATACATCCACATCTACATCCACATTCACATCTATGCATATATATCTTCATGCATATATCCATTTTCACGTTCATACATCCACACTCCCATCTCCACATCCACACATCCACATACATACATCCATTTCCACATTCCCATTCATATAACCCCATATGCCTTCACATCTAATCTTTTACATCACATCCATTCTCGCCCTATCACAACCTTTATCCTATCACATACACTTCTTACCTCATCCCATACACATCTTAATTCATCTTATCACCTCCTAACTTATTTCATAAGCATCTTATCACCTCTTATCACATTTTATACACTTCTTATCACATCCTATCACCTCTTATTTCTATTTATAGAATACAAGAGAATTCTTATATTTGATATAAGATTTCTTTACACATTTATTTATGCATAAATTCCATTTAAGGAGATTAATACTTTCGAAGTAAGAATCAATCTTTTATGCATCTTCCTATGCATAAATTCATTTTAAATGAAAATGACACTTTTGAATTAAAATTCAATCTTTCATGCATCTTTCTATGCATGAATTCAATTTAGATGAGAATGACACTTTTGAATCAATCTTTATGCATCTTCCTATGCATAAATTCAATTTGGTAGGAATTACACTTTTAGAATAAAAGAATTTCTCTTATGCATCTAAGTTATGCATAAAATCCCTTTATGATGAAAATCATACTTTTAGTATAAAAAGAATATCTTTTATGCATACTTCTATGCATGAATTTCAATTGTGATATAAGTAACACTTTTATAATAAAATAATCAACTTTTATGCATACCTCTATGCATGAAATCCAATATGATAAAAGTAACACTTTTGATATAAAAAATTTTCCTTTATGCATACTTCTATGCATGAAAATTAAAAATGATAAAAGTAACACTTTTGATATGAAAATTTTCCTTTATGCATACTTCTATGCATGAAAATTAAAATTGATAAAAGTAACACTTTTAATATAAAAAAATTATCCTTTATGCATACTTCTATGCATGAAAATTAAAATTTAATAAAAGTAACACTTTTATGTTAAAATAATAATCTTTTATGCATACCTCTATGCATGAAAATCAATGATGCATAATATAAAAATCAATTTCTCTATCATTACAATGAATATCTTTCAATTAATCTAGGATGATAATCCTAGAATATGGTAGGAAGTCCTCTTTTTATGCTTTGAATGAGATTATTTTATGCATAATTTTTATAAAAATTTTGCCATAGCTCCGCTGCTATGACTGATAAATCTCAAATTTTCTAAGGGATAATGCTTATCATTAAGGAAATAATTAAAATAATCTCTAATTGGATTATTAATCCATAATGGATTGAATCATTAATATACATAAACTAAAAGCATAGAAAAAAGCCATTAATTTGACCTCAAGCATAACTTAATCTTGGGTTAAGGAAAAGCTTTATGAAAAGCTTGATTTGGATTGAGAATGGGTCATGAGTATGACCATTTCTTGAGTGAGAGAGAGAATTTACATAAAAATCATTAGAATTTAAACATAAATGAAAATTAACTTCAATAGCATTATGTAACTCTTCACTACTATTCAAACTTCAATAGCATTAAAAAAAAAACCATACCAATTAAACTTCTCAAGCTTGAGAGGGGTTGAGAAGAGAGAAACATTTTCGGTAGAGGCCCCCAACCAATCAATTGGTTAAGTATGTTGATGGAGCCACTAATAGGGATTGAAGAAAGAGGGAAGCTCCAAAAACTAGTGAATTATTAAATGAATTCACAGTTCTTGGCTTAGGTGGAGTAGAGTAACGATACATAAACACTATATCCTTTTCAACAAGGGGGAGGCTTCTATTTATAGGAAAAATTGAGCTCCTAACCAAACAAACTGATTCTAGAATTTTCTAAATCAGTTTGGTCAATATTTGACCATTTTTAGGTCAGTTAAGCTAACTTTTTGGAACTAGACTTGAATGAGGAGAGAGGAGAGATGAAATATCTCAATTTTTATGAGTTTAAAACTCATTCAAGCATGTGAATTATGCACCTCCTTTAAAGAACTCCTCTTCCTTACATATGTGTCATAATGGAATCATTTTAATATTGCTCATAGTTTTTTTACTAATAATCCTTGTACATTTTCAACTCTTCATCTTATGTGAAATATGCACCTCCTTTAAAGAATTCCCCTTCCTTACATATGTCATATTTTTAATATTGCTCATAGTTTTTTTACTAATAATCCTTGTACATTTTCAACTCTTCATCTTATGTGAAATATGCACCTCCTTTAAAGAATTCCCCTTCCTTACATATCTCATATTTTTAATATTGCTCATAGTTTTTTACTAATAATCCTTGTACATTTTTAACTCTTCATCTTATGTGAAATATGCACCTCCTTTAAAGAATTCCCCTTCCTTACATATGTCATATTTTTAATATTGCTCATAGTTTTTTACTAATAATCCTTGTACATTTTCAACTCTTCATCTTATGTGAAATATGCACCTCCTTTAAAGAATTCCCCTTCCTTACATATGTCATATTTTTAATATTGCTCATAGTTTTTTACTAATAATCCTTGTACATTTTCAACTCTTCACTTCATGTGAGCATTTACTCATTTTTGGGTATATTCTTTTTACAAGTTGGATTTATCTCCTCCCTACACATGGATTGATGCTATTGGTCCATAGGAACCTTAATTGGACCATAGTCTAAAGATTTCTGAAAATCTAGACCCTTAGACTAAGGTTCTTTATACCTATTTCCAATTAATTCCAATTGCACATTGGAAAATTCTTTTTGAATTTCTGTTTCAGGGGAACTCATCTGAATTATAAGAGATATTTTTCTATCCAAAAATATTCAAAATCTGAATATTCTCTCTCTAGAATAATTTTTCTCTCTCTAGGCTAAAATAGTTAGCAACAGGGTCTTTATATTTCTGAAGAGGGTTGATTACAGGGAAAGATACTAGACATCAAAAAGGGTTGGGGGAGGAATCTTACATTCTACCCCACTTAAAAAACGCGAGATGTCCTCATCTCGCAACTTGTGATAATTTCGCAAGATTCACGAATATGAGACTTAGAAAAAAATTTAATCAAGATTAACCACTAAGATAAGTCTTAAAGAGAGCAAGATTCAAAATACGAACAAGATTTAAACTTTATTCATTCTCGGAACTTATACAGTAAAGATAGAGGAACTCTTTACACTTCCATAAGCCCGTCCATCATATGGTCACAAAAGCAGTCCTCACAAGCTGCACAAGTATAAGGTAACTCATCTATGAGAATGATTCTGTGGGTTATTGCTGCGCCTATCTCAGTGGTATGAGGTGTTCTAACAAAAGGACCTCTGAGAGGCAAGCCAAAAACGGGGTAAAGGCATATCTTCTCATGAGGAAGAAAACACGCCAGTAAGAAGACCCGCTCAGAAAACCCAGGATGCCTTGATCTCATGACGCAGTAGTATCGGGGACCCAAACCCAAAGCTTCAATAACCATGGCCAAGCGGACATTGTTACGAAAGTGCTGCTGACCCCAGGGTGTTACCCTAGTTATGTTTTGATAGGTCCGCCATTTGGTTTGCGCTACAGAAGTTCCCAAGTGAGGGAAAAGTGAGCGCTCATACTGCTCTATAAAATCCTTCTTCACAGATTCACTTGCGTCTTGAAGGTGAGGAATCATTATGGATAAAACTAGTTCTTGTTGCCAAGCCATGAAGGAGATTAAGAAGAAAGGAGATCGATGGAAGTAAGATTACTGTGAGCGACAAGTAAAAGTTACGACTTATATAAAGGAAGGAGCTAGCGTAACTTAGAAGCCAACGGTAACTTGCCACTGAAGTTTTACCGTCTTTCCATGATTTGGGTTTGACACATTTTTCTATAGAAGGCATTAAGAATTTTGAGATGAAGAGATAAAAGAAGCTTGTAGGCTAAGTCACCTACTTTCATTGAATTCAGATATAAGGCTCACAATATCTGGGGGATAACTTCTTAAACTCCCCAATAGATAAAGAACTTCTTTTGGGCCGTACTCGAATGAAAACCAAAACCTTGGTATCCAAAACACCGATTTTCACTTCTGAACTCATTGTTTTGAATCCTTAAAATAGGCGTGACTCCTGAGAAGTATTCTAGGAAAAGGGCCTTCCTTTTTTAAACAGAAACTTTCTTTTATTTTAGAGAGGGAATAATTATAAGATCAGAAAGGAAGATTCTTACTCCTGTATACCTCGAAGGTTGGGGAGGAATCTTACATTCTACCCCACTTAAAAAGTGCGAGATGTCCTCATCTCGCAAGGTAGAGGACAGCTCTTTTTCTTAAGATCCAATTTTATTCTGGGGTTTCTTATATTCTGGTCAACCCAACAGAACACTAAGATAAATATCCCTTATATAGAACTCATCATTAAATAACAATTCATTCAGATTATATCATTCATATCTTTAACATGATAATGGTCCATTAGACCGAAAAGTTTCCTTCGGAACATTCCTCCACGGAAATTCAGTCAAGCAAGTCCTCAATTTGACATCCCTTAACTTGATCTACCGATCAAGTATTAACAGCAGCAATCTGACAGCACAACCCACTAATCTCATAGTGATTTGCTGAATTCATTATCATCATTCTAGTTATGAATATCATCACAGGGACTCGTCCCATTCCCCCTCATTGTGGTTTCATTATATTTCAACAAATTTTTAAAAATCATCATTTTTCAATCAGAATTTTCAATCAGAATCCAAATCAATTCATCCATTCTCAAACAGAATTAAAAATCATATCAATCACATTCGAAATCATCATCTAGATAGCATTAACGCTTATAATTTCAAGTCTTAGATTTACTCATATATACTGTCAGTAAAGAGCTGCAGTATACTCTCGGTATATACGGGTAGTCACGGCCCTTGGAATTATAAGGTAACTACTATCATGTCTAGGCCTCAAGAAAGTCAAGGATTCTATATAATTGCGGTACTTCCATCTGAAGACCCAACTACCAAATTACGAATTTCAGTTTGAATATCAAATTGTATGAATTATCTCACACAATTATAACCTTTTTGTGTTTCTTCATAAATTTTTGATATATTTGTCTTCTCAGTTGATCTTTATTAACCAAATGCTCTGATACCAACTGTGAGATCCCTGTTCCCACCGAGCAACGGATTCGGGGTACTGGCAGCGGAAGTAGCGCTTCTCACGCGGGACAGGGGTCCCACACTCGGAGCCTCGCCCACGGATATCCGGACAAGAGACTAATCCGTCGGTTTGTCCAAAACCGAAACCGGAAAAACTTCCTTTACCCGGAAAGCATGGGCGATTCCACCAGGATAACTCTTTACTCTAACGTAGTCAAGATCATTACGGATCAACTGATCTGACTGCACCTTTAACGGTACTTGGTCAATTCAAGGAAGAAACTTGCACTTGGATCATTGGGATCAACGCTTTTTTCCCCATCAAGAGGCACAGCCGTTGATTCCTATCCATAGAACAATTTCTATCCGGGATTTACTTGATCTATCGTAATAATAGAAATTAAATCTCGATTTACGGATCCATCAGTCCAGCCTAACCCCATCCGATCCCATGGGTTAGCCAACCGCCCAACCACTGTAGTGATGGGATCCAATTTGGAATTTGGTTAGGTTTTGTCCCGGGTACCAAGGAAAAGAGTTCCAAGGCCCCCTAGCCGGAAGTTCATGCAAATATAAAATTAGGCACACCACTTACACACCCAATATGAAATTGCCTTATTCTTAGCATCAGCTAACTTTAAAACAATCCTTTAATGAAACCATAGTACCACTGATCACAGTCTTCCAAATTATCCGGTTGATTCTCAAATTTCCCATCATTCCTTCATCATCTATGGCATCATTGGCAACTAGAACGCTCACCACCTGTCCACTCAGAGGCCGTTTCCATAGTTCCTAGCCCATAATACTCGGCAATATAATCATTTATCAAGATGGACTCTCGTTGAAGATCAGCAAGATCAACCAACAGATCCATATAAAAGAGCCATGGACTCATCCGTTGAGGACCAGCAAGGTCAGTCAACCAGATCCATGCCCGGTTTCAAAAAACAACTCTTACTCCTTGTTCCAATATCTTCCTCGACGCACGCGTGGGTATCCTAGGCGACCCAGAGCCCGAGCACCGTATGGTCAGCACCCTCTAGGATCCTTCGCAGGTGACCTAGCGCTTCACTCATAGGCCGCTTCCTTGGTCCCTCATCCAGCGTACCGGAAGCTCACCATTTTAATCGAACCGAGGCTGGTCAAGACCTCGGTCGACCTTGCTACGCGAGACGTCCTCCATTGACTCTCCGTCAGCAGTTGCAACTTTAACAGTTAGGTCTCCACGACCTTAATCACAAGACGGTCAAAATGCTTCCCCAGCATTCTTGACATAAAACAGCCATTTACAAACAACATTTACAAACAGTTTACAAATACAGTTTCTATATTAACTCTCATTTTTCCACATTGTTCCTCATTAATCCACATTACTTATTTCACATTCCATTTATATGTGTACTCATCCAATCACCTCATTTTCCATCTCTTCACTTCAAATTCCTTCACATCACATATCATATATTCACATCCATATCCACATCCATACATCCACATCCATATCCACATTCACATCCATACATCCACATCTACATGCTTATCTCCATTTTCACATCTTCATTTATACATCCACATCCCATATCCACATTCATACATACACATCCATATCCACATCCATACATCCACATCCACATCCACATTCACATCCATACATCCACATCTACATGCTTACCTCCATTTTCACATCCTCATTTATACATCCACATCCCATATCCACATTCATACATACACATCCATACATCCACATCTACATCCACATACATACATACATCCACATCCACATTCACATTCACATACATCCACATCCACATTCCCATACATCCACATCTATACATCCACATTCCACATTCACATCTATACATCCACATCTACATTCACATTCACATACATCCACATCCCCATTCCCATTCATATCTATACATCCACATCTACATCCACATACATACATACATCCACATCCACATTCCACATTCACATCTATACATCCACATCTACATCCACATTCACATACATCCACATCCACATTCCCATTCACATCTATACATCCACATCCATTCACATCTATACATCCACATCTACATCCACATTCACATCTATGCATATATATCTTCATGCATATATCCATTTTCACGTTCATACATCCACACTCCCATCTCCACATCCACACATCCACATACATACATCCATTTCCACATTCCCATTCATATAACCCCATATGCCTTCACATCTAATCTTTTACATCACATCCATTCTCGCCCTATCACAACCTTTATCCTATCACATACACTTCTTACCTCATCCCATACACATCTTAATTCATCTTATCACCTCCTAACTTATTTCATAAGCATCTTATCACCTCTTATCACATTTTATACACTTCTTATCACATCCTATCACCTCTTATTTCTATTTATAGAATACAAGAGAATTCTTATATTTGATATAAGATTTCTTTACACATTTATTTATGCATAAATTCCATTTAAGGAGATTAATACTTTCGAAGTAAGAATCAATCTTTTATGCATCTTCCTATGCATAAATTCATTTTAAATGAAAATGACACTTTTGAATTAAAATTCAATCTTTCATGCATCTTTCTATGCATGAATTCAATTTAGATGAGAATGACACTTTTGAATCAATCTTTATGCATCTTCCTATGCATAAATTCAATTTGGTAGGAATTACACTTTTAGAATAAAAGAATTTCTCTTATGGATCTAAGTTATGCATAAAATCCCTTTATGATGAAAATCATACTTTTAGTATAAAAAGAATATCTTTTATGCATACTTCTATGCATGAATTTCAATTGTGATATAAGTAACACTTTTATAATAAAATAATCAACTTTTATGCATACCTCTATGCATGAAATCCAATATGATAAAAGTAACACTTTTGATATAAAAAATTTTCCTTTATGCATACTTCTATGCATGAAAATTAAAAATGATAAAAGTAACACTTTTGATATAAAAATTTTCCTTTATGCATACTTCTATGCATGAAAATTAAAATTGATAAAAGTAACACTTTTAATATAAAAAAATTATCCTTTATGCATACTTCTATGCATGAAAATTAAAATTTAATAAAAGTAACACTTTTATGTTAAAATAATAATCTTTTATGCATACCTCTATGCATGAAAATCAATGATGCATAATATAAAAATCAATTTCTCTATCATTACAATGAATATCTTTCAATTAATCTAGGATGATAATCCTAGAATATGGTAGGAAGTCCTCTTTTTATGCTTTGAATGAGATTATTTTATGCATAATTTTTATAAAAATTTTGCCATAGCTCCGCTGCTATGACTGATAAATCTCAAATTTTCTAAGGGATAATGCTTATCATTAAGGAAATAATTAAAATAATCTCTAATTGGATTATTAATCCATAATGGATTGAATCATTAATATACATAAACTAAAAGCATAGAAAAAAGCCATTAATTTGACCTCAAGCATAACTTAATCTTGGGTTAAGGAAAAGCTTTATGAAAAGCTTGATTTGGATTGAGAATGGGTCATGAGTATGACCATTTCTTGAGTGAGAGAGAGAATTTACATAAAAATCATTAGAATTTAAACATAAATGAAAATTAACTTCAATAGCATTATGTAACTCTTCACTACTATTCAAACTTCAATAGCATTAAAAAAAAAACCATACCAATTAAACTTCTCAAGCTTGAGAGGGGTTGAGAAGAGAGAAACATTGAGAAATTATAGAAAGATCAATATTCACTAATTACCTTACAACTTGCTTGATTCTTTGTTCACGGTAGAGGCCCCCAACCAATCAATTGGTTAAGTATGTTGATGGAGCCACTAATAGGGATTGAAGAAAGAGGGAAGCTCCAAAAACTAGTGAATTATTAAATGAATTCACAGTTCTTGGCTTAGGTGGAGTAGAGTAACGATACATAAACACTATATCCTTTTCAACAAGGGGGAGGCTTCTATTTATAGGAAAAATTGAGCTCCTAACCAAACAAACTGATTCTAGAATTTTCTAAATCAGTTTGGTCAATATTTGACCATTTTTAGGTCAGTTAAGCTAACTTTTTGGAACTAGACTTGAATGAGGAGAGAGGAGAGATGAAATATCTCAATTTTTATGAGTTTAAAACTCATTCAAGCATGTGAATTATGCACCTCCTTTAAAGAACTCCTCTTCCTTACATATGTGTCATAATGGAATCATTTTAATATTGCTCATAGTTTTTTTACTAATAATCCTTGTACATTTTCAACTCTTCATCTTATGTGAAATATGCACCTCCTTTAAAGAATTCCCCTTCCTTACATATGTCATATTTTTAATATTGCTCATAGTTTTTTTACTAATAATCCTTGTACATTTTCAACTCTTCATCTTATGTGAAATATGCACCTCCTTTAAAGAATTCCCCTTCCTTACATATGTCATATTTTTAATATTGCTCATAGTTTTTTACTAATAATCCTTGTACATTTTCAACTCTTCATCTTATGTGAAATATGCACCTCCTTTAAAGAATTCCCCTTCCTTACATATGTCATATTTTTAATATTGCTCATAGTTTTTTACTAACAATCCTTGTACATTTTCAACTCTTCATCTTATGTGAAATATGCACCTCCTTTAAAGAATTCCCCTTCCTTACATATGTCATATTTTTAATATTGCTCATAGTTTTTTACTAATAATCCTTGTACATTTTCAACTCTTCACTTCATGTGAGCATTTACTCATTTTTGGGTATATTCTTTTTACAAGTTGGATTTATCTCCTCCCTACACATGGATTGATGCTATTGGTCCATAGGAACCTTAATTGGACCATAGTCTAAAGATTTCTGAAAATCTAGACCCTTAGACTAAGGTTCTTTATACCTATTTCCAATTAATTCCAATTGCACATTGGAAAATTCTTTTTGAATTTCTGTTTCAGGGGAACTCATCTGAATTATAAGAGATATTTTTCTATCCAAAAATATTCAAAATCTGAATATTCTCTCTCTAGAATAATTTTTCTCTCTCTAGGCTAAAATAGTTAGCAACAGGGTCTTTATATTTCTGAAGAGGGTTGATTTACAGGGGAAGATACTAGACATCGAAAAGGGTTGGGGGAGGAATCTTACAGTGAGAATGTCCTACATTAGGCGATTCAATGTAGCTAGGACATCTGTCAATCCAAACGGTATGACAATAAATTCATAGTGCTAGCGAGTATTGATGGTTGTCTTTGGGATATCTTGATCATTAATCCTGATCTGGTAATACCCTAATTTGAGATCTATCTTTGTGATGATCTGGGCTCCATTTAGCCTGTCCAGAAGCTCATCACTTTTGGGGATAAGATACTTATTCTTAACTCTCAGCTGATTGAGACCTCTGTAATCCACACAGAGTCTTAACGTCCCATCCTTCTTTTTCTGAAAGAGAACTGGTGCTCCCCAAGGTGAAACACCAGGTCTTATAAACCCTTGTTCTAACAGCTGCCTAAGCTGTTCCTTGAGTTCAATGGCTTCAGGGATTGGCATTTTGTACATGTGGTGCTGGGCTACTGGTGGCTGAGCTCCGGGGGTCAATTCTATCTCATGATCTACTTCTCAAATCAGAGGCATCTCAGTTAGCTTTGCTGGGAATAAATCATTATACTCACAACCATTCTGGTTCTTTAGCCTTTAACTTTGTGTCTACTGGATTCAGTTTGACAACATAAATGAGCTGCTTCTTTCAAGTCCTTTTAGTAACCTCAAAGTCCTTCTTTTGAAGTCCTTTTAGTAACCTAGAAGCTTTTACTACTAGGGATCCAAAAATTCCAGTTCCTTGAACTTTATTCCCGTGAAGGTCACAGAAGGAAATGGTTCAATTTGTGACAGTGAATGTCAGCTTGATTTTTGTGGAGCCAATCCATTCCAAGGATTCCATTGAAAACTCCCAAAGGTAAGACTCTGAACTGGCAGTCAATTACATTCCCATCTAGATTAAACTAAATACGATCAGTCTCATGGTGAGTGAAAAGAATCTTCCCACCGGCCAATTCAACTTACATAGGTTTCCCTGATTTTTGTTCTAAGACTAGCTTACGAAAGCATCCTAGGAAAATAAATGAATGAGTACTGCCTGAATCAATCAAAAGCTTAAATGGCTTACCCTTATACTGAGCTAGAGCATGGATAACAGAGAATTGACGATTTGGCCCTTGGTTTTCAATCGCGGCATAAATATGACCTCTTTCCTCTTCCACTACTTCTGCTATCGTAACTGCTCTGGCTGGATTAACAAATGCCCCAGCTACATTCAATCGCCTAATGCAAGACATTCTTAGAGAATAATTGGATGATTTTGTTCTTGTTTTCTTTGATGATATTCTGATTCTAAGGAAGCACCAACTCTTTGCAAAAAAGAGCAAATGCACTTTCTCTCTCGAGCATGTTGAATACTTGGGCTTTCTTCCCTCCATTAAGAGCAAACCCTCCTTTCCGCAATTTATCATCTTTTATGCAATTTGTTGGTGAAGGAGAGCTTGGTTTGTTAGGATACTGTAGAAGATTGACTACAAGTAGAGCTTGGCAAACCCATATTCTCTAATCTCAATTGCAAGCATCACAATTCAACCTTTTACAATGTCAAGAAGGACTTAAAAAATCATCAGATAAAATGAAAGAGATTCTCACAGAGGATGTGGAGAAGGATGCAAAGATTCAAAGGCTAGAGGAACTTATCAAGCGACTCAAAGCAATGCCAAATGGTGCTCGTGAATGCAAAAAGACATTGGCTGGTATAGAATCTCTTGCGTTTAAAGGTGGAGCATGGAAGAAAAGGATTCATACAACAAAGTAAGTAACATTAGCTGTCATTATGCACTTAGTGATTTAAACAAAATAGTCATGATTTGTGTTCTATCACAAATTTTATGCAAGAGGTGTGTGGTTCTAATGAAGAGGGATGGAAGGATTTGGTCAAATCCATTCAGAATACCAAGTATATTCTCTCAATTATTACTGACCCTCATCATCCTAAAATACGCCAAGTTGTTGTCAGCGATGTAGTGAGCGAGATTACCACCTCCATCGATTCTTCATTAATTCAACATGCTTGTAATGCAGCTGGAATCAGCATGAAAGGGTAGCAAGCAATTCGTCAGGTTATAAAAGATGCATTTCTAAGACAAGGAATCAGTGACACTTTATTTCCTACACTCAAGGTGATTCACAATGTCAAGCGTATCAATAATGATGCTGTGCAGTGCTCAAGGTGATTCACAATGTCAAGCGTATGCATCAGAAATGATCCTGAGTGGCTGGGGGAGCAGTGCCAGAACAGTGCCAATTTTGAGCCTGCATTGCCACTGGAGAGCCTAAATTTGCACTGTTCTGGCATAGCTTCCCCAGTCCTCCACCAGGAACAATTCTGATGCATTGGATGTGTAAGATTCCTCCCCAGCCTCTCAAAATGTCCAGCATCTTCCCCTGTAATCAATCCCTCTTCAGAAATATAAAAGACTTGTTTCTAACTGTTTTAACCTAGAGAGAGAAAATATTCTAGAGAGAGAATATTCAAAATTTTAATATTTTTGGATAGAAAATTATCTCATCTTATTAAAATAAGTTCCCCTGAAACAGAAATTCAAAAAGAACTTTCCAATGTGCAATTGGAATTAATTGGAAATGGGTATAAAGGACCTTACCCTAAGGGTCTAGATTTTCAGAAATTTTTGGATTATGGTCCAATTAAGGTTCCTATGGGCCAATAGCATCAATCCATGTGTAGGGAGGAGATAAATCCAATTTGTAAAAGAAGATACCAAAAAATGAGTAAATGCTCACATAAGATGAAGAGTTGAAAATGTACAAGGTTTATTAGTAAAAAACTATGAGCAATATTAAAATCATTCCATTATGACACATATGTAAGGAAGGGGAGTTCTTTAAAGGAGGTGCATATTTCACATAAGATGAAGAGTTGAAAATGTACAAGGTTTATTAGTAAAAAACTATGAGCAATATTAAAATGATTCCATTATGACACATATGTAAGGAAGGGGAGTTCTTTAAAGGAGGTGCATATTTCACATAAGATGAAGAGTTGAAAATGTACAAGGTTTATTAGTAAAAAACTATGAGCAATATTAAAATGATTCCATTATGACACATATGTAAGGAAGGGTTGTTGCAAGATCAGGGTGTCCAGTTTTGTCCAGTTTATGCTGGACTGGGACAATTCTTGGACAACAAATTTGGGGGGGAAAGGTACTTCAAACGAGATCAAGAAACTAATAGAAAATACACATACACTCAAATTTACCCCCAATATAACTTAAATTAATATAAATTAGTCCAATTTATCAAAATTAACTAAAAATATGACAAAACAATTAAAAAATGATCTTTTCATACTTAGAGTGATCTAATTTTTTTTCCATAGATGCACCAATACAAGTACACTAGTCCCTATAGGTTTTAGATGATTTACATCAAAAATGTAATTTTACTAATTAGATTATTAGTATTTGCAGACCTTCTGATAGCCTGGAAGAATTTTAGAAAAGAGATCATTAAAAATCGAACCATTGGATTTGCAATTTTGACTAACCACCACATTCTACCAATGTTTCACTATCTACCACTCTTTTGATCTACAAGATTATGCATTTTTTAGTGGTAGTTATTGTGGGTGCAAAAAGTGGCATATATTATAACACTTTAAAGACATTGAAATATTTAAAGAAAATAGACAAATAGCTTAAAAATTTCTCAAAAAATCAAGTTAAGTTCTATATTATGTGAAGATCTAAGATGCAAAGTGAAAATATCATATGAGTTTATATGTGAAAGATATTAGCATTTTATTGAACCAGCCCAAATTTGGGACATGGTGTATACATTGAGCTTGTACCTAAGGAAATGAGGACTTTTAACTATCTAATGCTTAATTAGATTATGCAACTATATTCCCAACTTTTCATGTGATGTTCCAACAAAAGAACTTGAAAGGAAATTCCCTCGTTAGCTAGGAGAGATTGGCCACTAAATGTAAATAAATGCTTGTTTTTTTACTATTTACAGGGTGCCTGAGTGGACAAAACTGGGCACCCTGATCCTGCAACCACCCGGAAAGAGAGTTCTTTAAAGGAGGTGCATATTTCACATGCTTGAATGAGTTTTAAACTTATAAAAATTGAGATATTTCATCTCTCCTCTCTCCTCATTTAAGTCTAGTTCCAAAAAGTTAGCTTAACTGACCTAAAAATGGTCAAATATTGACCAAACTGATTTAGAAAATTCTAGAATCAGTTTGTTTGGTTAGGAGCTCAATTTTTCCTATAAATAGAAGCCTCCTCCTTGTTGAAAAATATATAGTGTTTATGCATCGTTACTCTACTCCACCTAAGCCAAGAACTGTGAATTCATTTAATAATTCACTAGTTTTTGGAGCTTCCCTCTTTCTTCAATCCCCATTAGTGGCTCCATCAACATACTTAACCAATTGATTGGTTGGGGGCCTCTACCGTGAACAAAGAATCAAGCAAGTTGTAAGGTAATTAGTGAATATTGATCTTTCTATAATTTCTCAATGTTTCTCTCTTCTAAACCCCTCTCACGCTTGAGAAGTTTAATTGGTATGGTTTTTTTTAAATGCTATTGAAGTTTGAATAGTAGTGAAGAGTTACATAATGCTATTGAAGTTAATTTTCATTTATGTTTAAATTCTAATGATTTTTATGTAAATTCTCTCTCTCACTCAAGAAATGGTCATACTCATGACCCGTTCTCAATCCAAATCAAGCTTTTCATAAAGCTTTTCCTTAACCCAAGATTAAGCTATGCTTGAGGCCAAATTAATGGCTTTTTTCTATGCTTTTAGTTTATGTATATTAATGATTCAATCCATTATGGATTAATAATCCAATTAGAGATTATTTTAATTATTTTCTTAATGATAAGCATTATCCCTTAGAAAAATTGAGATTTATCAGTCATAGCAGCGGAGCTATGGCAAAATTTTTATAAAAAATATGCATAAAATAATCTCATTCAAAGCATAAAAAGAGGACTTCCTACCATATTCTAGGAATTATCATCCTAGATTAATTGAAATAATTTCATTACAATCATGGAGAAATTGAATTTTAATATCATGCATAAAGGATAAGTTTTTATATCAAAAGTGTTATTTTTACCATTTTTATTTCATGCATAGAAGTATGTATAATGGATAAATTTTTATATCAAAAGTGTTATTTTTACCATTTTTATTTCATGCATAGAAGTATGCATAATGGATAAATTTTTATATCAAAAGTGTTATTTTTACCATTTTTATTTCATGCATAGAAGTATGCATAATGGATAAATTTTTATATCAAAAGTGTTATTTTTATCATTTTTAATTTTCATGCATAGAAGTATGCATAAAGGAAAAATTTTTATATCAAAAGTGTTACTTTTATCATTTTTAATTTTCATGCATAGAAGTATGCATAAAGGAAAAATTTTTATATCAAAGTGTTACTTTTATCATTTTTAATTTTCATGCATAGAAGTATGCATAAAAGAAATTTTTTTATATCAAAAGTGTTACTTTTATCATTTTTAATTTTCATGCATAGAAGTATGCATAAAAGTTGATTATTTTATTATAAAAGTGTGACTTTTATCATAATTGAATTTCATGCATAGAGGTATGCATAAAAGTTGATTATTTTATTGTAAGAGTGTTACTTTTATCATATTGGATTTCATGCATATAGGTATGCATAAAAGATATTCTTTTTGTACTAAAAGTGTGATTTTCCTCATAAATGGATTTTATGCTTAACTTAGATGCATAAGAGAAATTCTTTTATTCTAAAAGTGTAATTTCCTACCAAACTGAATTTATGCATTAGAAGATGCATAAAAGATTGATTTTAATTTCGAAAGTGTTAGTCTCCTTAAATGGAATTTATGTATAAATAAATGTGTAGAGAAATCTTATATCAAATATAAGAATTCTCTTTTAAAAAAAAGGATATGAAATGTGATAAGATGTGATAAGAGGTGTATGAGATGTTATAAGAATTGATAAGATGCGTATGGAAAGTGATAGGATGTGATAAGAGGTGTATGAGATGTGATAAGAATTGATAAGATGCGTATGGAATGTGATAAGAGGTGTATGAGATGTGATAAGAATTGATAAGATGCGTATGGAAAGTGTAAGATTCCTCCCCAAACCTCCTTTTGATGTCTAGTATCTTCCCTTGTAATCAAATCCCTCTTCAGAAATATAAAAGATCTTATTTCTAAGTGTTTTAGCCTAGAGAGAGAAAATTATTCTAGAGAGAGAATATTCAGATTATGAATATTTTTGGATAGAAAGATAACTCATCCTATTAAAATAAGTTCCCCTGAAACAGAAATTCAAAAAGAACTTTCCAATGTGCAATTGGAATTAATTGGAAATGGGTATAAAGGACCTTAGCCTAAGGGTCTAGATTTTCAGAAATTTTTGGATTATGGTCCAATTAAGGTTCCTATGGGCCAATAGCATCAATCCATGTGTAGGGAGGAGATAAATCCAATTTGTAAAAGAAGATACCCAAAAATGAGTAAATGCTCACATAAGATGAAGAGTTGAAAATGTACAAGGTTTATTAGTAAAAAACTATGAGCAATTTTAAAAATATGAGATATTTTGGGTATCCAAAAATGAGTAAATGCTCACATAAGATGAAGAGTTGAAAATGTACAAGGTTTATTAGTAAAAAACTATGAGCAATATTAAAATCATTCCATTATGACACATATGTAAGGAAGGGGAGTTCTTTAAAGGAGGTGCATATTTCACATAAGATGAAGAGTTGAAAATGTACAAGGTTTATTAGTAAAAAACTATGAGCAATATTAAAATGATTCCATTATGACACATATGTAAGGAAGGGGAGTTCTTTAAAGGAGGTGCATATTTCACATAAGATGAAGAGTTGAAAATGTACAAGGTTTATTAGTAAAAAAATTATGAGCAATATTAAAATGATTCTATTATGACACACATGTAAGGAAGGAGAGTTCTTTAAAGGAGGTGCATATTTCACATGCTTGAATGAGTTTTAAACTCATAAAAATTGAGATATTTCATCTCTCCTCTCTCCTAATTCAAGTCTAGTTCCAAAAAGTTAGGTTATTTGACCTAAAAATGGCCAAAAATTGACCAAACTGATTGGAAAATTCTAGAATCAGTTTGTTTGGTTAGGAGCTCAATTTTTCCTATAAATAGAAGCCTCCCCCTTGTTGAAAAATATATAGTGTTTATGCATCGTTACTCTACTCCACCTAAGCCAAGAACCATGAATTAATTTAATAATTCACTAGTTTTTGGAGCTTCCCTCTTTCTTCAATCCCCATTAGTGGCTCCATCAACATACTTAACCAATTGATTGGTTGGGGGCCTCTACCGTGAACAAAGAATCAAGCAATTTGTAAGGTAATTAGTGAATATTGATCTTTTCTATAATTTCTCAATGTTTCTCTCTTCTCAACCCCTCTCAAGCTTGAGAAGCTTAATTGGTATGGTTTTTTAAATGCTATTAAAGTTAATTGGTGAATAGTAGTGAAGAGTTACTTAATTTAATAAATGCTATTGAAGTTAATTTTTATTTATGTTTAAATTCTAATGGTTTTTATGTAATTTCTCTCTCTCACTCAAGAAATGGTCATACTCATGACCCATTCTCAATCCAAATGAAGCTTTTCAAAAAGCTTTTCCTTAATCCAAGACTAAGCTATGCTTGAGGCCAAATTAATGGCTTTTTCCTATGCTTTTAGTTTATGCATATTGATGATTCAATCCATTATAGATTAATGATCCAATTAGAGATCATTTTAATTATTTCCTTAATGATAAGCTTTATCTCTTAGAAAAAATTGAGATTTATCAGTCATAGCAGCGGAGCTATGGCAAAATTTTTATAAAAATTATGCATAAAATAATTTCATTCAAAGCATAAAAAGAGGACTTCCTACCATATTCTAGGAATTATCATCCTAGATTAATTGAAAGAATTTCATTATAATCATGGAGAAATTGAATTTTAATATCATGCATAAAGGATAAATTTTTATATCAAAAGTGTTATTTTTACCATTTTTATTTCATGCATAGAAGTATGCATAATGGATAAATTTTTATATCAAAAGTGTTATTTTTACCATTTTTATTTTCATGCATAGAAGTATGCATAATGGATAAATTTTTATATCAAAAGTGTTATTTTTACCATTTTTATTTTCATGCATAGAAGTATGCATAATGGATAAATTTTTATATCAAAAGTGTTATTTTTATCAATTTTTATTTTCATGCATAGAAGTAGGCATAAAGGATAAATTTTTATATCAAAAGTGTTACTTTTATCATTTTTATTTCATGCATAGAAGTATACATAATGGATAAATTTTTATATCAAAAGTGTTACTTTTATCATATTTGAATTTCATGCATAAAGGTATGCATAAAAGTTGATTATCTTATTATAAAAGTGTGTCTTTTATTATATTGAATTTCATGCATAGAGGTATGCATAAAGGTTGATTATTTTATTATAAAAGTGTGACTTTTATTATAATTGATTTTCATGCATAGAGGTATGCATAAAAGTTGATTATTTTATTGTAAGAGTGTTACTTTTATCATATTGGATTTCATGCATAGAGGTATGCATAAAAGATATTCTTTTTATACTAAAAGTGAGATTTTCCTCATAAATGGATTTTATGCATAACTTAGATGCATAAGAGAAATTCTTTTATTCTAAAAGTGTAATTCCTACCAAATTGAATTTATGCATAAGAAGATGCATAAAAGATTGATTTTAATTTCGAAAGTGTTAGTCTCCTTAAATGGAATTTATGCATAAATAAATGTGTAGAGAAATCTTATATCAAATATAAGAATTCTCTTAAAAAAGATATGAAATGTGATAAGATGTGATAAGAGGTGTATGAGATGTGATAAGATTTGATAAGATGCGTATGGAAAGTGATAGGATGTGATAAGAGGTGTATGAGATGTAAAAAGATGTGATAAGATGTGTATGAGATGTGATAGAATGTGTTAAGATGAGTTAGGATGTGTTAAGATGTATATAGGATGTGTTAGGACGAGAATGGATGAAATATGGTTGTATGAATGTGATGTCGATGTATACATGTAGATGTATATGTATGAATGTGAATGTTAGTGTGGATGTGGATGTATAGATGTAGATACGGATGTGTATGTATGTATGTGGATGTGTATGTATGAATGAGGATGTGAAAATGGATGTATGTATGTAGATGTGGATGTATGGATGTATGTATGTAGATGTGGATGTATGGATGTGAATGTGAATGAAGAGGTAGATGTGGATGTATGGATATAGATACGGATATGGATGTATGAATGTGAAAATGGATGTATGCATGAAGATGTATATGCATAGATGTGAATGTGGATGTAGATGTGGATGTATAGATGTGAATGAGAATGTGGATGTGAATGTGGATGTAGATGTGGATGTATAGATGTGAATGAGAATGTGGATGTGGATGTATGTATGTATGTGGATGTAGATGTGGATGTATAGATGTGAATGGGAATGTGGATGTGGGTGTATGTGAATGTGGATGTAGATGTGGATGTATAGATGTGAATGGGAATGTGGATGTGGATGTATGTGAATGTGGATGTAGATGTGGATGTATAGATGTGAATGGGAATGTGGATGTGGATGTATGTATGTATGTGAATGTGGATGTGGATGTATAGATGTGAATGGGAATGTGGATGTGGATGTATATGAATGTGGATGTAGATATGGATGTATAGATGTGAATGGAAATGTGGATGTGGATGTATGTATGTATGTGGATGTAGATGTGGATGTATAGATGTGAATGGGAATGTGGATGTGGATGTATGTATGTATGTGGATGTGGATGTATGAATGAGGACGTGATAATGGATGTATGCATGTAGATGTGGATATATGGATGTGAATATGAATGTGGATGTGGATGTGGATATGGATGTGTATGTATGAATGTAGATATGGGATGTGGATGTATAAATGAGGATGTGAAAATGGAGGTATGCATGTAGATGTGGATGTATGGATGTGAATGTGGATGTGGATGTGGATGTGAATGTGAATGTGGATGTGGATGTGGATGTATGGATGTGGATATGGATGTGTATGTATGAATGAGGATATGGGATGTGGATGTATAAATGAGGATGTGAAAATGGATGTATGCATGTAAATGTGGATGTATGGATGTGAATGTGAATGTGTATGTGAATTAATGTGTCATCGATATGAGGAAATGGATGAGAATGAGTACACATTGAATGGAATGTGGACTAAGGAAAGATAATGTGGAAAGACGAGAGTTCGATTTAGAAACTGTATGTTGTGACTGTTTGTAAATGACTGTTTTATGTCAAGAATGCTGGGGAAGCATTTTGACCGTCTTGTGGATTAAGGTCATGAAGACCTAACTGTTAAAGTTGCAACTGCTGACGGAGAGTCAATGGAGGACGTCTCGCGTAGCAAGGTCGACCGAGGTCTTGACCAGCCTCGGTTCGATTTAAATGGTGAGCTTCCGGTACGGTGGATGAGGGACCAAGGAAGCGGCCTATGAGTGAAGCGCTAGGTCACCTGCAAAGGATCCTAGAGGGTGCTGACCATACGGTGCTCGGGCTCTGGGTCGCCTAGGATACCCACGCGTGCGTCGAGGAAGATATTGGAACAAGGAGTAAGAGTTGTTTTGTGAAACCGGGCATAGATCTGGTTGATTGACCTTGCTGGTCTTCAATGGATGAGTCCATGGCTCTTTATATGGATCTGTTGGTTGATCTTGCTGATCTTCAACGAGAGTCCATCTTGATTTTTATAAGTGATTATATTGCCGAGTATTATGGGCTAGAGACTATTGAAAAGGCTCCTGTGTGGACAGGTGGTGAGCGTTCTAGTTGCCAATGATGCCATAGATACTCTGATGAAGGAATGATGGAATCAACCAGATAAATTGGAAGATTGTGATCAGTGGTACTATGGTTTCATTAAAGGATTGTTTTAAAGTTAGCTGAAGCTAAGAAAAAGGCAATTTCATATTGGTGTGTAAGTGGTGTGGCTAGTTTTATGTTTGCATGAACTTCCGGCTAGGGGGCCTTGGAACTCTTTTCTTTGGTACCCGGGACAAAACCTAACCAAATTCCAAATTGGATCCCATCACTACAGTGGTTGGGCGGTTGGCTAACCCATGGGATGGATGGGGTTAGGCTGGACTGATGGATCCGTAAATCGAGATTTAAATTCTATTATTATGATAGATGAAGTAAATCTCGGATAGTAAATTGTTCTATGGATAGGAATCAACGGCTGTGCATCTTGATGGGGAAAAAAGCGTTGATCCCAATGATCCAAGTGCAAGTTTCTTCCTTGATCTGACCAAGTACCGTTAGAGGTGCAGTCGGATCGGTTTGATCAGTAATGATTTTGACTACGTTAGAGTAAAGAGTTATCCTGGTGGAATCGCCCATGCTTTCCGGATAAGGGAAGTTTTTTCGGGTTCGGTTTTTGAAAAACCGACGGATTAGTCTCTTGTCCGGATATCCGTGGACGAGGCCTCGAGTGTGGGTCCCTGCCCCGCGCATGAAGTGCTACTTCCGCTGCTAGTACCCCGAATCTATTGCACGGTGGGAACAGGGATCTCACAGTTGGTATCAGAGCATTTGGTTAATAAAGATCAACTGAGAAGACAAATATGTCAAAAATTTATCAAGAAACACAAAAAGGTTGTAATTGTGTGATATAAGTCATACAATTTGATATTCAAACTAAAATTCGTAAATTGGTAATTGGGTCTTCAGATGGAAGTACCGCAATTATATAGTATCCCTGACTTGCTTGAGGCCTAGACATGATGGTATTTACCTTATAATTCCAAGGGCCGTGACTACCCGTATATACCGAGAGTATACTGCAGCTCTTTACTGACAGTATATACGAGTAAATCTAAGACTTGAAATTTTAAGCGTTAATGCTATCCAGATGATGAATTCGAATGTGGTTGATATGATTTTTAATTCTGTTTGAGAACTGATGAAATTGATTTGGATTCTGATTGAAAAATGATGATTTCTGAAATTTAGTTGAAATGTAATAAGCTCAGCGAAACCACATGAGGATGAATGGGACGAGTCCCTGTGATGATATTCATAACTGGAATGATGATAACGATTTCAGCAAATCACTATGAGATTAGTGGATTGTGCTGTCAAAGTGCTACTGTTAACACTTGACTCGGTATATCAAGTTAAGGGATGACAAATTGAAAACTTGCTTGACAGAAATTCCCGTGGAGGAATGTTCAGAAAGAAAAAAATTTCGATCTGATGGACCATTATCGTGTTAAAGATATGAATGATATGATCTAAAATGAATTGTTATTTAATGATGAGTTCTATATAAGGGATATTTATCCCCGTATTCTGTTGGGTTGACCAGAATATAAGGAACCCTAGAATAAATTGGATCTTAAGAAAAAGAGTTGTCCTCTACTTGGCGAGATGAGGACATCTCGCACTTTTTTAAGTGGGATAGAATGTAAGATTCCTCCCCAGCCTTTGAGGTATACAGGAGTAAGAATCTCCCTTTTTGATCTCTAAAATAAAAGAACGATTCTGTTTAAGAAAGAAAGACCCTTTCCCTAGAATACTTCTCAGGAGTTCCACCTGTTTTAAGGATTCAGAACAATGAGTTCAGAAGTAAAAATCGGTGTTTTGGATACCAAGGTTTTGGTCTTCATTCGAGTACGGCCCAAAAGAAGTTCTTTATCTATTGGGGAGTTTAAGAAGTTATCCCCCAGATATTGTGAGCCTTATCCGAATTCAAAGAAAGTAAGCGACTTAGCTTACGAGCTTCTTTTATCTCCTCATCTCAAAGTTCTTAATGTATTTCATAGAAATATGTGCCAAACCCAAATCATGGAAAGACGGTAAAACTTCAGTGGCAAGATACCGTTGGCTTCTAAGTTACGCTAGTTCCTTCCTTTATATAAGTCGTAACTTTTACTTGTCGCTCACAGTAATCTTACTTCCATCGATCTCCCTTCTTCTTAATCTCCTTCATGGCTTGGCAACAGGAATTAGTTTTATCCATGATGATTTCTCATCTTCAAGACGCAAGAGAGTCTGTGAAGAAAGACTTTATAGAACAGTATGAGCGCTCACTTTTTCCTCACCTAGGAACTTCTGTAGCGCAGACCAAATGGCGGACCTATCAAGACATAACTAGGGTAACACCCTGGGGTCAGCAGCACTTTCGTAACAATGTCCGCTTGGCCATGGTTATCGAAGCCTTGGGTTTGGGTCCCCGATACTACTGCGTCATGAGATCAAGACATCTTGGGTTTCCTGAGCGGGTCTTCTTACTGGCGTGTTTTCTTCCTCATGAGAAGATATGCCTTTACCCCGTTTTTGGCTTACCTCTCAGAGGTCCTTTTGTTAGATCACCTCATACCACTAAGATAGGTGCAGCAATAACCAATAGAATTATTCCCATAGATGAGTTACCTTATACATGCGCAGCTTGTGAGTGCTGCTTTTGTGATCATATGATGGACGGGCTTATGGAAGTGTAAAGGGTTCTTCTATCTTTACTGTATAAGTTCCGAGAATGAATAAAGTTTAAATCTTGTTCTTATCTTGAATCTTACTCTCTTTGAGACTTTTCTTGGTGGTTAATCCTGATTTAAATTTTTCTCTAAGTCTCATGATTCGTGCATCTTGCGAAATTATCCCAGTTTGCGAGATGAGGACATCTCGCGTTTTTAAGGTGGGGTAGAATGTAAGATTCCTCCCCAAACCCCCTTTTGATGTCTAGTATCTTCCCTTGTAATCAAATCCCTCTTCAGAAATATAAAAGATCTTATTTCTAAGTGTTTTAGTCTAGAGAGAGAAAATTATTCTAGAGAGAGAATATTCAGATTATGAATATTTTTGGATAGAAAGATAACTCATCCTATTAAAATAAGTTCCCCTGAAACAGAAATTCAAAAAGAACTTTCCAATGTGCAATTGGAATTAATTGGAAATGGGTATAAAGGACCTTAGCCTAAGGGTCTAGATTTTCAGAAATTTTTGGATTATGGTCCAATTAAGGTTCCTATGGGCCAATAGCATCAATCCATGTGTAGGGAGGAGATAAATCCAATTTGTAAAAGAAGATACCCAAAAATGAGTAAATGCTCACATAAGATGAAGAGTTGAAAATGTACAAGGTTTATTAGTAAAAAACTATGAGCAATATTAAAAATATGAGATATTTTGGGTATCCAAAAATGAGTAAATGCTCACATAAGATGAAGAGTTGAAAATGTACAAGGTTTATTAGTAAAAAACTATGAGCAATATTAAAATCATTCCATTATGACACATATGTAAGGAAGGGGAGTTCTTTAAAGGAGGTGCATATTTCACATAAGATGAAGAGTTGAAAATGTACAAGGTTTATTAGTAAAAAACTATGAGCAATATTAAAATGATTCCATTATGACACATATGTAAGGAAGGGGAGTTCTTTAAAGGAGGTGCATATTTCACATAAGATGAAGAGTTGAAAATGTACAAGGTTTATTAGTAAAAAAATTATGAGCAATATTAAAATGATTCCATTATGACACACATGTAAGGAAGGAGAGTTCTTTAAAGGAGGTGCATATTTCACATGCTTGAATGAGTTTTAAACTCATAAAAATTGAGATATTTCATCTCTCCTCTCTCCTAATTCAAGTCTAGTTCCAAAAAGTTAGCTTAACTGACCTAAAAATGGTCAAAAATTGACCAAACTGATTGGAAAATTCTAGAATCAGTTTGTTTGGTTAGGAGCTCAATTTTTCCTATAAATAGAAGCCTCCCCCTTGTTGAAAAATATATAGTGTTTATGCATCGTTACTCTACTCCACCTAAGCCAAGAACTATGAATTCATTTAATAATTCACTAGTTTTTGGAGCTTCCCTCTTTCTTCAATTCCCATTAGTGGCTCCATCAACATACTTAACCAATTGATTGGTTGGGGGCCTCTACCGTGAACAAAGAATCAAGCAATTTGTAAGGTAATTAGTGAATATTGATCTTTTCTATAATTTCTCAATGTTTCTCTCTTCTCAACCCCTCTCAAGCTTGAGAAGCTTAATTGGTATGGTTTTTTAAATGCTATTAAAGTTAATTGGTGAATAGTAGTGAAGAGTTACTTAATTTAATAAATGCTATTGAAGTTAATTTTTATTTATGTTTAAACTCTAATGGTTTTTATGTAATTTCTCTCTCTCACTCAAGAAATGGTCATACTCATGACCCATTCTCAATCCAAATGAAGCTTTTCATAAAGCTTTTCCTTAATCCAAGACTAAGCTATGCTTGAGGCCAAATTAATGGCTTTTTCCTATGCTTTTAGTTTATGCATATTGATGATTCAATCCATTATAGATTAATGATCCAATTAGAGATCATTTTAATTATTTCCTTAATGATAAGCTTTATCCCTTAGAAAAAATTGAGATTTATCAGTCATAGCAGCGGAGCTATGGCAAAAGTTTTATAAAAATTATGCATAAAATAATTTCATTCAAAGCATAAAAAGAGGACTTCCTACCATATTCTAGGATTTATCATCCTAGATTAATTGAAAGAAATTCATTATAATCATGGAGAAATTGAATTTTAATATCATGCATAAAGGATAAATTTTTATATCAAAAGTGTTATTTTTACCATTTTTATTTCATGCATAGAAGTATGCATAATGGATAAATTTTTATATCAAAAGTGTTATTTTTACCATTTTTATTTTCATGCATAGAAGTATGCATAATGGATAAATTTTTATATCAAAAGTGTTATTTTTACCATTTTTATTTTCATGTATAGAAGTATGCATAATGGATAAATTTTTATATCAAAAGTGTTATTTTTATCATTTTTAATTTTCATGCATAGAAGTAGGCATAAAGGATAAATTTTTATATCAAAAGTGTTACTTTTATCATTTTTATTTCATGCATAGAAGTATACATAATGGATAAATTTTTATATCAAAAGTGTTACTTTTATCATATTTGAATTTCATGCATAAAGGTATGCATAAAAGTTGATTATCTTATTATAAAAGTGTGTCTTTTATTATATTGAGTAGATGTGGATGTATAGATGTGAATGGGAATGTGGATGTGGATGTATATGAATGTGGATGTAGATATGGATGTATAGATGTGAATGGGAATGCGGATGTGGATGTATGTATGTATGTGGATGTAGATGTGGATGTATAGATGTGAATGGGAATGTGGATGTGGATGTATGTATGTATGTGGATGTGGATGTATGAATGAGGACGTGATAATGGATGTATGCATGTAGATGTGGATATATGGATGTGAATATGAATGTGGATGTGGATGTGGATATGGATGTGTATGTATGAATGTAGATATGGGATGTGGATGTATAAATGAGAATGTGAAAATGGAGGTATGCATGTAGATGTGGATGTATGGATGTGAATGTGGATGTGGATGTGGATGTGAATGTGAATGTGGATGTGGATGTGGATGTATGGATGTGGATATGGATGTGTATGTATGAATGAGGATATGGGATGTGGATGTATAAATGAGGATGTGAAAATGGATGTATGCATGTAAATGTGGATGTATGGATGTGAATGTGAATGTGTATGTGAATTAATGTGTCATCGATATGAGGAAATGGATGAGAATGAGTACACATTGAATGGAATGTGGACTAAGGAAAGATAATGTGGAAAGACGAGAGTTCGATTTAGAAACTGTATTTTGTGACTGTTTGTAAATGACTGTTTTATGTCAAGAATGCTGGGGAAGCATTTTGTGGATTAAGGTCATGAAGACCTAACTGTTAAAGTTGCAACTGCTGACGGAGAGTCAATGGAGGACGTCTCGCGTAGCAAGGTAGACCGAGGTCTTGACCAGCCTCGGTTCGATTTAAATGGTGAGCTTCCGGTACGGTGGATGAGGGACCAAGGAAGCGGCCTATGAGTGAAGCGCTAGGTCACCTGCGAAGGATCCTAGAGGGTGCTGACCATACGGTGCTCGGGCTCTGGGTCGCCTAGGATACCCACGCGTGCGTCGAGGAAGATATTGGAACAAGGAGTAAGAGTTGTTTTGTGAAACCGGGCATGGATCTGGTTGATTGACCTTGCTGGTCTTCAATGGATGAGTCCATGGCTCTTTATATGGATCTGTTGGTTGATCTTGCTGATCTTCAACGAGAGTCCATCTTGATTTTTATAAGTGATTATATTGCCGAGTATTATGGGCTAGAGACTATTGAGAAGGCCCCTGTGTGGACAGGTGGTGAGCGTTCTAGTTGCCAATGATGCCATAGATACTCTGATGAAGGAATGATGGAATCAACCAGATAAATTGGAAGATTGTGATCAGTGGTACTATGGTTTCATTAAAGGATTGTTTTAAAGTTAGCTGAAGCTAAGAAAAAGGCAATTTCATATTGGGTGTGTAAGTGGTGTGGCTAGTTTTATGTTTGCATGAACTTCCGGCTAGGGGGCCTTGGAACTCTTTTCTTTGGTACCCGGGACAAAACCTAACCAAATTCCAAATTGGATCCCATCACTATAGTGGTTGGGCGGTTGGCTAACCCATGGGATGGATGGGGTTAGGCTGGACTGATGGATCCGTAAATCGAGATTTAAATTCTATTATTACGATAGATGAAGTAAATCCCGGATAGTAAATTGTTCTATGGATAGGAATCAACGGCTGTGCCTCTTGATGGGGAAAAAAGCGTTGATCCCAATGATCCAAGTGCAAGTTTCTTCCTTGATCTGACCAAGTACTGTTAGAGGTGCAGTCGGATCGGTTTGATCAGTAATGATTTTGACTACGTTAGAGTAAAGAGTTATCCTGGTGGAATCGCCCATGCTTTCCGGATAAGGGAAGTTTTTTCGGGTTCGGTTTTTGAAAAACCGACGGATTAGTCTCTTGTCCGGATATCCGTGGACGAGGCCCCGAGTGTGGGTCCCTGCCCCGCGCATGAAGTGCTATTTCCGCTGCTAGTACCCCGAATCTATTGCACGGTGGGAACAGGGATCTCACAGAAAGTGATAGGATGTGATAAGAAGTGTATGAGATGTGATAAGAATTGATAAGATGCGTATGGAAAGTGATAGGATGTGATAAGAGGTGTATGAGATGTGATAAGAATTGATAAGATGCGTATGGAAAGTGATAGGATGTGATAAGAGGTGTATGAGATGTGATAAGAATTGATAAGATGCGTATGAAAAGTGATAGGATGTGATAAGAGGTGTATGAGATGTGATAAGAATTGATAAGATGCGTATGGAAAGTGATAGGATGTGATAAGAGGTGTATGCGATGTAAAAAGATGTGATAAGATGTGTATGAGATGTGATAAGATTTGATAAGATGCGTATGGAAAGTGATAGGATGTGATAAGAGGTGTATGAGATGTAAAAAGATGTGATAAGATGTGTATGAGATGTGATAGAATGTGTTAAGATGAGTTAGGATGTGTTAAGATGTATATGGGATGTGTTAGGACGAGAATGAATGTAATATGGTTGTATGAATGCGTTGTGGATGTATACATGTAGATGTATATGTATGAATGTGAATGTTGATGTGAAAATAGATGTATGCATGTGAAAATGGATGTATGAATATGAAGGTGGATGTGTGGATGTGGAAATGGAGGTATGGATGTATGAATGTAGATGTGGATGTATGCATGTAGATGCGTATGTATGAATGTGAAATTGGATGTATGATGTGGACGTACGAACATGGATATGTATGTAGAATAATGAATATGAAGATGTATGTGAGATAATGTAGTCTATATGAGTGAATGGATGAGAACGAGTACACACTGAATGGAATGTGGAATAAGTAATGTGGTCCGAGAGTGGATAATATGGAAAGACAAGAGTTCGTTATAGAAACTGTAATTGTGACTGTTTGTAAATGATTGTTTTATGTCAAGAATGCTGGAGAAGCATTTTGACCGTCTTGAGGGTTAAGGTCATGAAGACTGAACTGATAAAGTTGCAACTGCTGACGGAGAGTCAATGGAGGACGTCTCGCGTAGCAAGGTCGATCGAGGTCTTGACCAGCCTCGGCTCGATTTAAATGGTGAGCTTCCGGTACGGTGGATGAGGGACCAAGGAAGCGGCCTATGAGTGAAGCGCTAGGTCACCTGCGAAGGATCCTAGAGGGTGCTGACCATACGGTGCTCGGGCTCTGGGTCGCCGAAGATACCCACACGTGCGTCGTGGAAGATATTGGAATAAGGAGTAAGAGTTGTTTTCTGAAACCGGGCATGGATTTGGTTGATTGACCTTGCTGGTCATCAACAGATGAGTCCATGGCTCTTTTATATGGATCTGTGGGTTGATCTTGTTGATCTTCCACGGAGATTCCATTCTATTATATGAATATATTGCCGGTTACTATGAGCTAGGAACCATGGAAAAGGCCCCTGAGAGAACAGGTGGTGAGCGTTCTGGTTGCCAATGATGCCATAAGTATACTGATGAAAGAATGACTGAAAATAAGGATTCAACCAGAGACTTTGAGGTTTGTCATCAGTGACATAATGGTTTTATTAAAGGATTGTTTTAAAGCTAGTTGATGCTAAGAAAAAGGCAATTTCATATTGGGTGTGTAAGTGGTATGACTAGTTTTATGTTTGCATGAACTTCCGGCTAGGGGGCCTTGGAACTCTTTTCCTTGGTACCCGGGACAAAACCTAACCAAATTCCAAATTGGATCCCATCACTATAGTGGTTGGGCGGTTGGCTAACCCATGGGACTGGATGGGGTTAGGCTGGACTGATGGATCCGTAAATCGAGATCTAATTTCTATTATTACGATAGATGAAGTAAATCCCGGATAGAAATTGTTCTATGGATAGGAATCAACGGCTGTGCCTCTTGATGGGGAAAAAAGCGTTGATCCCAATGATCCAAGTGCAAGTTTCTTCCTTGATTTGACCAAGTACCGTTAAAGGTGCAGTCAGATCAGTTGATCTGTAATGATCTTGACTATGTTAGAGTAAAGAGTTATCCTGGTGGAATCGCCCATGCTTTCCGGGTAAAGGAAGTTTTTTCGGTTTCGGTTTTGGACAAACCGACGGATTAGTCTCTTGTCCGGATATCCGTGGGCGAGGCCCCGAGTGTGAGACCCCTACCCACGCATGATGTGCTACTTCCGCTGCTAGTACCCCGAATCCGTTGCGCGGTGGAGACCGGGATCTCACAGTTGGTATCAGAGCGAGGTTTTCAAAGCTAATAAAGATAATTAAATTCTTATCTGAAATTGGTAATAAGAATTCAGAAACAGCATTTTCATAATGTATTTTCATTCCGTAAGCTTCTTTAATGAAGAAATTTTAATCAAAGAAATTGTTTTTATAGATTGAAGTTCCCCATTTATCTGGTATTCCCGACCTCACCCAGTCTCAAGATATGATTGCATTTGCCTTCGAGCATCTCATCTCTTCCGCTTCAACACGAACAAGCCGAGCAAGACTCGCACGCCATTTCGAGGAATTATATTTTCCTAACCCAGTGGAGAGACAATAGCATAAGTGGGTTGCAGGGCTATATATCCACGCCTCTTATAACCGGCGTGCAATGCTGAGGCAGAACCTCTCATTGGCCATGATTTTGATAAAGCTGAAAATGACGCGTGGTGTCATTCTATATCTTTCAACGCCTCAAAATTTCAGACGTACTTGCCGAGTTTAAAGACTCCTTAGTCGATTTATCCCTAAGGAGAAAATTATAGCTCCCTTCGCAGTTAGAGAACTTATGTAACAGGGCATGACTATGACCTAGTACCGTCGTCTTATACGTCTCTCGAAGAGATTTTGAATTTTGGAGCCGAGCCACTCTATGTAATTATTGCAACTTGTATATAAATATACAAATGTTTTTTTTTATGGACGATCGGATAAAGAAAAATCTATTTATCAGACTTAAGTCATAGATCTCCAATAAGATCAACTCAGGAGCAAATTATGTCAAAAGTTTATCAAGACGCACAAAAAGGTTGTAATTGTTTGATATAATTCATACAAATTGTTAATTCAAATTGAAATTCGTAAATTAGTAATTGGGTCTTCAATTGGAAGTACCGCAATTGTATGGAACCCTGACTTGCTTGAGACCTAGACATGATGGTATTTACCTTATAGTTTCGAGTATCATGACTATCCGTATATACCGAGGGTATAACTGCAGCTCTTTACCGACAGTATATACGAGTAAATCTAAGACTTGAAATTATAAGCGTTAATGCTATCCAAATGATGATTTTGAATGTGGTTGATATGATTTTTAATTCTGTTTGGGAACTGATGAATTGATTTGGATTCTGATTGAAAAATGATGATCCTTGAAAATGGGTTGAAATGTAATAAGCTGAGCGAAACCACAATGTGGATGATTGGGACGAGTCCCTGTAATGATAAATGATGAAAATGATTCAGCAAATCACTATGAGATTAGTGGATTGTGCTGTCAAATTGCTACTGTTAATACTTGAGACGGTAGATCAAGTTAAGGGATGACAAATTGAGAACTTGCTTAACTTAAATTCCGTGGAGGAATGTTTAGAAGAAAATTTTTCGGTCTAATGGACCATTATCGTGTTAAAGATATGAATGATATGATCTGAATGAATTGTTATTTAATGATGAGTTCTATATAAGGGATATTTATCCCCATATTCTGTTGGGTTGACAAGAATATAAGGAACCCCAGAATAAATTGGATCTTAAGTAAAAGAGTTGTCCTCTACTTGCGAGTCGATGAGGACATCTTGCACCTTTTAAGTGGGGTAGAATGTAAGATTCCTCCCCCAGCCTTAGAGGTATACAGGAGTAAGAATCTCCCTTTCTGATCTTATAATTATTCTCTCTCTAAAATAAAAGAAAGATTCTGTTTAAAAAGGGAAGACACTTTTCCCAGAATACCTTCTCAGGAGCCCACTTGTTTTAAGGATTCAGAACAACGAGTTCAGAAGTGAGAATCGATGTTTTGGATATCAAGGTTTTGGTCTCGAGTACGGCCCAAAAGAAGTTCTTTATCTCTTGGGAAGTATAAGAAGTTATCTCCCTGATATTGTGGACCAAAGAAAGTAGGTGATTTAGCTTACGAACTTCTTTTATCTCCTCATCTCAAAGTTCTGAATACCTTCTATAGAAAAATGTGCCAAACCCAAATCATGGAAAGACGGTAAAACTTCAGTAGCAAGTTACTGTTGGCTTCTAAGTTACGCTAGCTCCTTCCTTTATATAAGTCGTAACTTTTACTTGTCGTTCACAGTAATCTTACTTCCATCGATCTTCTTTCTTTCTTAATCTCCTTCACGGCTTGGCAACAAGAATTAGTTTTATCCATGATGATTTCTCACCTTCAAGACGCAAGGGAGTCTGTGAAGAAAGATTTTATAGAGCAGTATGAGCGCTCACTTTTCCCTCACTTGGGAACTTCTGTAGCGCAGACAAAATGGCGGACCTATCAAGACATAACTATGGTAACACCCTGGGGTAAGCAGCACTTTCGTAACAATGTCCGCTTGGCCATGGTTATTGAAGCTTTGGGTTTGGGCCCCCGATACTACTGCGTCATGAGATCAAGGCATCCTGGGTTTTCTGAGCGGGTCTTCTTACTGGCGTGTTTTCTTCCTCATGAGAAGATATGCCTTTACCCCGTTTTTGGCTTGCCTCTTAGAGGTCCTTTTGTTAGATCACCTCATACCACTGAGATAGGTGCGGCAATAACCAACAGAATTATTCCCATAGATGAGTTACCTTATACTTGTGCAGCTTGTGAGTGCTGCTTTTGTGATCATACGATGGACGGGCTTATGGAAGTGTAAAGAGTTCTTCTATCTTTACTGTATAAGTTCCGAGAATGAATAAAGTTTAAATCTTGTTCTTATCTTGAATCTTGCTCTCTTGAGACTTTTTTTTAATTGGTGGTTAATCTTAATTAAAAAAAAATTTCTCTCAGTCTCATACTTGTGCATCTTGCGAAATTACCCCCAGTTTGCGAGATGAGGGCATCTCGCGTTTTTCAAGTGGGAGAGAATGTAAGATTCCTCCCCAGCCTCTCAAAATGTCCAGCATCTTCCCCTGTAATCAATCCCTCTTCAGAAATATAAAAGACTTGTTTCTAACTGTTTTAACCTAGAGAGAGAAAATATTCTAGAGAGAGAATATTCAAATTTTTAATATTTTTGGATAGAAAATTATCTCATCTTATTAAAATAAGTTCCCCTGAAACAGAAATTCAAAAAGAACTTTCCAATGTGCAATTGGAATTAATTGGAAATGGGTATAAAGGACCTTACCCTAAGGGTCTAGATTTTCAGAAATTTTTGGATTATGATCCAATTAAGGTTCCTATGGGCCAATAGCATCAATCCATGTGTAGAGAGGAGATAAATCCAATTTGTAAAAGAAGATACCCAAAAATGAGTAAATGCTCACATAAGATGAAGAGTTGAAAATGTACAAGGTTTATTAGTAAAAAACTATGAGCAATATTAAAATGATTCCATTATGACACATATGTAAGGAAGGGGAGTTCCTTAAAGGAGGTGCATATTTCACATAAGATGAAGAGTTGAAAATGTACAAGGTTTATTAGTAAAAAACTATGAGCAATATTAAAATGATTCCATTATGACACATATGTAAGGAAGGGGAGTTCTTTAAAGGAGGTGCATATTTCACATAAGATGAAGAGTTGAAAATGTACAAGGTTTATTAGTAAAAAACTATGAGCAATATTAAAATGATTCCATTATGATACATATGTAAGGAAAGAGAGTTCTTTAAAGGAGGTGCATATTTCACATGCTTGAATGAGTTTTAAACTCATAAAAATTGAGATATTTCATCTCTCCTCTCTCCTCATTTAAGTCTAGTTCCAAAAAGTTAGCTTAACTGACCTAAAAATGGTCAAATATTGACCAAACTGATTTAGAAAATTCTAGAATCAGTTTGTTTGGTTAGGAGATCAATTTTTCCTATAAATAGAAGCCTTCCCCTTGTTGAAAAATATATAGTGTTTATGCATCGTTACTCTACTCCACCTAAGCCAAGAACTGTGAATTCATTTAATAATTCACTAGTTTTTGGAGCTTCCCTCTTTCTTCAATCCCCATTAGTGGCTCCATCAACATACTTAACCAATTGATTGGTTGGGGGCCTCTACCGTGAACAAAGAATCAAGCAAGTTGTAAGGTAATTAGTGAATATTGATCTTTCTATAATTTCTCAATGTTTTTCTCTTCTAAACCCCTCTCACGCTTGAGAAGTTTAATTGGTATGGTTTTTTTTAAATGCTATTGAAGTTTGAATAGTAGTGAAGAGTTACATAATGCTATTGAAGTTAATTTTCATTTATGTTTAAATTCTAATGATTTTTATGTAAATTCTCTCTCTCACTCAAGAAATGGTCATACTCATGACCCGTTCTCAATCCAAATCAAGCTTTTCATAAAGCTTTTCCTTAACCCAAGATTAAGCTATGCTTGAGGCCAAATTAATGGCTTTTTTCTATGCTTTTAGTTTATGTATATTAATGATTCAATCCATTATGGATTAATAATCCAATTAGAGATTATTTTAATTATTTCCTTAATGATAAGCATTATCCCTTAGAAAAATTGAGATTTATCAGTCATAGCAGCGGAGCTATGGCAAAATTTTTATAAAAATTATGCATAAAATAATCTCATTCAAAGCATAAAAAGAGGACTTCGTACCATATTCTAGGAATTATCATCCTAGATTAATTGAAAGAATTTCATTACAATCATGGAGAAATTGAATTTTAATATCATGCATAAAGGATAAGTTTTTATATCAAAAGTGTTATTTTTACCATTTTTATTTCATGCATAGAAGTATGCATAATGGATAAATTTTTATATCAAAAGTGTTATTTTTACCATTTTTATGTCATGCATAGAAGTATGCATAATGGATAAATTTTTATATCAAAAGTGTTATTTTTACCATTTTTATTTCATGCATAGAAGTATGCATAATGGATAAATTTTTATATCAAAAGTGTTATTTTTATCATTTTTAATTTTCATGCATAGAAGTATGCATAAAGGAAAAATTTTTATATCAAAAGTGTTACTTTTATCATTTTTAATTTTCATGCATAGAAGTATGCATAAAGGAAAAATTTTTATATCAAAGTGTTACTTTTATCATTTTTAATTTTCATGCATAGAAGTATGCATAAAAGAAATTTTTTTATATCAAAAGTGTTACTTTTATCATTTTTAATTTTCATGCATAGAAGTATGCATAAAAGTTGATTATTTTATTATAAAAGTGTGACTTTTATCATAATTGAATTTCATGCATAGAGGTATGCATAAAAGTTGATTATTTTATTGTAAGAGTGTTACTTTTATCATATTGGATTTCATGCATATAGGTATGCATAAAAGATATTCTTTTTGTACTAAAAGTGTGATTTTCCTCATAAATGGAATTTATGCTTAACTTAGATGCATAAGAGAAATTCTTTTATTCTAAAAGTGTAATTTCCTACCAAACTGAATTTATGCATTAGAAGATGCATAAAAGATTGATTTTAATTTCGAAAGTGTTAGTCTCCTTAAATGGAATTTATGTATAAATAAATGTGTAGAGAAATCTTATATCAAATATAAGAATTCTCTTTTAAAAAAAAGGATATGAAATGTGATAAGAGGTGTATGAGATGTGATAAGAATTGATAAGATGCGTATGAAAAGTGATAGGATGTGATAAGAGGTGTATGAGATGTGATAAGAATTGATAAGATGCGTATGGAAAGTGATAGGATGTGATAAGAAGTGTATGAGATGTGATAAGAATTGATAAGATGCGTATGGAAAGTGATAGGATGTGATAAGAGGTGTATGAGATGTGATAAGAATTGATAAGATGCGTATGGAAAGTGATAGGATGTGATAAGAGGTGTATGAGATGTGATAAGAATTGATTAGATGCGTATGGAAAGTGATAGGATGTGATAAGAGGTGTATGAGATGTGATAAGAATTGATAAGATGCGTATGGAAAGTGATAGGATGTGATAAGAGGTGTATGAGATGTAAAAAGATGTGATAAGATGTGTATGAGATGTGATAAGATTTGATAAGATGCGTATGGAAAGTGATAGGATGTGATAAGAGGTGTATGAGATGTAAAAAGATGTGATAAGGTGTGTATGAGATGTGATAGAATGTGTTAAGATGAGTTAGGATGTGTTAAGATGTATATGGGATGTGTTAGGACGAGAATGAATGTAATATGGTTGTATGAATGCGATGTGGATGTATACATGTAGATGTATATGTATGAATGTGAATGTTGATGTGAAAATAGATGTATGCATGTGAAAATGGATGTATGAATATGAAGGTGGATGTGTGGATGTGGAAATGGAGGTATGGATGTATGAATGTAGATGTGGATGTATGCATGTAGATGCGTATGTATGAATGTGAAATTGGATGTATGATGTGGACGTACGAACATGGATATGTATGTAGAATAATGAATATGAAGATGTATGTGAGATAATGTAGTCTATATGAGTGAATGGATGAGAACGAGTACACACTGAATGGAATGTGGAATAAGTAATGTGGTCCGAGAGTGGATAATATGGAAAGAACAGAGTTCGTTATAGAAACTGTAATTGTGACTGTTTGTAAATGATTGTTTTATGTCAAGAATGCTGGAGAAGCATTTTGACCGTCTTGAGGGTTAAGGTCATGAAGACTGAACTGATAAAGTTGCAACTGCTGACGGAGAGTCAATGGAGGACGTCTCGCGTAGCAAGGTCGATCGAGGTCTTGACCAGCCTCGGCTCGATTTAAATGGTGAGCTTCCGGTACGGTGGATGAGGGACCAAGGAAGCGGCCTATGAGTGAAGCGCTAGGTCACCTGCGAAGGATCCTAGAGGGTGCTGACCATACGGTGCTCGGGCTCTGGGTCGCCGAAGATACCCACACGTGCGTCGTGGAAGATATTGGAATAAGGAGTAAGAGTTGTTTTCTGAAACCGGGCATGGATCTGGTTGATTGACCTTGCTGGTCATCAACAGATGAGTCCATGGCTCTTTTATATGGATCTGTGGGTTGATCTTGCTGATCTTCCACGGAGATTCCATTCTATTATATGAATATATTGCCGGTTACTATGAGCTAGGAACCATGGAAAAGGCCCTTGAGAGAACAGGTGGTGAGCGTTGTGGTTGCCAATGATGCCATAAGTATACTGATGAAAGAATGACTGGAAATAAGGATTCAACCAGAGACTTTGAGGTTTGTCATCAGTGACATAATGGTTTTATTAAAGGATTGTTTTAAAGCTAGTTGATGCTAAGAAAAAGGCAATTTCATATTGGGTGTGTAAGTGGTATGACTAGTTTTATGTTTGCATGAACTTCCGGCTAGGGGGCCTTGGAACTCTTTTCCTTGGTACCCGGGACAAAACCTAACCAAATTCCAAATTGGATCCCATCACTACAGTGGTTGGGCGGTTGGCTAACCCATGGGACTGGATGGGGTTAGGCTGGACTGATGGATCCGTAAATCGAGATCTAATTTCTATTATTACGATAGATGAAGTAAATCCCGGATAGAAATTGTTCTATGGATAGGAATCAACGGCTGTGCCTCTTGATGGGGAAAAAAGCGTTGATCCCAATGATCCAAGTGCAAGTTTCTTCCTTGATTTGACCAAGTACCGTTAAAGGTGCAGTCACATCAGTTGATCTGTAATGATCTTGACTACGTTAGAGTAAAGAGTTATCCTGGTGGAATCGCCCATGCTTTCCGGGTAAAGGAAGTTTTTCCGGTTTCGGTTTTGGACAAACCGACGGATTAGTCTCTTGTCCAGATATCCGTGGACGAGGCCCCGCGAGTGTGAGACCCCTACCCACGCATGATGTGCTACTTCCGCTGCTAGTACCCCGAATCCGTTGCGCGGTGGACCGCGATCTCACAGGATGACGAACAATGTAGTTTTACACATGATTACAGCTGTTTTTATCTTATAAACTATTGTTTCTCACAATTAATTTACTCAACTTCATTATAAATGCATCAGAAATGATCCTGAGTGGCAGAGTAGTGCTTGAACAGTGCAAATTTTGAGCCTGCACCGCCGCTGCAGAGCCTAAATTCGCACTGTTCTAGCATAGCTTCCCCAGTCCTCCAGGAGCAATTCTGATGCGATGATAAACACTATATTTTTACACATGATTAAAGGTGTTTTTATCTTATAAACTATTGTTTCTCACAATTAGTGTGCTCAACTTCATTATAAATCATCAAAAATGATCGTGAGTGGCTAGGGGAGAAGTGCCAGAACAGTGCGAATTTTGAGCCTACATCGCCATTGCAGAGGCCAAATTCGCACTGTTCTGGCACAGCTTCCTCAATCCTCCAGGAGCATTTCTGATGCCTTGGGTGACAAACTGGTACGACACTCCATGTTGAACAAACATGATGACACCGAGACATTGTAAGAGAAACTTAAAATTTTAATTATCAAAAGATTACAAATGAAAGCCAGATAGGCTTGTTACAAAGGGGGGTTTGAAACAAAAGAGTTGCTTAAAAAAAAAAGGTTAACATCTAAGATCTCTAGATCGTGTCTCGCCCGCCCTCAAATGCGCCGAGCTAGTTGCATGTCCTTGGCAGACATGGTAATCCTCTTTACATGTATTGCAAGGAGGTTGGTGTCTTCAAAAATCCCAACAAGGTAAGCCTCGGGGCTTCTTGCAATGCTTCAAGGGCAATCCCCTACACACACGGAACTCTATTCTATATCGTTGGAGAATCTCCTTCATTATGCGAGCGAAAGGGGCTCTTCTTATTAGCAACTCAGTGTTCCTCTGATAAAACTTGATTTCTTGTAGAGCACTATGCCCTTGGCACATCCTTCTCCTTGGAGCTCTCTGTGTTGTGTTAGTGCATTGGCGAGATTGGGACTTCCTTGGCTTGAAGAGCTTGACCTTTCTACGCTTATGCACACTTTTTGCAGGAACCTCCTCTTGGTCTCTCTCATAGTCTCAATCCTCCTCCTCTTGTTGCTATGGTACCTATGTATCAAGTTCCTCCCGGGTAGGTAGGGGACCCTGTCCTGGTAGTAGGGTCTTGCCACCTATGGTGCTGCGCAATGTAGGAATTTTTTCACCAACCCACTCGAACTACTCATCTCATTGGCCTCTCTGTGTCTTGATCTCTCGGGTGGCTGCATTGTGGGGTCTTCTTCACATGCTTGCTCCCACTAGAAGGGCCTGCATGTGTATGCGTTGGTATTGCTGTGGGGGGAGGAGGGTTGGACTCTGGTGATCCCATTAGGCGTGTCCTACAATCCAAGAGGTCACTCTCTTCCATGGTGTTGCCAGTATGTGGTCGTTGGATGCCTTGCACTGTGTTTTGTGAAGGCATGGTAACACGTGCGGTGTTCTTCATGCGTGCCATATCCATGTATGACTATGCTAATGTGGTGATGTGCTAGTGTCCTTACGTGGGTGTCTATGTAGATCTTGAGGTCAAGCTCTCTAAAAAAGTGAAATGAAAATGAAGTGAGAGAAGGAACTATTAATAGTTTTTTTAAAGGGGAAAAAACAAAAACCTAACTAAACTTATTTTCTTAGCCTTATTACATCTAGATTTATGTTGGTGCGTGCACCACCCAACGCCTCCCTTGTCTCCTTATTCGTGCACGCCAAGCACCATGCCTATGGGGAGCATTGGTCTACAACCATTCAAGCCGAGCATGACTTTTTGCAACCTTGCGTGCCTCTTGTGCAAGCTAGATTGTTGGGCCCGCTCCCTAACCACTACCCTTCCAAAGGTTGTGCGATAAAACCAATTGAGCATCTCTTGTAGATAGTTTGTACAAGTTCCTCCTGCAGAATCTCCACCTCCATGTCTTGTATTTTTGAAATAAACCCCTCTTGCTTTATAATGTGATTTCTCCGTCCCTTGGGTACTCCACATGTCGAGCGATCCATACTTGTTCATGAAATATGCACCATGCGCATAAACTATGTGTTGTACACATGACAATAGAATTTAATTAGAAAAAGTCAAGGTTAAAACACCAGTTTATTTTTTTACTGTACAACTTAGCATATAGTGTGTTACTTTACTCTCTCCCCAAGCACCTACACTTTTGGTGAATTCTATGATATGTTTTTGGAATGATGCTCGTTCTTGGGTAGTTGTGCTACTTTGATTCATAATGTGAACCATGTTATTGAAATTTATCCAAAGATGTTTATGCATATTTACAAGAGCTGGCATTGGACAATCTACATTTGTGGTGATTGCACACAAGTCTCTCCAGAGTCCCCAAGTGTTCTTTGAATTCTCTATGTTTGCTGGCTTCTCCAAAAATCTCCTTACCTTTGATCCAGTCATGGAGACCTTTTGAGCAACCTCGTATGACATACCAGAGGCCTGCTTATTCACTTCAATTTTCACGTTTTCACCATGGCAGCCCAGAGAATTCAAAAGATGCTCTAATTTACTAAGGGCTGCAACTTTCCTCTCTTGTGTAGGCATTGTGAATGCATAATCGATATGGCACTTAAGCAATCAATCAAAGATTCTCATGAATGCATGAAGTGTGCAAAAGTGAATATTCTATAGTGAAAAATTAATGATGGGGCTCCAATTTGAACTCCTGTTTGGTTCTCCTAGCACATCACGAGACATGACACCTTCCACCCATCTTGCATTTGGTTGTTCCTCATCTTTATGAGTTGACTCGGTTGGATCTACTACATCTTCTTGTTGCTTCTTCCCTTTCTTGTTTTGGGACCTTTTGAGGCATCCTTCCCAACAGAACCAACCTTCTGTATACCTTTTCCATTTGTCTTTTTCTGCCTAGGAATATCAATCTGAGCATTGCAGTATGGACAAGGCCATCTTGATGTCGCGCCTTGGGCACAACCCATCATGCATTTAATTGTCTTCAAATCTCCCCCAAGATGCCAATCCACCTTGAACTTTCCTATGTTTTCTACATCTAAAAGTGGACCATCAATTTGCTTTTTGATTACATCTGTTATCGAGGGAGTCCTTTCAAACATCCATGTGTCAATACCTCATGTGTCTCCTTCGGTACCATAAGCCACCATACCTTTTTCTCAGATTGCACACTAAAACTTAGTTTGGTAGTCTTTTCCCATGCACAGATCATGGCCTCATTCATGAGCGTAATGATCATACGTTCCAGCTTCTGACCTTTCACAATTTGGCACTCATCTAGCTTGAGCACAAATGAAAGTGTGCTCCCCAAAACTGCAAATAAACGGTAATTTACAATATTCAAAACAAAATAATCGTCTTCATTTTCTACTGAAAAACATGAATAGGAGCAATTGCAAGTTCTCACCTTCTGGTGAAAGACCATAGAACTTCACCATAGCTTGTTGTAGTCTCTCAATATGAACAAAGATGTTATTGTTGTAAAAATCATAGTGAAATTATGTACTTGTTGTCTTGATTTTATTTCTGCTCAACCCTGTGTCTAATGTTAGTGTGACCTCAACGTGATAAAACTCTCCTATAGCTCGTGCTCCCCCAGCAACTCAGGATCATTTCTAATGCATTTATAATGAAGTTGAGTACACTACTTTGTGAGAGCAATAGTTTATAAGATAAAAATAGCTTTAATCATGTGTAAAAATACATTATTTGTCATCCAATGCATCACAACTGCTCCTGGAGGGCTGGGGAAGCTATGCCAGAACAGTGCGAATTTGGGCTCTACAGCAGCGGTGCAAGCTCAAAATTCGCACTGTTCTGGCACTGCTCCCCCAGCCACTCAGAATCATTTTTGATGTATTTATAATCAAGTTGAGTACATTGATTATGAGAAACAGTAATTTACAAGATAAAAATACCTTTAATCATGTGTAAAAATACATTATTTGTCATCCAATGCATCAGACTTGCTCTTGAAGGGCTGGGGAAGCTATGCCAAAACAGTGCGAATTTGTGCTCTACACTAGCGGTGCAGGCTCAAAATTCGCACTGTTCTGGCACTGCTCCCCTAGGCTCTCAGCGTCATTTTTTATGCATTCACAAAAACATTGATGGTACAAACTAGAAAAAACAATGATATACTTCATGAAAATAAGTTTGCAAAAATTGTATTGTATTCATAATAAGAAGTGATACATCATCTTTACAAAAGCTTTCTTACAATATTGAGCTTCCTTCTCTTGTTATTGTGCAGAGTGTGCTCAAGGAGTGATTGGGCTATTTCTTGAGGATCCTCTATGCCTATGCTTTTGGCTATACCTATACGAGCAAGAAGCTTACCCCTAAATCCAAAACCAAAAACATCAAAGGCAAGGTATTTTTTAATCAGAACTATACATTTGGTGCTCTCTGTCTCATAGAGGCTACACAGAGCATCTTAGAGAGGGCTTTCAAAAAGAAGAGTCCCTGTGGATAATGGCGATGCCATCCATAGGAAGTCAACCAAGATAGTGCGCCAACGTAGCATCATGTCCATGGACCTTGGCCTGGTCTCTGCTGCTGCTGCTGCCACCTCTCCCAGCAAATGCGTCAATTTCAACCACCCTCTGCAATCAAAGGAAAAATAAAAATATTTTCCTATACATAATTATAAATGTTTCTAGGTTGTAAAAAGGTCGATTATTACCTCTTGCTCAATGTCTTCTTTTGCCAAAGTGCTGGTGGGGACGAAGAGGTCAATCGAGGACTTAGCCTCATCCTTTTTTGGTCAATCGAGGACTTAGCCTTATCCTTTATTGGTGCTTTGGTCTCCTCCACCACTCTGGCAACAAGGGTATCCTTTTCAGTCTCTAGCTTCTCGTGTAAGGTTGTGAATTCCTCCTCTAGAACTAGGCTTTCTCTGCGGTCTCAACCACATTTTCCTTGACCAAAGCAACTATCTCTGCGATAGATTCTCCAGAGGGTAATATAGCACTATCTAGGTGAGGACCAAGATTGTGGATGTATCAAGGTCCACCTCACATCGCGTGCATATAATGCCCAAGCATTCATCCATTCTCAAGCCAGCTGCCTTTTCAAGGTCATGAAGAAATAAGTATTCTTCACCTTCCACCACAATGGTGCTCAAGAGATTGATCTCAAGCTCTGGCAGCACCTTGCTCTCCTCGTGTGGGGAAGATGGCCCCGCATCTTCTACTATAGTGGGCTGTTTAGCTACAGATTGTGCACCCTCTGGAAAGTGCTCTGATGCAAGCTGCTCTTCTACACCAGCACTCGTTCCTCGTGTGGGGAATATGGCCCCGCATCTTCTACTACAGTGGGCTGTTTAGCTACAGATTGTGCACCCTCTGGAAAGTGCTCTGATGCAAGCTTCTCTTCTACACCAGCACTCGTTCCTACTTCCTTCACTTCCTTGTCATCCCTCAAATACCCTACCAAACTGCAATGCAAGCATCTCTACCTCCTCATCCGAATCCTCATCTCACTGATGAGGAACGCAAAAGTGGCGAGCCATGAGAGGAGCCTAGTTCCTAAATTGCCCTTCCCCAACCTCTTCACCTTTTGCTTATTGAAGATACAGTAAGCTCTTGCGAGAATGCACATGTCGATGAAGCATTCAAGGCACTAGATGTAGGGGCGGGCATATTGTTGAATGTACTTAAGCAGCTCAACAGGCACCCATCGATCATTGGGTCAATGAAGAAAGGAGATGGAGTGGGGAGCCAAGTATTGCTCCATGTATGCAATCTGTGTCTCATAATGTTGGGACACAAGGGCGAGCGACTTTTCAAATTCGACTTCATGAGAGAACATGACAACGCCCACGAGGTGGTGGAGAGGAACTCACAGAAGTTGTCAAAGTGGGTAGCCATGTGAATGCAAAGAGATAGTGTGAGCTCGTGCTTGGTTTCTATCGCGTGTGAAAATGAGAAAGAAGGCACCTTTGGCTATTTATAGTTAAAATTTAAAGTTTGGCCTTTTCACACTAGATCGCTAGACAAAAAAATTACAGTTTGTAAAAATATTAAGATTTCAATTAAATAAAGATTGGTAAAAAAAGATCCTGCTACAAAATTACAAGCATGTCATCTAATCTAAAATTGTTATAATGTCTTCATTTTTCGCCCCTCTTGTGACATTTTTTTCATGTTGATCTCCGTCTCCTTGTTGACTTGAAAGCTTATCATTACCTTCACCTTGATCCTGAAACTCTTGCCCCTCATGTGCATCAAAACAGAGGCTTTTTTCCCATATACTCAGTTCATCTTCAAGCTCTTCCACATGCCTACTATGTGTTGGTAGGGTTGTGCACCTTGCTGCTCTGCTGAAAATTCAAGGTCCCCCATTTTCCATGATTCTGAGACCATGGTTGTCCCCTCATGCTTCCCAATCTGTAAAAATATAGAAAGTGGCACAATAACCAGAAAGTGTAAGGGTTAATTCTACACATGTAGTGGAATCATATATACCTTTCTTCTCATCAACTTGAAACTTGACTCTTCCACATTGTCAAAGCCCATGATGCTAAAGTGTTGACGCAAGTCTGCTAGGCTCCAATGCTTGCTTGCTGCCACTCGCTCAATCCATCCATTTTGCATCATCACAGCTACCTCAATAGGCATAATTTCTTCTTCTGAGGCTTGAAGTGGGATCCAAGCCCCATGCTTTTGCATCCATCTTTGGTAGTGCACACGCATGTACAAAATAGAGCGTGCCTTCAAGAACCTGAAAGACACTATAGAATCTACTACATTGCACTTGTACACATCACCTTGATGTGACCCCTCATTAACCTCCCAACCCTCTCTCCTAGTAATCCTTGAATGAGGTCAGACTGTACCTCCTTACAAATACACATTGTTTTTGTTTGGTGCATTGGCATTGAATTGAACAAGTGCACAAAAACATGTAAAGGACAAAACCAATTTAGCCCTACTGACCTTTGAAAACTTAAGTTATGTCTTGATATCACTTACCATCTAAAACTTTAAGCATAAGATGGTCAAAGCATCAGGTTTGGGCCATTCGGTATTGTTAAGAGAGGGGTTGGGGATCTCTTCTAGCTTGCCAAATAAACCTGGTTTTTTATCTACAAAATATGAGAAGATCGTATTAGGTAAAGTGGGAAAAATCCCATTTCCACATTGAAAAATTTAATGCATTTAATCTAGAATCTATCTTTTTAAACCTATAAAAAATTTAAAAATGGTTTGCTTTATCAAGTGATGCTAGATCGAACCTAGCTTGATCTTAGAAATAGAAAGGTTTCAAGATTTTTCAAATCCACCACTTGTATATTTTACAATTGAAGAGGATTTTTAGATCCACCACTTGGCCATTCTACAGTCCATAAGAACCCAAGATCAGATTCTACCATTTGGTCAACCTAGACCCCCAATTAAAAACAATGGTACAAGAGATTGTATATTGAGAGTCCCCTTAGAGTAGGATGCACTCTTCAATTTAAGACTTCATTGTAATGAACAAGACTACATGAACAAGAATTTTAAAAATTGACATGGTGAAGGTGTCCTTATATACACAACCACTACAAATTAACATTATTAAGGATAGAAAGAGTCTCCTTGGAGTAGGCTGCACTTTGTCAAAATTACGATTATAAATGTTCATTTTGATGAAGCTTATTCTACTAAAGAAATAATAAAACTTTTGCATTAACAACCAAAAGATAAAAGGATAAAAGGAGTCCCCTTAAAGTAGGATGCACTTTGTGGATGCATAAGAGGAGTCTCCTCTGTAAGATTCCTCCCCAGCCTCTCAAAATGTCCAGCATCTTCCCCTGTAATCAATCCCTCTTCAGAAATATAAAAGACTTGTTTCTAACTGTTTTAACCTAGAGAGAGAAAATATTCTAGAAAGAGAATATTCAGATTTTGAATATTTTTGGATAGAAAAATATCTCATCCTATTAAAATAAGTTCCCCTAAAACAGAAATTCAAAAAGAATTTTCCAATGTGCAATTGGAATTAATCGGAAATGTGTATAAAGGACCTTAGCCTAAGGGTCTAGATTTTCAGAAATTTTTGGATTATGGTCCAATTAAGGTTCCTATGGGCCAATAGCATCAATCCATGTGTAGAGAGGAGATAAATCCAATTTTGTAAAAGAAGATACCCAAAAATGAGTAAATGCTCACATAAGATGAAGAGTTAAAAATGTACAAGGTTTATTAGTAAAAAAATTATGAGCAATATTAAAAGTATGACATATGTAAGGAAGGGGAGTTCTTTAAAGGAGGTGCATATTTCACATAAGATGAAGAGTTGAAAATGTACAAGGTTTATTAGTAAAAAAACTATGAGCAATATTAAAAATATGAGATATTTTGGGTATAATGATTCCATTTTGACACATATGTAAGGAAGGGGAGTTCTTTAAAGGAGGTGCATATTTCACATGCTTGAATGAGTTTTAAACTCATAAAAATTGAGATATTTCATCTCTCCTCTCTCCTCATTTAAGTCTAGTTCCAAAAAGTTAGCTTAACTGACCTAAAAATGGTCAAATATTGACCAAACTGATTTAGAAAATTCTAGAATCAGTTTGTTTGGTTAGGAGCTCAATTTTTCCTATAAATAGAAGCCTCCCCCTTGTTGAAAAATATATAGTGTTTATGCATCGTTACTCTACTCCACCTAAGCCAAGAACTGTGAATTCATTTAATAATTCACTAGTTTTTGGAGCTTCCCTCTTTCTTCAATCCCCATTAGTGGCTCCATCAACATACTTAACCAATTGATTGGTTGGGGGCCTCTACCGTGAACAAAGAATCAAGCAAGTTGTAAGGTAATTAGTGAATATTGATCTTTCTATAATTTCTCAATGTTTCTCTCTTCTCAACCCCTCTCAAGCTTGAGAAGTTTAATTGGTATGGTTTTTTTTTAAATGCTATTGAAGTTTGAATAGTAGTGAAGAGTTACATAATGCTATTGAAGTTAATTTTCATTTATGTTTAAATTCTAATGATTTTTATGTAAATTCTCTCTCTCACTCAAGAAATGGTCATACTCATGACCCATTCTCAATCCAAATCAAGCTTTTCATAAAGCTTTTCCTAAACCAAGATTAAGCTATGCTTGAGGCCAAATTAATGGCTTTTTTCTATGCTTTTAGTTTATGTATATTAATGATTCAATCCATTATGGATTGATAATCCAATTAGAGATTATTTTAATTATTTTCTTAATGATAAGCATTATCCCTTAGAAAAATTGAGATTTATCAGTCATAGCAGCGGAGCTATGGCAAAATTTTTATAAAAATTATGCATAAAATAATCTCATTCAAAGCATAAAAAGAGGACTTCCTACCATATTCTAGGAATTATCATCCTAGATTAATTGAAAGAATTTCATTACAATCATGGAGAAAATGAATTTTAATATTATGCATAATGGATAAATTTTTATATCAAAAGTGTTATTTTTATCATTTTTAATTTTCATGCATAGAAGTATGCATAAAGGAAAATTTTTATATCAAAAGTGTTACTTTTATCATTTTTAATTTTCATGCATAGAAGTATGCATAAAGGAAAATTTTTTATATCAAAAGTGTTACTTTTATCATTTTTAATTTTCATGCATAGAAGTATGCATAAAAGATAATTTTTTATATTAAAAGTGTTACTTTTACCATTTTTAATTTTCATGCATAGAAGTATGCATAAAGGAAAATTTTTATATCAAAAGTGTTACTTTTATCATTTTTAATTTTCATGCATAAAGTATGCATAAAGGATAATTTTTTTATTATCAAAAGTGATACTTTTATCATATTGGATTTCATGTATAGAGGTATGGATAAAAGATGATTATTTTAATGTAAAAAGTGTTACTTTTGTCACAATTGAATTTCATGCATAGAGGTATGCATAAAAGTTGATTATTTTATTATAAAAGTGTAACTTTTATCATAATTGGATTTCATGCATGGAGGTATGCATAAAAGATATTCTTTTTATACTAAAAGTGTGATTTTCATCATAAATGGATTTTATGCATAACTTAGATGCATAAGAGAAATTCTTTTATTCTAAAAGTGTAATTCCTACCAAATTGACTTTATGCATAAGAAGATGCATTTTAAAAAAATGATTTTTAATTCAAAAGTGTCATTCTCATCTAAATTGAATTTATGCATAGGAAAATGCATAAAAGATTGAATTTTAATTCAAAAGTGTCATTTTCATTTAAAATGAATTTATGCATAGGAAGATGCATAAAAGATTGATTTTTCTTCGGAAGTATTAATCTCCTTAAATGGAATTTATGCATAAGTAAATGTGTAAAGAAATCTTATATCAAATATAAGAGTTCTCTTGTATTCTATAAATAGATATGAGATGTGATAGGATGTGATAAGAGATGTATAAGAGATGTGATAAGAATTGATAAGATGCGTATGGAAAGTGATAGGATGTGATAAGAGGTGTATGAGATGTAAAAAGATGTGATAAGATGTGTATGAGATGTGATAAGATTTGATAAGATGCGTATGGAAAGTGATAGGATGTGATAAGAGGTGTATGAGATGTAAAAAGATGTGATAAGATGTGTATGAGATGTGATAAGATTTGATAAGATGCGTATGGAAAGTGATAGGATGTGATAAGAGGTGTATGAGATGTAAAAAGATGTGATAAGATGTGTATGAGATGTGATAGAATGTGTTAAGATGAGTTAGGATGTGTTAAGATGTATATGGGATGTGTTAGGACGAGAATGGATGTAATATGGTTGTATGAATGTGATGTGGATGTATACATGTAGATGTATATGTATGAATGTGAATGTTGATGTGGATGTGGATGTATGGATGTAGATACGGATGTGTATGTATGTATATAGATGTATATGTATGAATGTGAATGTTGATGTGGATGTGAATGTATGGATGTAGATACGGATGTGGATGTATGTATGTGAATGTGGATGTATGAATGAGGATGCGAAAATGGATGTATACATGTGAATGTGGATGTATGAATATGAATGTGGATGTGTGGATGTGGAAATGGAGGTATGGATGTATGAATGTAGATGTGGATGTATGCATGTAGATGCGTATGTATGAATGTGAAATTGGATGTATGATGTGGACGTACGAACATGGATATGTATGTAGAATAATGAATATGAAGATGTATGTGAGATAATGTAGTCTATATGAGTGAATGGATGAGAACGAGTACACACTGAATGCAATGTGGAATAAGTAATGTGGTCCGAGAGTGGATAATATGGAAAGACAAGAGTTCGATTTAGAAACTGTATTTTGTGACTGTTTGTAAATGACTGTTTTATGTCATGAATGCTGGGGAAGCATTTTGACCGTCTTGTGGAATTAAGGTCATGAAGACCTAACTGTTAAAGTTGCAACTGCTGACGGAGAGTCAATGGAGGACGTCTCGCGTAGCAAGGTCGATCGAGGTCTTGACCAGCCTCGACTCGATTTAAATGGTGAGCTTTCGGTACGGTGGATGAGGGACCAAGGAAGCGGCCTATGAGTGAAGCGCTAGGTCACCTGCGAAGGATCCTAGAGGGTGCTGACCATACGGTGCTCGGGCTCTGGGTCGCCGAAGATACCCACACGTGCGTCGTGGAAGATATTGGAACAAGGAGTAAGAGTTGTTTTCTGAAACCGGGCATGGATCTGGTTGATTGACCTTGCTGGTCCTCAACAGATGAGTCCATGGCTCTTTTATATGGATCTGTGGGTTGATCTTGCTGATCTTCCACGGAGATTCCATTCTATTATATGAATATATTGCCGGTTACTATGAGCTAGGAACTATGGAAAAGGCCCCTGAGAGAACAGGTGGTGAGCGTTCTGGTTGCCAATGATGCCATAAGTACACCGATGAAAGAATGACTGGAAATAAGGATTCAACCAGCGACTTTGAGGATTGTCATCAGCGACATAATGGTTTTATTAAAGGATTGTTTTAAAGCTAGTTGATGCTAAGAAAAAGGCAATTTCATATTGGGTGTGTAAGTGGTATGACTAGTTTTATGTTTGCATGAACTTCCGGCTAGGGGGCCTTGGAACTCTTTTCCTTGGTACCCGGGACAAAACCTAACCAAATTCCAAATTGGATCCCATCACTACAGTGGTTGGGCGGTTGGCTAACCCATGGGATCGGATGGGGTTAGGCTGGACTGATGGATCCGTAAATCGAGATTTAATTTCTATTATTACGATAGATGAAGTAAATCCCGGATAGAAATTGTTCTATGGATAGGAATCAACGGCTGTGCCTCTTGATGGGGAAAAAAGCGTTGATCCCAATGATCCAAGTGCAAGTTCTTCCTTGATTTGACCAAGTACCGTTAAAGGTGCAGTCAGATCAGTTTGATCAGTAATGATCTTGACTACGTTAGAGTAAAGAGTTATCCTGGTGAAATCGCCCGTGCTTTCCGGGTAAAGGAAGTTTTTCCGGTTTCGGTTTTGGACAAACCGACGGATTAGTCTCTTGTCCGGATATCCGTGGTGGGCGAGGCCCCGAGTGTGGGACCCCTGTCCCGCGCGAGAAGTGCTACTTCCGCTGCTAGTACCCCGAATCCGTTGCTCGGTGGGAACAGGGATCTTACAGTTGGTATCAGAGCAAAATTGAAAGCTAATAAGGATAATTAAATTCTTATCTGAAATTGGTAATAAGAATTTAGAAACAGTATTTTCATAATGTATTTTCATTCCGTAAGCTTCTTTAATGGAGAAATTTTAATCAAAGAAATTGTTTTTATAGATGGAAGTTCCACATTTATCTGGTATTTCCGACCTCACCCAGTCTCAAGATATGATTGCATTTGCCTTCGAGCATCTCATCTCTTCCACTTCAACTCAAACAAGCCGAGCAAGACTCGCACGCCATTTCGCGGATTTATATTTTCCTACCCCAGCGGAGAGAATACAACATAAGTGGTTTGCAGGGCAATATGTCCACGCCCATTGCAACCGCCGTACAATGCTGTGGCAGAATCTCTCATTGACTATGATCCTGTTAAAGCTGAAAATGGTGCGTGGTGTCATTCTATATCATTCGACACCTCGAAATTTTAGACTTTCATGTCGAATTTATAGACTCCTTAGTCGATTTATCCCTAAGGAGAAAATAATAACTCCCTTCGCAGTTAGAGAACTTATGTAACAGGGCATGACTATGGCCCAGTACCGTCATCTTATGCGTCTCTCGAAGAGATTTTGAGTTTTGGAGCCGAGCCACTCTATGTAATTATTGCAACTTGTATATAAATATACAAATGTTTTTTTTACGGACGATCGGATAAAGAAAAATCTATTTATCAGACTTAAGTCATAGATCTCCAATAAGATCAACTGAGGAGCAAATTATGTCAAAAGTTTATCAAGACGCACAAAAAGGTTGTAATTGTTTGATATAATTCATACAAATTGTTAATTCAAATTGAAATTCGTAAATTAGTAATTGGGTCTTCAATTGGAAGTACCGCAATTGTATGGAACCCTGACTTGCTTGAGACCTAGACATGATGGTATTTACCTTATAGTTTCGAGTATCATGACTATCCGTATATACCGAGGGTATAACTGTAGCTCTTTACCGACAGTATATACGAGTAAATCTAAGACTTGAAATTATAAGCGTTAATGCTATCCAGAGGATGATTTCGAATGTGGTTGATATGATTTTTAATTCTGTTTGAGAATTGATGAATTGATTTGGATTCTGATTGAAAAATGATGATCCCTGAAATTTGGTTGAAATGTAATAAGCTTCAATGAGGATGAATGGGATGAGTCCCTGTGATGATATTCATAACTGGAATGATGATAACGATTTCAGCAAATCACTATGAGATTAGTGGATTGTGCTATCAGATTGCTACTATTAATACTTGACTTGGCGGATCAAGTTAAGGGATGACAAATTGAGAACTTGCTTGACTAAAATTCCTGTGGAGGAATGTTCAGAAGAAAATTTTTCGGTCTAATGGACCATTATCGTGTTAAAGATATGAATGATATGATTTGAATGAATTGTTATTTAATGATGAATTCTATATAAGGGATATTTATCCCCATATTCTGTTGGGTTGACCGGAATATAAGGAACCCCAGAATAAATTGGATCTTAAGCAAAAAAGTTGTCCTCTACTTGCGAGATGAGGACATCTTGCACCTTTTAAGTGGGGTAGAATGTAAGATTCCTCCCCCAACCTTAGAGGTATACAGGAGTAAGAATCTCCCTTTCTGATCTTATAATTATTCTCTCTCTAAAATAAAAGAAAGATTCTGTTTAAAAAAGGAAGAACCTTTTTCCTGAATACTTCTCAAGAGTCCCACCTGTTTTAAGGATTCAGAACAACGAGTTCAGAAGTGAGAATCGATGTTTTGGATATCAAGGTTTTGGTCTCGAGTACGACCCAAAAGAAGTTCTTTATCTCTTGGGAAGTATAAGAAGTTATCTCCCAGATATTGTGGACCAAAGAAAGTAGGTGATTTAACTTACGTACTTCTTTTATCTCCTCATCTCAAAGTTCTTAATGCCTTCTATAGAAAATTGTGCCAAACCCAAATCATGGAAAGACGGTAAAACTTCAGCGGCAAGCTACCGTTGGCTTCTAAGTTACGCTAGCTCCTTCCTTTATATAAGTCGTAACTTTTACTTGTCGCTCACAGTAATCTTACTCCCATCGATCTCCTTTCTTCCTAATCTCCTTCATGGCTTGGCAACAAGAATTAGTTTTATCCATAATGATTCCTCACCTTCAAGACGCAAGTGAGTCTGTGAAGAAGGATTTTATAGAACAGTATGAGCGCTCACTTTTCCCTCACTTGGGAACTTCTGTAGCGCAGACCAAATGGCGGACCTATCAAGACATAACTAGGGTAACACCCTGGGGTCAGCAGCACTTTCGCAACAATGTCCGCTTGGCCATGGTTATTGAAGCCTTGGGTTTGGGTCCCCGATACTACTGCGTCATGAGATCAAGACATCCTGGGTTTTCTGAGCGGGTCTTCTTATTGGCGTGTTTTCTTCCTCATGAGAAGATATGCCTTTACCCCGTTTTTGGCTTGCCTCTCAGAGGTCCTTTTGTTAGAACACCTCATACCACTGAGATAGGCGCAGCAATAACCCACAGAATCATTCCCATAGATGAGTTACCTTATACTTGTGCAGCTTGTGAGGACTGCTTTTGTGATCATATGATGGACGGGCTTATGGAAGTGTAAAGAGTTCTTCTATCTTTACTGTATAAGTTCCGAGAATGAATAAAGTTTAAATCTTGTTCTTATCTTGAATCTTGCTCTCTTGAGATTTTTTTAATTGGTGGTTAATCTAAATTAAAAAATTTTCTCTCAGTCTCATAACTTATGCATCTTGCGAAATTACCCCCAGTTTGCGAGATGAGGGCATCTCGCGTTTTTTAAGTGGGAGAGAATGTAAGATTCCTCCCCAGCCTCTCAAAATGTCCAGCATCTTCCCCTGTAATCAATCCCTCTTCAGAAATATAAAAGACTTGTTTCTAACTGTTTTAACCTAGAGAGAGAAAATATTCTAGAAAGAGAATATTCAGATTTTGAATATTTTTGGATAGAAAAATATCTCATCCTATTAAAATAAGTTCCCCTGAAACAGAAATTCAAAAAGAATTTTCCAATGTGCAATTGGAATTAATCGGAAATGTGTATAAAGGACCTTAGCCTAAGGGTCTAGATTTTCAGAAATTTTTGGATTATGGTCCAATTAAGGTTCCTATGGGCCAATAGCATCAATCCATGTGTAGAGAGGAGATAAATCCAATTTTGTAAAAGAAGATACCCAAAAATGAGTAAATGCTCACATAAGATGAAGAGTTAAAAATGTACAAGGTTTATTAGTAAAAAAATTATGAGCAATATTAAAAGTATGACATATGTAAGGAAGGGGAGTTCTTTAAAGGAGGTGCATATTTCACATAAGATGAAGAGTTGAAAATGTACAAGGTTTATTAGTAAAAAAACTATGAGCAATATTAAAAATATGAGATATTTTGGGTATAATGATTCCATTTTGACACATATGTAAGGAAGGGGAGTTCTTTAAAGGAGGTGCATATTTCACATGCTTGAATGAGTTTTAAACTCATAAAAATTGAGATATTTCATCTCTCCTCTCTCCTCATTTAAGTCTAGTTCCAAAAAGTTAGCTTAACTGACCTAAAAATGGTCAAATATTGACCAAACTGATTTAGAAAATTCTAGAATCAGTTTGTTTGGTTAGGAGCTCAATTTTTCCTATAAATAGAAGCCTCCCCCTTGTTGAAAAATATATAGTGTTTATGCATCGTTACTCTACTCCACCTAAGCCAAGAACTGTGAATTCATTTAATAATTCACTAGTTTTTGGAGCTTCCCTCTTTCTTCAATCCCCATTAGTGGCTCCATCAACATACTTAACCAATTGATTGGTTGGGGGCCTCTACCGTGAACAAAGAATCAAGCAAGTTGTAAGGTAATTAGTGAATATTGATCTTTCTATAATTTCTCAATGTTTCTCTCTTCTCAACCCCTCTCAAGCTTGAGAAGTTTAATTGGTATGGTTTTTTTTTAAATGCTATTGAAGTTTGAATAGTAGTGAAGAGTTACATAATGCTATTGAAGTTAATTTTCATTTATGTTTAAATTCTAATGATTTTTATGTAAATTCTCTCTCTCACTCAAGAAATGGTCATACTCATGACCCATTCTCAATCCAAATCAAGCTTTTCATAAAGCTTTTCCTAAACCAAGATTAAGCTATGCTTGAGGCCAAATTAATGGCTTTTTTCTATGCTTTTAGTTTATGTATATTAATGATTCAATCCATTATGGATTGATAATCCAATTAGAGATTATTTTAATTATTTTCTTAATGATAAGCATTATCCCTTAGAAAAATTGAGATTTATCAGTCATAGCAGCGGAGCTATGGCAAAATTTTTATAAAAATTATGCATAAAATAATCTCATTCAAAGCATAAAAAGAGGACTTCCTACCATATTCTAGGAATTATCATCCTAGATTAATTGAAAGAATTTCATTACAATCATGGAGAAAATGAATTTTAATATTATGCATAATGGATAAATTTTTATATCAAAAGTGTTATTTTTATCATTTTTAATTTTCATGCATAGAAGTATGCATAAAGGAAAATTTTTATATCAAAAGTGTTACTTTTATCATTTTTAATTTTCATGCATAGAAGTATGCATAAAGGAAAATTTTTTATATCAAAAGTGTTACTTTTATCATTTTTAATTTTCATGCATAGAAGTATGCATAAAAGATAATTTTTTATATTAAAAGTGTTACTTTTACCATTTTTAATTTTCATGCATAGAAGTATGCATAAAGGAAAATTTTTATATCAAAAGTGTTACTTTTATCATTTTTAATTTTCATGCATAAAGTATGCATAAAGGATAATTTTTTTAATATCAAAAGTGATACTTTTATCATATTGGATTTCATGTATAGAGGTATGGATAAAAGATGATTATTTTAATGTAAAAAGTGTTACTTTTGTCACAATTGAATTTCATGCATAGAGGTATGCATAAAAGTTGATTATTTTATTATAAAAGTGTAACTTTTATCATAATTGGATTTCATGCATGGAGGTATGCATGAAAGATATTCTTTTTATACTAAAAGTGTGATTTTCATCATAAATGGATTTTATGCATAACTTAGATGCATAAGAGAAATTCTTTTATTCTAAAAGTGTAATTCCTACCAAATTGACTTTATGCATAAGAAGATGCATTTTAAAAAAATGATTTTTAATTCAAAAGTGTCATTCTCATCTAAATTGAATTTATGCATAGGAAAATGCATAAAAGATTGAATTTTAATTCAAAAGTGTCATTTTCATTGAAAATGAATTTATGCATAGGAAGATGCATAAAAGATTGATTTTTCTTCGGAAGTATTAATCTCCTTAAATGGAATTTATGCATAAGTAAATGTGTAAAGAAATCTTATATCAAATATAAGAGTTCTCTTGTATTCTATAAATAGATATGAGATGTGATAGGATGTGATAAGAGATGTATAAGAGATGTGATAAGAATTGATAAGATGCGTATGGAAAGTGATAGGATGTGATAAGAGGTGTATGAGATGTAAAAAGATGTGATAAGATGTGTATGAGATGTGATAAGATTTGATAAGATGCGTATGGAAAGTGATAGGATGTGATAAGAGGTGTATGAGATGTAAAAAGATGTGATAAGATGTGTATGAGATGTGATAAGATTTGATAAGATGCGTATGGAAAGTGATAGGATGTGATAAGAGGTGTATGAGATGTAAAAAGATGTGATAAGATGTGTATGAGATGTGATAGAATGTGTTAAGATGAGTTAGGATGTGTTAAGATGTATATGGGATGTGTTAGGACGAGAATGGATGTAATATGGTTGTATGAATGTGATGTGGATGTATACATGTAGATGTATATGTATGAATGTGAATGTTGATGTGGATGTGGATGTATGGATGTAGATACGGATGTGTATGTATGTATATAGATGTATATGTATGAATGTGAATGTTGATGTGGATGTGAATGTATGGATGTAGATACGGATGTGGATGTATGTATGTGAATGTGGATGTATGAATGAGGATGCGAAAATGGATGTATACATGTGAATGTGGATGTATGAATATGAATGTGGATGTGTGGATGTGGAAATGGAGGTATGGATGTATGAATGTAGATGTGGATGTATGCATGTAGATGCGTATGTATGAATGTGAAATTGGATGTATGATGTGGACGTACGAACATGGATATGTATATAGAATAATGAATATGAAGATGTATGTGAGATAATGTAGTCTATATGAGTGAATGGATGAGAACGAGTACACACTGAATGGAATGTGGAATAAGTAATGTGGTCCGAGAGTGGATAATATGGAAAGACAAGAGTTCGATTTAGAAACTGTATTTTGTGACTGTTTGTAAATGACTGTTTTATGTCATGAATGCTGGGGAAGCATTTTGACCGTCTTGTGGAATTAAGGTCATGAAGACCTAACTGTTAAAGTTGCAACTGCTGACGGAGAGTCAATGGAGGACGTCTCGCGTAGCAAGGTCGATCGAGGTCTTGACCAGCCTCGACTCGATTTAAATGGTGAGCTTCCGGTACGGTGGATGAGGGACCAAGGAAGCGGCCTATGAGTGAAGCGCTAGGTCACCTGCGAAGGATCCTAGAGGGTGCTGACCATACGGTGCTCGGGCTCTGGGTCGCCGAAGATACCCACACGTGCGTCGTGGAAGATATTGGAACAAGGAGTAAGAGTTGTTTTCTGAAACCGGGCATGGATCTGGTTGATTGACCTTGCTGGTCCTCAACAGATGAGTCCATGGCTCTTTTATATGGATCTGTGGGTTGATCTTGCTGATCTTCCACGGAGATTCCATTCTATTATATGAATATATTGCCGGTTACTATGAGCTAGGAACTATGGAAAAGGCCCCTGAGAGAACAGGTGGTGAGCGTTCTGGTTGCCAATGATGCCATAAGTACACCGATGAAAGAATGACTGGAAATAAGGATTCAACCAGCGACTTTGAGGATTGTCATCAGCGACATAATGGTTTTATTAAAGGATTGTTTTAAAGCTAGTTGATGCTAAGAAAAAGGCAATTTCATATTGGGTGTGTAAGTGGTATGACTAGTTTTATGTTTGCATGAACTTCCGGCTAGGGGGCCTTGGAACTCTTTTCCTTGGTACCCGGGACAAAACCTAACCAAATTCCAAATTGGATCCCATCACTACAGTGGTTGGGCGGTTGGCTAACCCATGGGATCGGATGGGGTTAGGCTGGACTGATGGATCCGTAAATCGAGATTTAATTTCTATTATTACGATAGATGAAGTAAATCCCGGATAGAAATTGTTCTATGGATAGGAATCAACGGCTGTGCCTCTTGATGGGGAAAAAAGCGTTGATCCCAATGATCCAAGTGCAAGTTCTTCCTTGATTTGACCAAGTACTGTTAAAGGTGCAGTCAGATCAGTTTGATCAGTAATGATCTTGACTACGTTAGAGTAAAGAGTTATCCTGGTGGAATCGCCCGTGCTTTCCGGGTAAAGGAAGTTTTTCCGGTTTCGGTTTTGGACAAACCGACGGATTAGTCTCTTGTCCGGATATCCGTGGGCGAGGCCCCGAGTGTGGGACCCCTGTCCCGCGCGAGAAGTGCTACTTCCGCTGCTAGTACCCCGAATCCGTTGCTCGGTGGGAACAGGGATCTTACATCCTCAGACTAGGATGCACTCCATCTATGAATTTATTTATTGTGTTAAAAATTGTTCAATGCATTGCAAAGATACACAATTGAACAGTCTGCTCCCAAAGTTGGCCAAATTACAAAGACCCTCTATATTTTGTTATAAGAGAGACCATTTACAAAGACCATTTACATTCAATTATAAAAGGGAGTAACAAAATGTGCTAGTATCATGGGGGTGTAATTTTGATTTTAAGGGGTTCTAGCTCCATGGTAGAGCTAGAATTTTGAGCTAGCTCTACCATGTGGAGCTACAACACATTGAGGAGGATTTAAAGATTTTTAGATCCACCACTTGGCCATTCTACAGTCCATAAGAAACCAAGATATAACATTTGATTGATCTAGACTCCCAATTACAAACATTGATACAAGAGATTGTATATTGAGAGTCCCCTTAGAGTAGGATGCACTCTCCAATTTTAAAGCTTCATTGTAATGAACAAGACAAAATGAACAAGATTTTTTAAATTGAGGTGGTGAAGGTATTATACTTATATATACAATCGCTACCGATTAACATTATTAAAGATAGAAAGAGTCTCTTAGAGTAGGATGCACTTTGTCAAAATTACGGTTAAAAGATTTCATTTTGATGAAGCTTATTCTACTAAAGAGTCCCCTTAAAGTATGATGCACTTTGTCAATAGATAAAAGGAGTCTCCTTAGAGTAGGATGCACTTCATCTACGACTCCATTACAATAAAACATTGTAAATGAAAATGAATTTATTTTTTTGTGTTAAAATATGTTCAATGCCTTGCAAAAGGCACACAATTGAACAGCACGCTCCCGAAGATGGCTAGATTACAAAGACCCTTTATATTTTATTATAATAGAGACCATTTACAAAGACCATTTACATTCTCAATTACAAAAGGGAGTAACAAAATGTGCTAGTGTCATGGGGGTGTATTGGTTGAATGAGGTATTGAGCTTCTTTTTAAGCATGTTCATTTTGTGTACTCGCAAGATCACACACTTAGATTATTCTCTTAATTATTATCTTGATTATCATCTTGATTGTTGAACACATTGTAGTAGCTATCATCGAGTTTCAATGTATTCTTGTTGTTGTACAAAACATGGAGACCCCAAAAGAAATGAACTTTTTTGAAGAAAACTCGTGTAGTTATTTGTTTGAAATGGACAATCATTAGGGGAAGGTTAAGGTCTATAGGGGCCCTTTAAGCTGCCATATTATGATTTTAATGACTTTTTGTTAAAATGTTAAGTTTCTTTGACTTTAGATACCTTCTTGTTCTTCAAACGGCTAGAAGTTTGAATTTCAAAGTTTCCTGCCAAAATTGAATTTGAAATCGAGCGAGCAAAACTATATCATGTGACATATCTATGGAAAGAGCTCGACGAGTAGATTTTAGATCTGTAATCTCCGACAAATTTTGAGCTCATATGTAGAAGTTATGGACGTCCGAAATTTCAAAAAATTTCCCCCCACTTTTTGGAAATGAAAAGTACAAAAAGGCACCTTTTAGAGAATCTTTTGACCACCTTTAATCACCCAACATTTTTGTATACATGGCATCACACGATTGGCTCTTTTCCTTAATAACCTTTTAATCACATGGCATCTTAAAGGGCCCCTATAGACCTCAACCTTCCCCTAATTGTAGCGAGATATTTGCCTTGTTGCTCATATTGAGGTGTCTAGCATGGCTAGCAGTCCAACGTCAATCACTTTATCTCTTCACTTTAGATCTAGCACTTGTCTATTATAGAGCTGAAAAGGATTTCTTACTTATCATTCTAGATCCTGTTCCACCACTTGGACATTAAAGAGCTAGACTTCAATGGATGCAAGCTCCACCAAACGGTAGATCTAGACTCTAAATTCTAGTCGTATTGTATGACTTCCAAAGGTTTAGGTCTACCACACATGGATACTAGCTGCACCATGTGGTAAGGCTAAAATTCCATGAAGAGACCATGGCTGCTACCTCCACCACATGGTGGAGCTAGCTAGCTCCATGAAATTATACAGCTAGACTTCAATGGATGGTAGCTCCACCACATGGTAGATATAGACATAGAATTCTAGCTCTACCATCCCATATGGTGGAGCTTGATTTTAAGGGACTCTAGCTCTACCACATGGTAGAGCTAGAATTCTGAGCTAGCTCTACCACGTGGAGCAAGAACGCATTGAAAGAACCAAGATCTACCATTTTCTCAATCTAGGACCCCAAGTAAAGACATTGATACAAGAGATTGTATATTGAGAGCCCCCTTAGAGTAGGATGCACTCTCCAATTTTAAGACCGCATTGTAATCAACAAAGCCTAAATAATTTGAAACAAGAATTTATAATTTGACATGGTGAAAGTTTCCTTATATACACAACTACTACAAATTAACATTACTAAAGATAGAAAGAGTCTCCTTGCCCTTTGTCAAAATGATAGTTAAAAGTCTTCACGTACTCTTACTAAAAAAATAATAATTTGCAAAGTTTGACCAAAAGATAAAAGGAGTCCCCTTAGAGAAGGATGCACTCCATTTATGACTCAATTATAATAATACATTGTAAATGAACATGAATTTATTGCTTGTGCTTGAATTTGTTCAATGCTTTGCAAAGGCAAACATTTGAACAGGATGCTCCATAAGAGGCCTGATTACAATATCATATTTCAATATATGGCTTTTTATTACATTGAAAAAAGGCCAAATTACTTGCATCCTCTACATTTGATTATATTAGGGACAAACAAAATGAGCTTCATGGTGGTGTATTACTTTCATGATGTCTCCTCTTGTCGCTTTGCTTGATTTTCACTCTCTGCTTGCCTCTCTGCCTCAGCTTCAGCCTCCTCTCGTTGCTTTCTTTGAATTTCAAGTTGTTCCTACCTCTCTACCTCAGCATATCAGCCTCTTGTTGTCGCTTCCACACCTCTGCCTTTTTCCTATTCTCTACTTCCAATTTCTCTTCTTCAAGTCATTTCTTCATCACATCATCTGAGAATTGGTTAGGTTTTTCTTCAAAGGCATTATCCCATGTATACTCTTGCCGATCTTCATTTTGTAGCCAACCACATAAAAACAACCAATTTCTTAAATCTTCTGTCAAAAAACTATACCTTTCCTTGGAAGGTTGATGGTACAATTCTGGGATTATTAACCAAGTTCCTCGCTCATTCTTAAACACCTTATAGTAGCTATCATCAATTATCAATGTATTTTTCTTGTTGTACAAAGGATGGAGACCCCAAAAGGTCTCAAGATTTTTAAAGAAAACTTGTCTATTCTGCACAACCCATGTGGATTTTGAACAATGCTCTTGTGAGAGAACACCTGTAAACTTGGGATTTTGTTGTGGAAATACTGTGTCAATTATTCCAGAGAGCTTAGTTCTCCTACATGCGCTCCAAATAAAAACATAAAAGAATTGAATACACCAATGTAAGAACTCATGTGCATCCTTGTGACATAGGACATAACGATATTGGTTAATTGGGTATTTTACCAACTCGTTGCTATAAGGAGGATCGTTGCTATAAGGAGGATCCTTCTCATCATATTGGGTTTTGACAACATGGCACAACAAACCATTGAGGTTTAGAATAATAGCCCTCCTATCATCCTATCATCCTCTTTACGTAGGCGTATGCATATTGGGTCTGACAAATACCCCCCCTCATAGGGATGCACAAAGCGCAACCTTGCATCAATTTCTCGTAGACGATCAAGACGATGCTGAACCAACTGTCTTCGTACACTCTGGATTTTCTTGGACATGTGACGTACTAATGCTCTGTGACGAAGAAGTCGCCTTTGCCAATTAGAATCAATCACATGACCTAGAAAAAAATGAGCATGCTTAATGATAAAGGTGGGCATGTGGGGGAAGGCATGTTACAACTACTCTTATGCAAAGATAGATTTTAAACAACTACAAAACAAATGTGACTATGCATGCTAACATTAAACTATATACTGCTCCAAAATGTTGACTTTAGTTTCATTACAAAATGACCCAAGATGCAAAGACTCTTTCCATTTGATTCTAAAAAGACGCGACAAAATGTGCTAGCAAGTATTAGAATGTGGTGAAATTAGAATGCATTGATCTAGATCAACCACGTGGTAGAGCTAGAATGCACTGTTCTAGCTCAACCATGTGGTAGGGCTATAATATTTTTAAATCTAGTTCTACCATGTGATAGAGCTATATCAAAGTATTCTAGCTCGATCCCATGGCAAAATTGGAAATAATATTTGAAGTCTAGCTGTAGCACGCGGTAGAGCTGTATCAAAATATTTTAGCTAGACCCCATGGTAGAACTATAATGGTTTGAAGTCCAACTCAACCATGTGGTGACGTGGAAGAGCTAGAATGCATTGATCTAGCTCTACCATATGGTAGAGCTAGAACGCTTTCAAGTCTAGCTCTACCATGTCGTGGAGCTAGAATGCTTTGAAGTCTAGCTCTACCATGAGGTGGAGCTAGAAGGCATTGATCTAGCTCTACCATAGTCCAAATATGTAGGAATTAAAATCATAAGACAAAGATCAAGCTTCCATACATTTTCAAATTGGGAGGCCCCTTATAGTAGAGTGCACTCCAACATTTATAAAATTATCTGAAGAGTAATACATTTGCCACTACTTTAAAATTTCTTGTCAATTCATGATTACAAAAAGATAAAATTCCTCCAAAAAAAATACAATCCTTGTGACAAATGGCTTCTTTAAGTGAATACTCCTTGGAACAATATCCTTGAAATAAATCTGCAAGAAACCATCATAAATTAAGTTTCTTCATTGTGAATACAAAATTGTTGTATAAAATCATGTATTTGGTTATAATTATCATTTATGTTGGGTAGTACCTTAGTTATTTCTATCCCGTTGGAGAAGATTGTACTCATTTAACACCTTGTTTATGAAAGCCCTTGCATTGGTTGCCTTCAACTGCGTTGTGGTAGAACCCAATTTTCTAGCTAGAGAAATCACTTGTGGTCCCCTCATGCTAGCAATACTCACTCGTTCTTTTGCCATAATTTCTATTAACTCTTCTCTTTTGTTTTCATATTTTCTCGCTAATACCTCTTGATTGTTGACAAACTTTTGTATAATCTCTGATAGTGGTAGCCTATCAATGTAGATTATCTTCTGTGATAAATTTAAATTGCGCTTTCTCCAAAAATATACCACACCTCTGTATTCATTTTCATTGGATACTGGCGGTTATCCGTAGCGATTAGAGCCAATGATCTCACGCACATCTTCACTCTCATCAAGCTGCAATAAGTAAGGGAGTAGCTCATCAATGAGAATATTGTCGACCATCTTTTCTTCATCAAACTTTGCAGGATATATACACTTATTATCAAGAGAAGCACATCCCTTGTATGGAGAGTCATCAATAAGAACCGTTCTACGAGCATCATAATCAAAACATGAAGCGATTTTTGACAATGGCTTGAACATTGCTTGAACTGTTGGATTATGAGGTCTAGCTATTTTACCATTTTTATTCTTATCGCAAACCTCTTGAGCCCAAACTACAAAAAAAAGGCAATATCTCTCCTGCTCTGTCTTGTAATATTCTCAATATTTGAAGAACATTACTCTGTCATATTGACCAGATCCCAACATTAATATTTTTTAATAAAATCTTCAAGAATTGGATACATCCTGGCCTTAGTACAATATATCATTTTGAATCCATTTGAATAGTTTCATGTATTGAAGATGGTTGTTGTTGAAAACGTTTCAGTAGTAGACCATTCAGGTCCAACACAATTGTCAACACTGATTTCTTGGAGATAGCAGTGTCGGTACTTCTTGGTACTTCTTCTTCGGGCTAGAAACTCTCACCCATTGCTTCATTTGTTAGAGATTTAGGTATCCCAATTTCATTGTCAGCATTTGTCTTTAAACCTTCTGGATGGACATCACTAAATGTGTGGGAGAAGCTCTCATCCATAGTTTGATTGTGGCATTCCGTAGCTACTTCACTTGGTGCTACTATCTCAATTTCGGGATCTAAAAGAAAAAAAAGTAACATTGACTCAACAATCTTTCAAACTAAAAGAATTTACAATTGTAACACTCACTATTAACACATGTTTATTGGTGTAATCTAAAAGGAAATCATGTTTGGATACCAATTATCAATTCTACTTGCTCACTCTCACAATTGTAACACTCACTCTTAACACATGTTTATTGGTGTAATCTAAAAGAAAATCATGTTTGGATACCAATTATCAATTCTACTTGCTCACTCTAGAATTGAAGGGTTTAAAATGGATTTCCAAATACACCCATTATTCTAGCTCTACCATTTGGTAGAGCCAGTTTGCAAGGGAGCTCTTGTTGGAAGTAGGCCTTGAGATCCACCCTTGAGCTCCAAGAGTAGGTGGAGGTGAGAAACACAAAACCACTCAACTATATGGTAAAGCTAAAATTTTAGATGTTTTAGATTTTCCATATGGTAGAGCTAGAATTTATAAGTCTTGCTTTACCACGTGGTTGAATTGGGGATCAAGATAGCTTCTTTATGGGTGGAGCCAGTAGACTTCCATAGGTTCTAGGTCTAGACTTCAATGGGTTCTAGCTCATCGCACGTGACAAGAACCAAGGAGCTAGAATTGCATTTGAACTAGCTCTACCATGTGTTGGAGCTAGAAATGCATTGGCCTAGCTCTACCATATAGTAGAGCTAGACTTAAATGGATGCTCTGCAAAAACTGTCTTTGGGGGGCTGCATTGGCTTAGCTCCACCACTTTGCAGAGGTAGCTAGACTTTAATGGATTCTTGGTCCACCACTTTGAAGAGGTAGCTAGCTCCACCAAATTGTAGACCTATTGAAATCTAGATCTACCACCCCATAGGGTAGGATTGAATTAAATGAGAGGATCTCTAGCTCTATCATCTTAGATTTATAAGCAAGATTTTCAGATTCACCACCTGGCCATTGTGCGACCACTAAGTAGGCTTTCCAAATTCACCAATTGGTTATGTAAAAAGTGAATTTGTCAATGAACATTTTAGGATCCATAACTTGGTGATTCTAGATTCCAAAGCCCAATTTGGAGAGAGCTACAAAAATAATAAAAGCATTGTATAAAATCAAAAGAACTAAATACTACTAAAAAATGAACCAAGGATATAACAAGTCAAAACATCACCAAATCAAAGTATTGAAGATACAAGGAAAGCCCATTAAGAAGTTACATACTGTCTTCAAAATCCAAAAAATCTCGAGCTAAACGAACTTCACCATGTCTCGATCTTTCCGTGGTATTCCTTGGATTGTTAGTAATAGGCGGAACTGGTTGCTCATTTCTTGACTTTGCAAAGTCAAGAAGCCTTGTTTCCATCTTTCTTTGATCTTCAATACTCTCCACTAGGCAAATCACTTCCTTATTTAGTGCTAGCCCTAGCTCAATGATATAGCCATTACTAAAAATATCAACAAGCTTGCAGCCTTCTCTGCAATACTTCCGAATACATTGCTTGATCAAAAGATTCTTCTTTTCTTAGAAACTCAATGTTTGGGATAGTTTTAACATCTTCGTTATCTATATCAAGAAGTCCAGTATCCAATATTATCACTTGTGTACTTGGATCAGGAACATCTGCTAGTCCTTGAAATGCATCTCCCTTGCTGAAAAACACTAAGGATGTGAAAAACTCTATTGCACCAATGCATCGGTTGTCACGTCGAAATGCAATGCCCCATTATACTGTTCCTTTGCTATGCCATTCAAATTTTTTAAAGCATTTTGCAAGTGAATAAAATCTGTAATATTTAGAAAGGTAAGCAACACATATTGGGATGGCAAAGATCTACACATATTTAGAAAGGTAAGCAACACATATTGGGATGGCAAAGATCTACCAGCTGCTGTAATGATCATAATGCCGTTCAAAAGATTGCAAAATGATTCCACATCCCAATGCATGTTTCTTGCCAAATCTTTAGTGTTATCTAGAACACATAACCCAATGGAAATTGGATTGTTGAGGTGGCGCTTCAAGTAGTAACTCCCGTCGAATGGAAGACTCACAACGTAAATACACCATGGAAGATCCAAGGACAAGGTTGAACTTTCTTTGCTAAGGCTGATATTCCACTCCACATATTGCCTTGCTTCTACTGGAAAATCAATCTTCTTTGATCCAACCTATAGCTTTGACTTTATATACACATCACATAACTTCAAAAGAACTGAGTATACAACCTCATTGATGCTATAGGTGATAGTCAATTCTGACCAATCTTGACATTGTTTGTCCTTGTTCAGAGTGTTGAACTCTACAAGCAATGCATCTTGAATAATTTTATCTTGCTTGAGCTGTTTGATATGCTCTGGCATGTCAATTACATCTACATCCTTAGTACCCTTTGAAAGAACAATTTTTCCAGACCTGATTTCTGATTGTATTTGTTTGACTTCTTGTTCATCTAGCCCAGCAGTAGCAAGACATCTAAAAATTGTGGCAGCTGGTTTCTTGTTTTGCTTCTCTATGATTTCAAGCCAGCCTTTGAAAACTTCATCAAAGTAAATGACCATGTGAGACTGCTTTGAAATGAAGGATGCTCCACCGTAATTCTAGCCATTTGTAAAAAATTCTGCAAAGAAATTAAAAAAAAAAGATCAAAATCAAGTATTTTTTTCAAAACATATAATTATAAGAGAGCAAGGGATATGGACATACATCCCAGTCTACACGAGATGATGAGCCCTCTGTTACTCGAGATGCTGGCCTTGCTGGAGAATTATCGAAGATCCACTGACTCCTCAAGTGCTGCAAGACATCATAGTATGGTTGTTTGACATATAGTGATTGGGCCTCTTCATTAGCTATAGCAGATATGGTCGTCGCAACTTGTGGCTCTGGATCTACAACAATTCGAGCCTTCCTTTTTTCATACATTTGTATCAGGTCTTGAGCACGACCATCTTTTTCCATTTCTTGATACTGTAAGAATTTTGTAGCATAGATGGAATGTTGGCCATCAATAATCCAATATGAATACTTAGTGAGTTTCTCCTTTGTTACCTCACTTAGTTTTATTGGAATTCCTTTCTTCTTGCCAGCATTCTTTACAGGCATCAAGTATGCACACGCTCCTAGCCTGTTTGCACTTGCACCAAAAAATAACACGCATTCATCCACACGGTGAGGTTCTATTTGTATAATGATCAGGAGCTAGCCAGCATTGATCTACAGGGATCTCATACTCTTTGTACTTGAATGGAAAATACTTAGAGTATTTTTCCATACCCCCTGTATCACTCTTTAGTGCCTTCTCCACCTCATTTTCCAAAACTTTGGGATCCACAAATCTTATTTTTGTTGAATTTTCCAAGCTTGTTTTCTCTACTGTAGATTTAAGAACTACTTCATCTACATCCATCATACCTGACTGCTTTTTGTCTTTTTTTGAACTGGATTTTTAGAGGGCATTTTCTCTTTTTTTTGTTTGCCTTTCACACAGTAAGAAATGAAAGCTTGCAACTCTTCAAGAGTTATTTCTTGACTTGCACAATCTAACTTCCACCCTCGGGAGAACATAGCATCTTGTTTATCTCTTACTACTCGTTCAATAATGAATGCCTTGGGATCTAGTTGATACTCATGGATCCCAGGTACCCCAATATTTATGCATTCAATATCGGGATGAGAATCAACTACAAAAATATAAGATAGAGTCATTGGTCCTTGATCCTCAAAAGTATCCACGCCCACATCACTAGCAACAAATAGATGAATTTTGTTAAATTGTGAACCCTGAAGACCCCAAATATTTAAGTACCACTGTCATCGTTGATCAGAAGAGGCAAAGTTAACACTGACCAAAACTTCCACCACTTTTCTTTTCTGAGACATCTTTCACCTACAACAAAAACCACTTTTGTTAATTATAGTTATTGTACTCTTACACTTTTAAAAAAAAACTTAAAATATCATATTCAAAAATCACAATATATATCCATGAAAACACTGTGGAGAAGATGAGGAGTATTTCCATCTTGGAGCTCTCAATACATTTGTTAGTCTTGCTCTACAACATGGTAGAGCTAGATAAATGCATTCTAGTTGGACTTCAAAGTATAATTCTAGTGCTGGTTTTTCAATGGATATTATCTCTACCGGGTGGCAGAGCAAGATTAATAAATGTATTGACCAGAATGCTTTGAAATCTAGCTCTACCATGTGGTGGAGCTAGAATGCATTCTTCTAGCTCTACCATGTGGTAGAGCTAGACTTCAACGAATGTAACCGCCGGCTGAGGTGGTTGATGAATGTAACTGTGGTAGAGAAGTATTCTACCTAAACCACATTGTAGAGATAGAATGCTTTGAGGTCTAGCTCTACCATGTGGTGGAGCAAGAATGCATCGATCTAACTGTGTTCCATACACATCAACAAAACCAATTACTCCAAGAAGAGACCTACTTCACATGACAAGAACCAAGGAGCTAGAATTGCATTTGATATAGCTCTACCACATGGTAGAGCTGTATTCTACCTAGACCACATCGTAGAGCCTTCCTTTTTTCATACACTTGTATCAGGTCTTGAGCACGACCATCTTTTTCCATTTCTTGATACTACCGTAAGAATTTTGCAGCATAGATGGAATGTTGGCCATCAATAATCCAATATGAATACTCAGTGAGTTTCTCCTCTGTTACCTCACTTAGTTTCATTGGAATTCCTTTCTTCTTGCCAGCATTCTTTACAGGCATCAAGTATGCACACGCTCCTAGCCTGTTTGCACTTGCACCAAAAAATAACACGCATTCATCCACACGGTGAGGTTCTATTTGATAGGAGTTATAGTGATCAGGAGCTAGCCAGCATTGATCTACAAGGATCTCATACTCTTTGTACTTGAATGGAAAATACTTAGAGTATTTTTCCATACCCCCTGTATCACTCTTTAGTGCCTTCTGCACCTCATTTTCCAAAACTTTGGGATCCACAAATCTTATTTTTGTTGAATTTTCCAAGCCTGTTTTCTCTACTGTAGATTTAAGAACTGCTTCATCTACATCCATAATACCTATACTGCTTTTTGCCTTTTTTTGAATTGGATTTTTAGAGGGCATTTTCTCTTTTTTTTGTTTGCCTTTCACACAATAAGCAATGGAAGCTTGCAACTATTCAAGAGTTATTTCTTGACTTGCACAATCTAACTTCCACCCTCGGGAGAACATAGTATCTTGTTTATCTCTAGAGTGGTTTGTGATCCTAGCCATTTTTTGCTATATTAACTTCCTTGATTTCAGTAAGACCATTATAGGACATGCCTTCTTGTCCCTCTTTGGAGTATTTATGCTCAAAGGTGAACCATAGTTATCTCATTAATAGTACATGACTTAAAATTCTCTAAAATGGTCCTACATCTAGCTATTTATCATCATCATCATTATCTTCTTTTTTTGAGCCATGATATTCTTGGCTTTGTTTTTTACTTCATCCAAGGCTTTCTTTCTTTTTGTCCTTTTTGACTCCGTGAGTCAATGTAATTTACAATTGTGGTTTTTGTTGCAGGTGAAAGATGTCTCAGAAAAGAAAAGTGGTGGAAGTTTTGGTCAATGCTAACTTTGCCTCTGCTGATCAACGACGACAGTGGTACTTAGATACTTGGAGTCTTAAGGGTTCACAATTTAACAAAATTCATCTATTTGTTGCTGAAAAAAAACCAACAATGACAATTGTCAGGCAAATCTGAGAAGTATTTTGAGTCTGTGTACATATGGGATGCATGGTGTGTGAATAAACTTTGCTCTGAATGCCCTAGCAATTGTACAGAGCAAGTGGTTTTGCAGTGAGCTGGTATATGCACGTGTTTTTTCGGAGCAGATGCTTGAGATTTGGAAGTTTTTTTATTGCAGCAATGTGGTGTGCGGGTGGTTGCCAAATGCAGGGCACCGATGGAATTGATGTATTTGGTAAGTCATGAGGTGCTGATGATCACGAGCTTGTGGCCATCACACTATAATGGCCATTATAGTGTGATGGCCATTATTGAGCTTTAAAAAATAAATAAAAGAATATATAATATTACAAGTGGCCAATAAAAAGAATAGCCACATGGAAGTCTTTTTGGCTGCTAGCACGTCGTTTAGAAGGCTGGCGAGAGAGAGGCGAAGCTGGGGGGGATTCGGCAGGACGGCTGGAAAAGAGAGAGGGCCGCCAGGTAGAGAAAGAGACACCTTGCAGAGGCGCTAAAGAGCATGCAGGTGAAGGGGGGCCGCCTTGCTGGGGAGACTGGGAGCCAGAGAAGGGTTGGTTTTTGCAGGTGTGGCCGCCTTGGGTCGAGCTGCTAGGGCTCTAGAGTGCATCTGCAGAGACGTGAAAAAGGAAAAGTAGCCACCTTGTACGTGAAGAGGGCTGGCGGGTGATTCTGAAGAGCGAAGGTGCTAAGTGGGAGCCGCCTGGTGAGAAGGCTGGCAAGTAAGTGAAGGTCACCCTGGTGATATTGGTGAGGCTAGCGACTGGTGATGCAGCGGGACTACTTGGCGACTAGGGAGGTGCCAAGAGACGAGCTGGGGTGTGAGGCGAGGAAGAGTGAGGTAGCCGCCTTGTGGAAGGCCTTGTCTGGTGACAGCTACAGAGGACTGAAGTTGAGACTTGGGCACTGGGTGGATGCAAGAGGAGGGTGCTGCGTTGAGCAGTTTGTGTTGGCGTTGAAGAGATTGCAGAGGCTGACGAGCAAGGGAAGCTGCAGAGGCTCTGTGGTTGGCGAAGCTGCTGGTCACGACACACAGAGTGAGAGCTGCTGAGGTTGAGGGTTGCTGGTGGGGTGCCCTCTGAAGTGAGAAGTGACCGGTTTTTGTGCAGGTGGCTGATGGTAGCAGTGGAGCAGAGAAGAGGGGACAGAGTGAGGAAGTGAAGGAGGGTTGCTGGTGGGGTGCCCTCTGAAGAGAAGCAAAGACCGGGAGATAGAGACTTGGTTTTCAGATGCAAGGGTGAATTCCCTTGGCAGTAAACCCTCGCCAGAGTCCTGGTTTTTGGTGTAATTGCTGAGTTTATACAGTGTCTATGGTGCTGTGTGTTTTTGCTGAATGATCATTGTCTATCGTGGTTTTGAGCTATCTTTCTGGCATGGGTGGTGTGGTGAAGAGTGAGAAGTGTTCCAGCCGGTGGTGGCTGGTGGTGCCTCCGTTGTATTTGTATTTTCCAAGTTCGGGAGGTGAAGGACTATAGAGGCAGGTTCTTTTTTTCTTTTTTTCACCTCACATTCTTCTGGCGCCCCCACAGAGGAAAGCTCAAGTATTTCTCATACGAGGGTGTATGCCCCAGAGTAACAGATTGAAGGAAGGTGCTTCCAGTGTTTTTCTTGGGATTTGAAGGTGAAGCTTGGGGATTAAAATGATGTTGTATCCAGAGTTTTTTGGTGGTCCTAATGAAGATGTGGCAGATTTTCTGGAAAGGATGGAGGTTGCATGCATAAGCAATCACATCAATGAGCCAGCACAAGTATTGTGGTTGCTGAATATATGTTTGAAGGAAGATGCGAGGGCATGGTCCAGGACTTTTGAAGAGTCGTTAAAGGATGCTGAACCACGCATTCCAATGACTGAGGATGGATTGAAGACTGCACTTTTGAACAGGTTCAAGAAGATTGAGGATCCAGATAGAGTTTGGCATGAAGTGCAGGGGTTGACACAGGGTGAATTGGAGCTAATTGATGATTATGTGAAGAAATTCTCTTTGCTATGGAAGACCTAGATTTGGTTACCAAAATCGTAATGTAATTCGTTACTTCAACGTACTGAAATTGATTACCACAGAAGCAAATCATGTATGGATGTGAATGTGGATGTGGATGTGGATGTGGATGTATGGATATGAATGTGGATGGGTATGTATAGATGTATGAATGTGGATGTGGATGCATGGATGTGAATGTGGATTTGTATGTATGAATGTGCATGTAGATGTGGATGTATGAAAATGGATGAGTATGTATGGATGTATGCATGTAGATGTGGATGTATGCATGTAAATGTAGATGTATGGATGTGAATGTGAATGTGGATGTGAATGTATACATGAAAATGTGGATGTATGCATGTAGATGTAGATGTATGGATGTGAATGAGAATGTAGATGTGGATGTATACATGGAGATGTGGATGTATGCATGTAGATGTAGATGTATGGATGTGAATGAGAATGTAGATATGGATGTATACATGGAGATGTGGATGTATGCATGCAAATGTAGATGTATGGATGTGAATGTGAATGTGGATGTGGATGTATACATGGAAATGTGGATGTATGCATGTAGATGTAGATGTATGGATGTGAATGCGAATGTAGATGTGGATGTATACATGGAAATGTGGATGTATGCATGTAGATGTAGATGTATGGATGTGAACGAGAATGTAGATGTGGATGTATACATGGAGATGTGGATGTATGCATGTAGATGTAGATGTATGGATGTGAACGAGAATGTAGATATGGATGTATATATGGAGATGTGGATGTATGCATGTAAATGTAGATGTATGGATGTGAATATGAATGTGGATGTGGATGTATACATGGAAATGTGGATGTATGCATGTTGATGTAGATATATGGATGTGAATGAGAATGTAGATGTGGATGTATACATGGAAATGTGGATGTATGCATGTAGATGTAGATGTATGGATGTGAATGAGCAAGTAGATGTGGATGTATACATGGAAATGTGGATGTATGCATGTAGATGTAGATGTATGGATGTGAATGAGAATGTAAATGTGGATGTATACATGGAGATGTGGATGTATGCATGTAGATGTAGATGTATGGATGTGAATGAGAATGTGGATGTGAATGTATACATTGCGATGTGGATGTATGCATGTAGATGTAGATGTATAGATGTGAATGAGAATGTGGATGTGGATGCATACATGCGGATATGGGATTGGATGTATGATGTGGATGTACGATCAGGGATGTGTATGTAGAATAATGAATGTGAATGTGTATGTGAATTAATGTGTTGTTGATTTGAGGGACTAGATGAGAATGAGTACACATTGAATGGAATGTGGAATAAGTAATGTGGACTGAGGAAGGATAATGTGGAAAGACAAGAGTTCGATATAGAAACTGTATTTTGTGACTGTTTGTAAATGACTATTTTATGTCAAGAATGTTGGGGAAGCATTTTGACCGTCTTGTGGATTAAAGTCATGGAGACCTAACTGATAAAGTCATGGAGACCTAACTGATAAAGTTGCAACTGCTGACGGAGAGTCAATGGAGGACGTCTCGCGTAGCAAGGTCGGCCGAGGTCTTGACCAGCCTCGGTTCGATTTAAATGGTGAGCTTCCGGTACGGTGGATGAGGGACCAAGGAAGCGGCCTTTGAGTGAAGCACTAGGTCACCTGCGAAGGATCCTAGAGGGCGTTGACCATACGGTGCTCGGGCTCTGGGTCGACGAAGAGACCCACACGTGCATCGTGGAAGATATTGGAACAAGGATTAAGAGTTGTTTTCTGAAACCGGGCATGGATCTAGTTGATTGACCTTGCTGGTCCTCAAACGGATGAGTCCATGACTCTTTTATATGGATCTGTGGGTTGATCTTGCTGATCTTCCACGGAGATTCCATTCTGTTATATGAATATATTATCGGTTACTATGAGCACTATGGAAAAGGCCTCTGAGTGAACAAGTGGTGAGCGTTCTGGTTGCCAATGATGCCATAAGTACACCGATGAATGAATGACTGGAAATAAGGATTCAACCAGAGACTTTGAGGATTGTCATCAGTGACATAATGGTTTTATTAAAGGATTGTTTTAAAGCTAGTTAATGCTGAGAAAAAGGCAATTTCATATTGGGTGTGTAAGTGGTGTGACTAGTTTTATGTTTGCATGAACTTCCGGCTAGGGGGCCTTCGAACTCTTTTCCTTGGTACCCGGGACAAAACCTAACCAAATTCCAAATTGGATCCCATCACTACAGTGGTTGGGGTTGGCTAACCCATGGGATCGGATGGGGTTAGGCTGGACTGATGGATCCATAAATCAAAACTTAATTTATGTTATTACGATAGATAAAGTAAATCCCGGATAGTAATTGTTCTATGGATAGGAATCAACGGCTGTGCCTCTTGATGGGGAAAAAAGCGTTGATCCCAATGATCCAAGTGCAAGTTTCTTCCTTGATCCGACCGAGTATCTTTATGGGTGCAGTCGGATCAGCGTGATCAGTAATGATCTTGACTATGTTAGAGTAAAAAGTTATCCTGGTGGAATCGCCCGTGCTTTCCGGGTAAGGGAAGTTTTTTCGGGTTCGGTTTTGGAAAAACCGACGGATTAGTCTCTTGTCCGGATATCCGTGGACGAGGCCCCGAGTGTGGGACCCTACCTCGCGCAAGAAATGCTACTTCCGCTGCTAGCACCCCGAATCCATTGTGCGTGGGGACAGGGATCTCACAATGCAGTTTTGAGCTCTCTTTTGCAATCTTGCATCAGATTTTTTTGTTCAACCGTTATCTTTGCACTTTCGACACTCTCTTTTGAATCGGTTTGAGACTTGAGTTTTGGTTTTGGTTTCTTCGTTTTTTTGCAATTTTTGCTAACAATTTTTAGCTTTTCTCCTGGTTGGAATCCATCTGATCGTTTTACTTGGTCTTTGATACTATCTTGTGCTTGGACATAGTATAGATATCCATTCTTTCCTGAGAAGTGAGGTGGTGGTCGAGAGTGTTCATTCATAAACTCCTCGTCTTCTTTTTGTATTCTCTCACGTTGTTCCCTCTCATCTTGTTTACGGATTCTCTTATGGCTCTTGCAGCATTTACATTTAGGTCGGCTTCGAGGGATCTCTACTTGAACCTCCCTTCCTCTCAAGAGTAGGCGTGCCTTTCCTAACTCTTCCTCGGGGATTATCACATCATCATCAAAATCAGAGTCCCATCCGTCTTCCTTATCAGCATCATTAGCTGATTCGAGTGTTAAATCCTCCACTGAGACTTCCTCTACATGCAGTGCTGTGGATGCAACCCCATAGTACAAATCATCTAGAAGGTCACGTGGTTGTACCATTCGTATAGGAATAATGTCATATCCATCTGAGTCACAAAATTGAATTGGTTTAGGTAAAGCACATGTCGATAATGTTGCAAGGACATGACTCCATTCTAGGGGATCAATTAAGTGCTCAGGGAAGGGTTGTGGAATGTATGCCTCATCTAATACACTTCGATTACCCTTAAGTCTCTCAGTGTTGAAATCCCTACATGAGGCTCCACACATCCACAGATCTTCTCGCCCATCTAACAATGTAACTCTTGAGCCCTCAGATGAAGCAGAATCAAACTCATCTATTGGAGACCTTGTTACATCACGATATGAGTGATTCTTTAGGTTGACCCTTGTGATGACAGAATCATGTCCGAGGTACAAATAATTGTATCCCCAATCTTGAATCATTTGAAATTGTTGCATGAATGGTCTACCCAATATTACTCCATAGTTTGGATGTTTTCCAAAATCCACTACTGCAAAGGTGTGCTCATATTCAATCCCACATGTGGTGACCAATATGTTCTCTAGTAGGCCAATGGGATGTTCTAAGCTTCCATCTGCTAGCTGCAAGCGCATCCTGGTACTCCTAATAGCTGGTTTGCCCCACTTTTCCCAAATGGACCTTGTCACAATGCCCACTCCTACACCACTATCAAGTATTGCAGTTGAAGCTACTTTTCGCACTTCTAATGGGAGGGTAGCATTTCCCTGGTCGTCCTCACAAAATTTTCCTACTTTGTTGATAGGAACTGGCATAACATGTCTTGTCTCAGGGTGTATAGTACAATGATGGTGACTCTTTTGTAGCAATACCTGCTCTGACAAACATGTGGCAATATCATTCCACAACTCTGGTCGAAGCTTTATCAAATCAAGCAAAGGTAATGTACAAGCCACTGGTGCTGACAAAATAGCTTGCATGATACCCATATCCATCTCCTTTGTCAACCTTCTATGCATGGAGGATATCCTCAAGGTTTGAGAACAGTTCTCATATTCTCCCAAATAAGATGGTAAGGTTTTCATTGTATGCTTACTTCTAGGAGAAACAATTGTTTGAACTTCCTCCTAGATGCTTGGGCGTCTAAAGTTGTTTTCTCTGCCCCTAGTAAAATCCACTTCAGAGAATGGAGGTGAAATAATAGAGGACATATTCTCATTAACTTTCTCATGAACTGCTGCCCACATCTCATTTGCCATGTCCTTGTTAGCATCAATAACTTCATCATTGCATGGGAAGGCAAGACTAGGTGGTGGCAGAATGCCTTCTTTCAATGGGGTGTCAATTGGTGCAGACTTCTCGCTATGAGCTTGTGAGATCAGCTCACTTTTCATTTCCCAACTTGATGACACTTCTGGTATGGTTTCTAATGTTGGCTTAAGAGAGGTAGGGCCCCGAGGGATAGGTGGAGGTGGGCCCTCAAGTATTGATTGAGCTTCCCTAATGAGTTGTTGATGTACAGCTAGATTGATCTTCTCCTCACGAGGGTTTGGGTGTTCTTGAAGCTTCTTGGGTAACTCAGATAAATCTGCAATGCGACTTCTATGAGCATCAATGATGGCATCTAGAGTCTCGTTCACCTTATCCACAAAAATAGAACCCCCAGAACTATCCTCGGTTTTACTAGCCTCATCTTGTTTAGCACTAGGCCCAGGTTGAGGTTGATGCTCCTCATGCACTTCTTTGGATGTAAGTGCTTGATCCTTCATGTTTTGTTTAGAGACTTCTTGGGATGTAAGTGCTTGATCCTTCATGTTTTGTTTAGAGACTTCTTGAGAACTAGTGGATGCACTCTTAGTTTGCTTGTTGCACTTCTTTTTCCTCCAGTGGTCCTTTTTCTATTGGAATGTAGGGTCTTGTCCACTAGATTTGCCTTTGCATCCCTAGTTCGAGGTGTCTCATCAGTCTGCATTTCGGCATTTCGTGTCTGTGATCTAGTCATGACTCTAAGTGGCACGACATCCTCATTCTCCGATGAAGGTGGCGATGGAACTGCCCCTACAAAGTTGAGTGAGACCTTTGTGGTTTCAGCAAACAATCCTTTGGAAAGTGTTCTACACAACACCCTAGACAATATCTTTCAATTGGTGGAAACTGTGGTACTGTTGTATTGGATCGAGCTGCTTGCCTTGGGCGATGTGGACAATCACGAGCCCAATGGGGTTCTCCGCACTCATAACAGAGGGGCCCATTAGTTTGGCTTCTACTTTCCTTTGCTGCCATTGACCTGAGGGGCCTGGAGTCCTAGGTTGGTAGCCGCCTAGCAACATCAAAGAATTTTGTTCCCCTGGGTTGAGCCTCCAGTGCTTGGCTTGGATATGCGGGACTTTCAAAGAGATTTTCCTTGGATGAATATGATGCATATTCCTCCTCCACATAGCCTGGGTTTACCAAGTCTACACATATTTGAATTGTCGTAGTCAACAAACCTCACAGGAGCAGCCCCAGGAGCAGGAGGTTGAGCTCCAAGTACAGGTTGTTCTTGCTCTTGTGCCATTGGTGGCTTACGTTCAAAATTAGTATACTGTTGATGCATTTGTGGAGCCACTGCACCCTTTGCTGCTCACGCTCCTATCTCATTCTTGTGCTCCAAGTACAGGTTGTGCTTGCTCTTGTGCCATCGGTGGCTTACGTTCAAAATTAGTATACTGTTGATGCATTTGTGGAGCCACTGCACCCTTTGCTGCTCACGCTCCTGTCTCATTCTTGCAATGCGAGTACATTCCTATGTAGTGTGGGTAAAATTCCAAGCACAGGCCTGGCACCACTTCTTTGTGGGTTGGTTTGTGACTAGAGGAGAAAAGGCATTACATTCTTCGGTTTTATGGTTACTGCCACATGCTCCACAAAGATGAGGACCTGTAGGTAGTACACTCCTCATTCGCTGCTGCTGTTGGTGTGGCTGCATGGGTGGGTGACAGGTTTGTCCCAATCTCCTTAGTACTAGGTTAGCTATGTGGTCTGGATTTACTAGTGCGCTAGACCCTGAACATTGGTCATCACCTCACTGATCTCTAGGTTGCACCTCAGGGCCAGTACCATCTTGGAATTTGAAGTTATCTGTGAAATCCATTGCATCATGGCAACACTCATTGAAATTTGTATGCTTCTTTGCATAGAGATGTGTATGTAGTGTTGAATTTATAGTCTCTAACACTCTCAGTCTCGCCTTGCTTGAAAGAGTAGATGTTTGCTACTGTGTCATGCTGAATCCCCATCAAGAAAAAAGCAACAATAAATCTCTCTTCCAAAACTCGTAAAGAAGATTTATTTGAAGCTTCTAGTGCCTGAAACCAAGCAAGGGCCTTTCCCTCAAGAGTGAGGCCAAATCCTTCCATTTGCGTATGCTTGTCATTGCTCAGCTCGAACTGCTCGCCTAACTGCTGCTACATGGTCATATGGATCTCCCGACCCTTCGTACTTCTTTACCAGTTTCTGAAGAGTTGATGGCCTTACTTGTCTTGAATACTCATCATAGGGCCTACGGCCTCTCACTCTCAGTGGGAACTATTCCTCTCTTTGGTAAGATGGTCCACATGCATCCCAAATTGGTGTGGGTCCCCTATTACCTGCCTCATGAACCCCCTCCAAAGATCTTGTTACTCGCATTTCAAGAGGTGCATTTATGGGAGGTCGAGTTGGCTCCCCTACCCTCCGATTTTCATAGTGAGAGAAACGTTGTTGTGGTGTGATCTGTGGTTGCACTTTTGGTGTAGGATAGTATCTTGGTGCTAGAGTTGGGCTATTTGTAGTGGTCCACTTTGATGTTGAGGGTCCCTCTCTAGTGAACTCTCGTAAGGGAGGAGCAATAGTTTCTCCAAGAAAGGCTGTCTCTCCTAGTTTGGCTGTATTAGTTGAGAACACTTCCATGAATAATGGTTGTGCTCTCCACGTGAGCTCACGAATCTCCTTCCAATCTAAGGTTCGGTATTCATTGGCCCATTTATCAATGATTTGGTTCTTGTGTCCTGCAAGTTTCTCGACTACCACCACAAGTGCTAGAGGAATATCTAGCTCTGGCAATCTAGTTGTGGCTTAATATCCTTCTAAAGAGTCCTTATAGACCTCTTGAAATGGGTCATCCTGAAAGACCTTTGTCACTGGAATTTGTCGAACAAACTCCCATTGCTTCTCAGCCCCCTGATCCATTTTGCTCTTGCCTTTCCTGTCCCTTTCCAAATTTAGATCTACACAAAGTAAATCATCTATGGATGGCTTTGAGGACTGGGTATTGGATGGTCCAGGCATGTCCGGCTCAATGAGCCAATCATTTCTAGACTCCCTTGCTCCAAAAGGCTTTAATAAATCTAGGAACTCACTCTTAGAGAGCTCTCCTAATTTGTCTACATTCTCTGGATGATAGGTGACTTTGTAGCGAACACCATCTCCACCCATGTACATGTTACCCTGGTCATTGACTAGAGGTGCTCTATCAAGCTCTGAGAAAAAGTCTGCGATCTTAACAAGATACCGTTGTTGTGGATCCCTAAAGATCTCAACTCCTTGAGCATTCGTGTGGACATATTGAAGTCTCACATTGAGTGATAACCCCATCGTGTCGACTTCAAATGGATTAAAAGATCTTGTGGGTGTCCTATTTGGGGCTAAGGGATGACTATTTGACGGCCCTAGATTGTCCATAGACAATGAGCTAGTTGTCCTGGAAAGGGTATCAGATTGGGATTCGGAAGAGGTTTTAGCAATATCTGCCAAATTTCTTACCGATTGGGTCCCACTTTCCTGCGTAGGTACTCTAGAAGGTGCCCTAGACCCTATGGCAGTGTCTACATGATGTCCCGACCGCATGTGCATAAGGTCAAATTTTAAGTTTTTTTTTAATTATTATTATTAATATTTTTCCAAAAAAATCCAAAAATTTCAAGTTGGCTCAAACTTTGCCAGAATCCATTTTGAACCCCCTCGAACACATTAGGCCAAAAAAATAGCGTATTTTTCAGGATCAAAAATCGCCTAAAATTTACCAGTTTCCCATACTGAGCTCACTATATGGGAAAATGGTTCCGGGACCGAAATTTCGACGATGGGTGTTTTCTAACTCCTCTCGAAAAGTTAAATAACCTCCCAAATTTTTGCGACAGAAAATGAAAAATTTTCCAAACTCTTTTTTTTTTGGCACTCCCTTACCCAGTGCGGTGGCGGTCTTTACGGTGCGGTGTGTGGGTCTCTCCGCGCGGTGTGCTGTTCACACACAACCGCCTTCTTTTATTATTATTATTTTTTTCTTTTTTGAAGTGCGTGTGCAGTGAACTAAATGCGTGTATAGCTATGAGATTTGCAGCGAATTCAATGCGTGTGTAGTGAACTAAATGCGTGTGCAGCATATTCGAAATGTTCAATCTTCATGTGTGTACAGATTTCAGTTTCACTACAGGTGCAGGTTTAACAGAGAACTAAAATGCACAAAGTTAAAGATGCAAAAAACTAAACTAAGCTAAGAATAGAAAATAAAACGAACATACACAAAACTGAGACTGTAAAAAATTTTCCTCAAACACAATGACAAATGCAAAAACAGGCCTCTCTCTTTCGCACACAAATTGAAATTTGTAGGTTTAATGCCCACCTCCAATCCTTCCCGTGTGTTGAATCCTTGTCCTGACCTCGAGGGAGAAGTGTAGCCAGCCAATCGCCCTCAAATTGCAAGACAAATAAAGAAAATTTAACAATAGATTCGTCTTAAATAAGTACCAAAATTAGTCCCAAAGCCTGCTCTCCTATCCAACAGTTTTGCAACCGATTGGAGCTTAACAAGGAGTGGTAGTGTGTGTATGGTGCTCAACTAATGTAGGTACTCGCTCCCCGGCAACGGCGCCATTGTAGAGCGGTTCTCTCTACCATGCAATATAGTGCTCATAGAGTACTACCGATCAACAAATGTGTTAAGAAACACAATGTCAATCCGAGGACTCGACCCGATTAGTGCATGAAGGCTTATCCCATGAGGGAGAGCTCACATACACAAACCACCACTTGACGATTCAACCATTCAATACCTCAATCAATCTCTCAATCTCTTAAATCCACTACACTAATCAAGAGAACAAGCAATGCATAGCAATCTCTTAATCCCATTCAAACATTGATTAAATCTTAGCTTTCCCTAATGCCAACAAACCCATAAGCATGCATCTACTAATCCACAAGCTTAAGCAAGCATAGAATGTAACATTCACAAACCCACAAGCTCATAGAAAGAGTCTATCCATGAATAACTCATTGCCAATGAAGTGGGCAAGATCTTGCATCAATGGCACACACTCACTATAAGCATGCAGCATACACAAGAGAAAGAAAGAAGCATTCAACTAATCATAGATTAATCTACTTCAATGATGCTAAAACAGATTAAGAGAATGAAGTGGAGCTATACTCATTGGAGCTTGATGCTCATTAGAGTACAATAGAGAGAGAGTTAGAGAGTTGCCATAGCTTGAGAGCTCAAGAGCTTCACTCAATAGCTTATGAGAATGGCAAAAACGTCCACTTTCTTTAGCTAACATCTCTTTTGTAGAGATGCCACTAACCCTAACCCTAGGCCTCTTTCACACATGGGCAGACAACCCCATAAGTGAGCCTTGCTTAATACACTTTAGAACTCTCATTTAGAACCCACATTGGCCTAAAAGGATTTACATTGCACTTCGGCACAAAAATATGAAAAAATTATGTGCGTCTTTATATTCCCATGGCTACAATCCCGCTCTCTCGCGTTAATTGCTTCCGGCCTCCTTCCATAATCCGTGTTCCCGTGTGGAACAGTCTTTTTTTTTTTAATCTCCAAATTTTTCTCTCTTCTCAATCCCTCTCAAGCTTGAGAAGCATTCAATTGAATGGCTTTTTAATACAATTGAAGTTCTTTAATGAATTGTAGTGATAAACACATAAATTTTTATTTATGCTTAAATTATAATTATTTTTTAAAAGCATTTCTCTCTCTCCCCCAAAGAATGGTCATTCCTATGACCTATTCTATATTCAAATGAATATTCTCATGAAGCAATTCGCTAATCTAAAATTAATTTCTATGCTTGTCAAATTGAGGCCAAATAAGTGGCTTTTTAATGCTTTTATACTATTTAATTCATGAAAAAATTAGGAATCAAGTCCATAATTGGATATTGATCCAATGAATGGTTATTCTATCATACGATATTACTAAACTTTATGTTTTCAAAATTATAGAGAATTATTAGTAATAACAGCGGAGCTATGGCAAAATTTCTGAAAAATTAACACATAAATCATTTCCATTCATAATATGAAAAGAGGACTTCCTACCATATTCTAGGATTAATCATCCTAGATTAATTGAATGATTCTTATTATAATCATGAAAAAATTAATTTTTATGTTTATGCCTAAATAGTTAATTAGGAAAAAGAGAAATTTCTAGTAATCCATTTTTATGTTAAAAGAGTAATCCCCATGACAATGGAAATTCATGTATTCCAATGAAGTAAGAGAAAAATTGAGTTGCTAAATTAATGTATATTTTATTTAAAAATTAAAGAAGGATTTTAGTTAAATTTATCTTTTTGCATAGATAAATTTAAATGATGAAAGAGGAATTCTCACCATATTGGAATTCAAATATTCAAATGAGGAAAGTGTAATTCCTAGTGTAAAGGAATTAATGGAGATTTTTATTTAAATTTTAAGAGAAAATTTAGTTAAATTTATCTTTTTGCATAGATAAGTTTAAATGATGAAAGAGCAATTCCCACCATATTGGAATTCAAATATTTAAATGAGAAAAGTGGAATTTTTAGATTAATGGAATTAATGGATATTTTTATGTAATTTTTAAGAAGAATTTTAAATAGATTTAATTTATGGTAAAAGAGGAATTCCCATGATAATTGGATTGCACTCATTAAAATGAGAAAAAGAGGGATTTCAAGTTTATTCAAAAAAAATGGGTATGATATTTAGTTAAAAAGAAGAATTTTTATGATAATTAAGAAAAGATGGATTTGAATTAAATTTTAGTGTGAAAAGATGAATTTTCACCATAATTCTACCTAATGAATTAAGGTTGAGAAATTATGTCATAGAAGGAATATCTTTGGATATTTTAACTGGTAAAATTACTAAATGGATATTTATCCAAAACTAGGTGTTTATCTTAAGGGAATCCTTGAAGAACTAAACCGAATGAATTTGGTTAGACTACGACAGGGACGGACAGTAAACCTACTTTTCCATCTCTCGATTTGAATCAAGTAAAAACTTTGTGACCAATTCTAGTTTCTAATCACAACGAATAGACTACCGGAACTAAACTAGTTTTTCCTGACCGAACTCACCAAGAATCTAGTTGGACAATCAGACTGAATGATGGGTAGATTACCCTGATGAGAGATCAAGGATCCTCATTATGAAATTGGAAATTATGGAAAAGGGTTTTTGGAACCAATCTCAAATTGGAATTTTATTTGCATTGGAATCTCAGTTTTTTTAATTCAAAGGATTGTTTTATGCCAGAATGCTAGAGGAAGCATTTGGCTTATGTTTTTCTAAGAGGAGGCTCGTTGGAACAGCTCGCGGGGAGTCGTTGTTGCTCACGGGGCAAAGCCTGCCGAGGTCTTGACCAGCCTCGGTACGGTTAAAATGGTGCACTTCCGGTACGATGGGTGAGGACTAATGAAGCAGTCCCTGAGTGAAGTGCTAGGACACCTAAGGAGGATCCTAGAGGGTTCTGACCAGGCGCGATGCACGGGCTCGAGGTTGCTAGGACACCCATTTATACATCAAGGAAGATTTCGGATGGACTAAAAAGAAAGATTTTTGGGAACCAAATTTTGATACTGGATCTCGTTGGTTGGCCAGCTGGTCTTCAACGAAGAGTCCATAGGATATTATTGTAATACAATGGACTCGAAATTTTGGAAAATGATGATCGAAAATATTATGATTTCTATTGAAGGATTGTTTTAAAGCAAGTCGAATATGTTATAAATGGTAATTTCATATTGGGTGTGTACGTGGTATGCCTACCTTAATTTTTGCATGAATCAGCTAGGGGGCTTGGGAACTCTTTTCCTGTACCTGTCAAAAATACAACCAAATCTTTATAAAGGAATCCCACCAATACAGTGGTCAGGTGGTTGGCTAAACCCATGGGCCGGTTGGATCGGAGGATTCCTGAGAAACAACTAGATACGATTAGTTATGTTAATTAGTTTAAATCCTAAGAAGACCTTATTCTGTGGGAGGGGATCAGCGATTGTGTCTCGTAAAAATGAGGAAAAGGCAGTGATTCCATGGACCAAGTGCAAGTCTCTTCTTGATCCGACTGTGACTTCAGGTTCGGTCAGATCAGTTTAACTAGTTAAGACTTTGACTCGTTAGAGTAATTCCCAATGTTAGAAGATTTTTCCAATGGCAGAATCTCCTGTGCCTTCCAGGCAAGGGGAGTCTTCCGGGCCTAGTCTTGGAGGGACCACCCGGGCTAGCCTCTCGTCCTGGACATCCACGGGTGAGCCCCCCTGAGTATGGATCCCCGCCCTGCGCGGGAGGCTAGTGCCGCTTCCGCCACCAGTAGGGCACCGCGGAGGGGGGCAGGGCCCCCACAAAACTGACACATATTGGTGGCCAAAAATTACTATAGGAAGTGGGTAGAAGCTAAGGCTTTGAAAGACTATAAGGCATCGTTAGTGGCAAAATTTCTGTACGAAACTATTATGACAAGTTTTGGATGCTCTATAGAGATAGTGAACGATCAAGGGAGCCACTTCCTCAATGAAGTGATTAAGAAGCTAGCAGAGCAACACATGATCATACATAAGAAATCAACAGTCTATTACCCACAAGAGAATGGTCAGAAAAAATCCACCAACAAAATACTAAAAGGAATTTTTTTCAAGATGGTAAATGTGAAAATAGGAGAGAGTGGGACACAAAGCTACATTCAGCATTATGGGCATTCCAAATAGCTTACAAAAATGTTGCATGACTTATGCCATTGAGCAGATAGACATGCCCATCTAGAATTGTCAAGAAAATGGGAATGAGAACCTTTAAACTATCAAGCCTGGATGGTGAAAGGCTAAAGAAACTCATGAATGGATATAGGTTGAAGCCTTATCATGGAAGGATGTCAGAATAGGAGAATCTTCAAGAAGAAGAATCCGAGTCCATTCAGGATCAATAATTGGAAGTGGGGTAGGATTCTGGAGAGAAAGAAAATGAAAAAGAACAAAATCAGAAAATAGAATTTGTCTGTAGAAATATGATCTCACTGTGCACAGAGAGAGAAGCTAGCTTTCAACTACACTGAAGTCGCCCCATGAAGACCCTCATGAAGGTGGTTAAATATTCATAGAATATTTCTTGCACCATTCTCTAGAATGTGGCTACAGCATTCTTCAACCTGAAGGTCATCACATTGGAGGTGAAAGCCCCCCACTCTATTACAAAGCCTGTTTTATTCTTATTCTCGAGATCCATGCACACCTAGTTGTACCCACTTAGAAATCCATGCGCACCTAGTTGTACCCACTTATAAATCTTTCCAAAACTGTGTTGAGATTCAAGCTCGATGTCAGCTTGTGCCAGTTGCACTATGTGCTGGCATAGGTAGTAACATGTGTAAGGAGACATAAATGACCGCGTCCAGCTAGTCATAGTGTGTGGACATTAGCTAGGGTTAGCAGTGTGTGGACACAACACATGTAGTGTGTTGTAGCTTATGGATTATGGCTTTATGCATTGTGTGAGAAGGGAGATTGCTTCCCTCTATGGTTAGGGTTTGATAATACATTAGGGAGATGGCTTTCCTCTATGGTTAGGGTTTGATATGGTATTCACCACCATAAGGCTACAAGTTGGGGAGTGTGGAAGGCATGTGAAGGAGTATGTGTAGGTGCATAATTGGGAAAGATTCTTCTAGAATGCCTACATGGACGAGGATAATTCCACCATGTGTAAGTGGGATCTCCACCTACATGCCACTTAGACTTGGCTATTATCTCATTACACTCTCAAAGTAAAAAAGCCTTCAATTTAATAATCAATAGAAGACAGCCTAAGAGGACAATTGATGGTGACATCTACCCTTATGTCACTGAAGGGCTGAAGATTTTTATGTTGTAATTTGTAACAATGAAAGAGAGGGTGATTCTCCACCTATAAAAGGAGCCCTCCTCTCCCTTTCAAATCAAAGGAATGAAGCCTCCTCAATTGAGCATTTTGTGTCATTGCCATTCTCTTATCTTTCAAACCCTTATTCAAACACTCTCTTTACATGTGAATATCTCATTTAGCATGAGCTCCTCATGCCTAACCCAATTTTGGACCTCTTTGATGATTCATGATAAGTGGGATAAGGAGTTATTATCTTGGTGGGCCTGTGACTTCTCAAGGTAGCCCTTGCCTTATTGCCGCTGTGAAATCCCTGTCCCTACCACACAATGGATTCGGGGTGCTAGCAGCGGAAGTAGCACTTCTTGCGCGGGGCAGGGTCCCACACTCGGGGCCTCGTCCTTTGCAGGTGACCTAGCGCTTCACTCATAGGCCGCTTCCTTGGTCCCTCATCCACCGTACCAGAAGCTCACCATTTAAATCGAACCGAGGCTGGTCAAGACCTCGGCCGACCTTGCTACGCGAGACGTCCTCGATTGACTCTTCGTCAGCAATTGCAACTTTATCAGTTAGGTCTCCATGACCTTAATCCACAGGACGGTCAACATGCTTCCCTAGCATTCTTTACATAAAACAGTCATTTACAAATAGGTCACAAAATACAGTTTCTATATCGAACTCTCGTCTTTCTACGTTATCCCTCCTCAGTCCACATTACTTATTCCACATTCCATTCATATGTGTACGTACTCATTCTCATCCATTCACTCATATCGATGACACATTATTTCACATACACATTCACATTTATTATTCTACATACACATCCATATCCACATACATACATCCACATCCACATCCACATTCACATCCATACATCCACATCTACATGTATACATCCATTTTCACATCCTCATTCATACATCCATATGCACATACATACATCCACATCCGTATCTACATCCATACATCCACATCCACATTCACATTCACATCCATACATCCACATCTACATGCATACATCCACACCTACATTCACATTCACATTCACATCCATACGTCCACATCTACATGCATACATCCACATCCACATTCACATTCACATCCATACATCCACATCTACATGCATACATCCACATTCACATCCACATCCACATTCACATTCACATCCATACATCCACATCTACATGCATACATCCATTTTCACATCCTCATTTATACATCCACATCCACATACATACATCCACATCCATATCTACATCTATACATCCACATCCACATCCACATTCACATCCATACATCCACATCTACATGAATACATCCATTTTCACATCCTCATTCATACATCCACATCCACATACATACATCCACATCCGTACATCCACATCTACGTGCATACATCCACATCCTAACTCATCCCATACTCATTCTTATCACATCTCATATAACTCTTAACTCATCCTATCACATCTCATATGCATCTTATCAAAATGCTTCCCTAGCATTCTTTACATAAAACAGTCATTTACAAACAGGTCACAAAAGACAGTTTCTATATCGAACTCTCGTCTTTCCACATTATCCCTCCTCAGTCCACAATACTTATTCCACATTCCATTCATATGTGTACTCATTCTCATCCATTCACTCATATCGACGACACATTATTTCACATACACATTCACATTCATTATTCTACATACACATCCATATCCACATACATACATCCACATCCACATCCACATCCACATTCACATTCATACATCCACATCTACATGTATACATCCATTTTCACATCCTCATTCATACATCCACATCTACATACATACATCCACATCCGTATCTATATCCATACATCCACATCCACATTCACATTCACATCCATACATCCACATCTACATGCATACATCCACACCCACATTCACATCCATACATCCACATCTACATGCATACATCCACATCCACATTCACATTCACATCCATACATCCACATCTACATGCATACATCCACATCCACATTCACATTCACATTCACATTCACATCCATACATCCACATCTACATGCATACATCCACATCCACATTCACATTCACATCCATACATCCACATCTACATGCATACATCCATTTTCACATCCTCATTCATACATCCACATCCACATACATACATCCACATCCGTATCTACATCTATACATCCACATCCACATCCACATTCACACCCATACATCCACATCTACATGCATACATCCATTTTCACATCCTCATTCATACATCCACATCCACATACATACATCCACATCCGTACATCCACATCTACGTGCATACATCCACATCCTAACTCATCCCATACTCGTTCTTATCACATCTCATATAACTCTTAACTCATCCTATCACATCTCATATGCATCTTATCACATCCTAATATCTATTTATAGAATACAATTGAATTCTTATATTTGATATAAGATTTCTTTACGCATCTATTTATACATAAATTCCATTTTAAGGAGAATAACACTTTCGAAATAAAAATCAATCTTTTATGCATCTTCCTATGCATAAATTCATTTTAAATGAGATTGACACTTTTGAATTAAAAATCAATCTTTTATGCATCTTCCTATGCATAAATTCATTTTAAATGAGAATGACCCTTTTGAATTAAAAATCAATTCTTTTATGCATCTTCCTATGCATAAATTCATTTTAAATGAGAATGACACTTTTGAATTAAAAATCAATTCTTTTATGCATCTTCCTATGCATAAATTCATTTTAAATGAGAATGACACTTTTGAATTAAAAATCAATTCTTTTATGCATCTTCCTATGCATAAATTCATTTTAAATGAGAATGACACTTTTGAATTAAAAATCAATCTTTTATGCATCTTCCTATGCATAAAATAAGAATTAATAAAAATAACACTTTTTGGATTAATTTAAATTCTTTATGCATCTATCCATTCATATATCCAATTTAGTAGGAATTACACTTTTAGAATAAAAGAATTTCTCTTATGCATCTTATTTATGCATAAAATCCATTTATGATGAAAATCACACTTTTAATATAAAAATTATATCCTTTATGCATAGGTTTATGCATACAATTCATTTATGATGAAAATCATTCTTTTAATATAAAAGAATTTCTTAAATCCATTTAATTTTTGCATAAAATCATTTATGAGATAAAAATGTCACTTTTATAATAAAGTATTTCTAGTATACATTTTTCTATGACTAAAATGAAAATTAACCCTTTAAGAATACTCATAGGATGGGGATTACTTTTTTAACATAAAGTTTAATTACTATAAATCCTCTTTTTCTTAATTTATCAATTATGCATAGCATAAAAATCAATTTCTCCATGATTACAATAAAATTCTTTCAATAAATCTAGGATGATAATTCCTAGAATATGGTAGGAAGTCCTCTTTTCATACTTTGAATGAAATTATTTTATGTGTAATTTTTACAAAAATTTTGCTATAGCTCTGCTGCTATGACTGATAAATCTCAATTATTTTAAAGGATAAAGCTTATCATTAAGAGAATGATTAGAATAATCTCTAATTGGATCATTAACCCATAATGGATTGAATCATCAATATTCATGAAATATATAAACTAAAAGCATAGAAAAAAGCCATTAATTTGGCCTCATAATTTGGCCTCAAGCATAGATTAATCTTGGATTAAGGAAAAGCTTTATGAAAAACTTCATTTGGATTGAGAATAGGTCATGAGTATGACCATTTCTTGAGTGACAGAGAGAAATTACATAAAAATTATTAGAATTAAGCATAAATGGAAATTTATGTAATTCTTTACTATCATTCATCAATTAACTTCAATAGCATTCATCAATTTATGTAATTATTTACTACCATTCATCAATTAACTTCAATAGCATTCAAAAACCATTCCAATTAAGCTTCTCAAGCTTGAGAGGGGTTGAGAAGAGAGAAACATTGAGAAATTATAGAAAAGATCAAAATTCACCATTTACCTTACAAATTGCTTGATTCTTTGTTCACGGTAGAGGCCCCTAACTAATCAATTGGTTTAGTATGTTGATGGACCCACCAATGGAGATTGAAGAAAGAGGGAAGCTCCAATTTCTTCAATTTGGAGAGAATTTTAGAGAATAGTAAAAATTAGCATTATTTCAGCATAATTCTAGTATAGTGAAATTCTCCTATTTTTTTCAAAGGACTCATGTTCTATTTATAGGAGAGGGAGGCTCTAACCAAAGCTAACTGATTTCTAGAATTTTCCAGATTTTAGTTTGGTTGAATTTGGACCAGATTTGGACCTAGTTTGGTTCCTTTTTGATTTGAACCTAGTTTGGTTCCTTTTTTATTCGGTTTGGTTCCTTTTTGATTTGGTTTGGTTCAAGAGAGAGGAGAGATAAGAATATCACATTTTTTGAAGATTTAAAACTCAATTGCACATGTGAAGTAGGCGCCTCATTCATGAGGGAGAAATCCCCATGCAGAGGTGTCAAAAATGCATCATTACTTCTAAATATCTCCCCTTTTCAACTATTAGTCTTGTCCTTAGTCAACTCTTCATCTTATGTGAGCATTTACTCATTTTCGGGAGATTTTTCTTTTATTTCTTCATTTACCTCTTCCTTTCATTTTGATTGATCTTATTGGCCCAAAGGAACCTTAATTTAAAATTTCGAAAAAATCTTCACCCCTAGGATAATGCCTCTTGAACCGATTATACTTAATTTCTAATGCACCTTCTGAAAATCTTTTTGAACTTCTGTTTCAGGGGAGCTTATTTTAATAATATGAGAAATTTTTCTATCTAAAAATATTCAAAATATGAATATTCTCTCTCTAGAATATTTTCTCTCTCTATGTCAAAACAGGCAGAGACAAGATCTTTTATATTTCTGAAGAGGGGATTGATTACAGGGGGAAAATGCTGGTGGACATCTTGAGAGGCTGGGGAGGAATCTTACATTCTCTCCCACTTGAAAAACGCGAGATGTCCTCATCTCGCAAATTGGAGGTAATTCTGTAAGATGCAAGAATATGAGACTAAGAGAAAATTGAATTAAGAGTGACCACCAAGAAAAGTCTCAAAGAAATCAAGACTCAAGACAAGAACAAGATTTCAACTTTATACACTCTTGGAACATATACAGCAAAGATAGAAGAACTTTTTACAATTCCAAAAGTCCGTCCATCATATGGTCACAAAAGCAGCACAAAAGCAGCACTCACAAGCAGCACACGTATAAGGTAACTCATCTATGAGAATAATTCGGTCGGTTATTGCAGCACCTACCTCATTGGTATGAGGTGACCTAATAAAAGGACCTCTAAGAGGCAAGTTAAAAATGGGATAAAGGCATATCTTTTGGTGAGGAAGAAAACACGCAAGTAAGAAGACCTGTTCAGAAAACCCACCATGCCTTGATCTCATCACGCAATAGTATCGGGGACCCAAACCCAAGGCTTCAATAACCATAGCCAAGCGGACATTATTACGAAAAAGATGCTCACCCCCCGGTGTTACCCTAGTTATGTCTCGATAGGTCCACCATTTGGTCTGAGCTACAGAAGTTCCCAAGTGAGGTAAAAGGAAGTGCTCATACAGTTCTATAAAATCCTTCTTCACAGACTCGCTTGCGTCTTGAAGGTGAGAAATCATCATGGATAAAACCAAGTCTTGCTGCCAAGCCATAAAAGAGATTAAGAAAGAAAGGAGATCGATGGAAGTAAGATTACTGCGAGCGACAAGTAAGAGTTACGACTTATATAAAAGAAGGAACTAACGTAACCTAGAAGGCGACGGTGTATCTTACCACTGAAGTTTTACCGTCTTTCCATGATTTGGGCAGCACATATTTCTTTAGAAGGCTTACATGAAATACATTTTGAACTTTGAGATGAGGAGGTAGAAGAAGCTCATAGGCTAAGTCACCTACTTTCTTTGAAATCAAATATGGCCTGCAATATCTGGCGGATAACTTCTTATACTTCCCAAGAGATAAAGAACTTCTTTTGGGCCATACTCGAATGAAGACTATATCTGCTTCTTCAAATTCTCTGACTGTCCTCTTCTTATCTGCATACTGTTTCTGTCGATCCTGGGCATCTTTTATATCTTTATGAATTGCCTGCATCTGCTGCTCCATGTCGTCAACCTGGACATCTCGACCCTAATCAATGGGTCGGGACCTAGTTAATGGAGTTAAGCAATCTTGTCCATACAGAGCTTTAAAAGGGTTCATTCCCAATACTTCTATGATAAGAAGCATTGTAGGCGAACTCGACTAGGTGCAGATAGCTTAGCCACTTATTGGGTTCCTTGCCCACAACATAACCGAAGTGCATCTTTGATTACTTGGTTTACCCTGATACTCTGCTGGAGTATGGATGACTGAGAATTGTCGGTTAGGCCCTTGGTTTTCAATTGTAGCATAGATTTGTCCTTTTTTCTCTTCTACTACATCTGAAATTGCGACTGCTCTGGCTGCTGTAGTCTGAGGCGGAATTCTTTCTCTTTGGTTGCCCCAGTGCTAGAAAGGAGTTATGAGGTTATTCTAGACAGAGGTAGATGGATGAGCTGGAGTTCTTCTGGGTTACCCTGGCTTGGGCGACACGGACCCTGATTAGATTGGTATGAAGGAATTGGTCTCTGAATTTGGGGTTCTTGACTTCCCTGTGCCCTTGACATGGAAGGAATCGGGCTGTCTTTTAACTGATGACCAAGACCTTGGCATCCAAAACACTGGTTCTCACTTCTGAACTCGTCGTTCTGAATCCTTAAAACAGGTGGGGCTCCTGAGAGAAAGTATTCTGGGGAAAGGGTCTTCCTTTTTTAAACAAAATCTTTCTTTTATTTTAGAGAGGGAATAATTATAAGATCAGGAAGGGAGGTTCTTACTCTTGTATACCTCGAAGGCTGGGGAAGGAATCTTACATTCTACCCCACTTAAAAAAGTGCGAGATGTCCTCATCTCGCAAAGTAGAGGACAACTCTTTTTCTTAAGATCCAATTTTTTCTGGGTTCCTTATATTCTGGTCAACCCAACAGAATACTGGGATAAATATCCCTTATATAGAACTCATCATTAAATAACAATTCATTTAGATCATATCATTCATATCTTTAACACGATAATGGTCCATTAGACCGAAAATTTTCTTTCTGAACATTCCTCCACGAAAATTTCAGTCAAGCAAGTTCTCAATTTGTCATCCCTATATCCATAAAAGAGAGCCATGGACTCATCCGTTGAGGACTAGCAAGGTCAATCAACCAGATCCATGCCCGGTTTCAGAAAACAACTCTTACTCCTTGTTCCAATATCTTTCACGACGCACATGCGGGTATCTTCGGTGACCCAGAGCCAAGGCAGCGTATGGTCAGCACCCTCTAGGATCCTTCATAGGTGACCTAGCGCTTCACTCATAGGCCGCTTCCTTGGTCTCTCATCCACCGTGTGCCGGAAGCTCACCATTTAAATCGAACCGAGGCTGGTCAAGACCTCGGCCGACCTTGCTACGCGAGACGTCCTCCATTGACTCTCCGTCTCAGTGGTTGCAACTTTATCACTTAGGTCTCCATGACCTTAATCCACAGGATGGTCAAAATGCTTCCCTAGCATTCTTGACATAAAACAGTCATTTACAAACAAGTCACAAAATACGGTTTCTATATCGAACTCTCGTCTTTCCACATTATCCCTCCTCAGTCCACATTACTTATTCCACATTCCATTCATATGTGTACTCATTCTCATCCATTCACTCATATCGACGACACATTATTTCACATACACATTCACATTCATTATTCTACATACACATCCATATCCACATACATACATCCACATCCACATCCACATTCACATCCATACATCCACATCTACATGTATACATCCATTTTAACATCCTCATTCATACATCCACATCCACATACACACATCCACATCCGTATCTACATCCATACATCCACATCCACATTCACATTCACATCCACATCCATACATCCACATCTACATGCATACATCCACACCCACATTCACATCCATACATCCACATCCACATTCACATTCACATTCACATCCATACATCCACATCTACATGCATACATCCACATCCACATTCACATTCACATCCATACATCCACATCTACATGCATACATCCATTTTCACATACTCATTCATACATCCACATCCACATACATACATCCACATCCGTATCTACATCTATAAATCCACATCCACATTCACATTCACATTCACATCCACATTCACATTCACATCCATACATCCACATCTACATGCATACGTACATTTTCACATCCTCATTCATACATCCACATCCACATCCACATACATACATCCACATCCGTACATCCACATCTACGTGCATACATGCCCATCCTAACTCATCCCATACTCATTCTTATCACATCTCATATAACTCTTAACTCATCCTATCACATCTCATATGCATCTGATCACATCCTAATATCTATTTATAGAATACAAGAGAATTCTTATATTTGATATAAGATTTCTTTACGCATCTGTTTATGCATAAATTCCATTTTAAGGAGAATAATACTTTCGAAATAAAAATCAATCTTTTATGCATCTTCCTATGCATAAATTCATTTTAAATGAGAATGACACTTTCGAATTAAAAATCAATCTTTTATGCATCTTCCTATGCATAAATTCATTTTAAATGAGAATGACACTTTTGAATTAAAAATCAATTCTTTTATGCATCTTCCTATGCATAAATTCATTCTAAATGAGAATGACACTTTTGAATTAAAAATCAATTCTTTTATGCATCTTCGTATGCATAAATTCATTCTAAATGAGAATGACACTTTTGAATTAAAAATCAATTCTTTTATGCATCTTCCTATGCATAAATTCATTTTAAATGAGAATGACACTTTTGAATTAAAAATCAATCTTTTATGCATCTTCCTATGCATAAAATAAGAATTAATAAAAATAACACTTTTTGGATTAATTTAAATTCTTTATGCATCTATCCATGCATAAATCCAATTTAGTAGGAATTACACTTTTAGAATAAAAGAATTTCTCTTATGCATCCTATTTATGCATAAAATCCATTTATGATGAAAATCACACTTTTTATATAAAAATTATATCCTTTATGCATAGGTTTATGCATACAATTCATTTATGATGAAAATCATTCTTTTAATATAAAAGAATTTCTTTAATGCATCTAATTTATGCATGAAATCATTTATGAGATAAAAATGTCACTTTTATAATAAAGGATTTCTAGTATACATTTTTCTATGACTAGAATGAAAATTAACCCTTTAAGAATACTCATACGATGGGGATTACTCTTTTTAACATAAAATTTAATTACTAGAAATCCTCTTTTTCTTAATTTATCAATCATGCATAGCATAAAAATCAATTTCTCCATGATTACAATAAAATTCTTTCAATAAATGTAGGATGATAATTCCTAGAATATGGTAGGAAGTCCTCTTTTCATACTTTGATGAAATTATTTTATGTGTAATTTTTACAAAATTTTTGCCATAGCTCCGTTGCTATGACTGATAAATCTCAATTATTTTAAAGGATAAAGCTTATCATTAAGGGAATGATTAGAATGATCCCCAATTAGATCATTAATCCATAATGGGTTGAATCATGAAATTTCATGAAATATATAAACTAAACGCATAGAAAAAAGCCATTAATTTGCCCTCAAGCATAGATTTATCTTGGATTAAGGAAAAGCTTTGTGAAAAACTTCATTTGGATTGAGAATAGGTCATGAGTATGACCATTTCTTGAGTGACAGAGAGAAATTACATAAAAATTATTAGAATTAAGAATAAATAAAAATTTATGTAATTCTTTACTATCATTCATCAATTAACTTCAATAGCATTCATCAATTTATGTAATTCTTTACTACCATTCATCAATTAACTTCAATAGCATTCAAAAACCATTCCAATTAAGCTTCTCAAGCTTGAGAGGGGTTGAGAAGAGAGAAACATTGAGAAATTATAGAAAAGATCAAAATTCACCATTTACCTTACAAATTACTTGATTCTTTGTTCATGGTAGAGGCCCCCAACCAATCAATTGGTTTAGTATGTTGATGAAGCCACCAATGGAGATTGAAGAAAGAGGGAAGCTCCAATTTCTTCAATTTGGAGAGAATTTTAGAGAGTAGTAAAAATTAGCATTAGTATAGTAAAATTCTCCTATTTTTTTCAAAGGACTCATGTTCTATTTATAGGAGAGGGAGGCTCTAACCAAAGCTAACTGATTTCTAGAATTTTCAAGATTTTAGTTTGGTTGAATTTGGACGAGATTTGGACCTAGTTTGGTTCCTTTTTTATTCGGTTTGGTTCCTTTTTGATTTGGTTTGGTTCAAGAGAGAGGAGAGATAAAAATATCACATTTTTTGAAGATTTAAAACTCAATTGCACATGTGAAGTAGGCGCCTCATTCATGAGGGAGAAATCCCCATGCAGAGGTGTCAAAAATACATCATTACTTCTAAATATCTCCCCTTTTTAACTATTAGCCTTGTCCTTAGTCAACTCTTCATCTTATGTGAGCATTTACTCATTTTTGGGGGATTTTTCTTTTATTTATTCATTTATCTCTTCCTTACATTTGGATTGATCTTATTGGCCCATAGGAACCTTAATTTAAAATTTCGAAAAAATCTTCACCCCTAGGATAATGCCTCTTGAACCGATTATACTTAATTTCTAATGCACCTTCTGAAAATCTTTTTGAACTTCTGTTTCAAGGGAACTTATTTTAATAATATATGAAATTTCTCTATCTAGAAATATTCAAAATCTGAATATTCTCTCTCTAGAATATTTTCTCTCTCTATGTCAGGTAGAGACAAGATCTTTTATATTTCTGAAGAGGGGATTGATTACAGGGGGAAGATGCTGGACATCTTGAGAGGCTGGGGAGGAATCTTACATTCTCTCCCACTTGAAAAACGCAAGATGCCCTCATCTCGCAAATTGGGGGTAATTCCGTAAGATGCAAGAATATGACACTAAGAGAAAATTTAATTAAGAGTGACCCACCAAGAAAAGTCTCAAAGAAAGCAAGACTCAAGACAAGAACAAGATTTCAACTTTATACACTCTTGGATCATATACAGCAAAGATAGAAGAACTTTTTACAATTCCATAAGTCCGTCCATCATATGGTCACAAAAGCAGCACTCACAAGCAGCACACGTATAAGGTAACTCATCTATGAGAATAATTCGGCCGGTTATTGCAGCACCTACCTCATTGGTATGAGGTGACCTAATAAAAGGACCTCTAAGAGGCAAGCCAAAAATGGGATAAAGGCATATCTTCTGGTGAGGAAGAAAACACGCAAGTAAGAAGACCCGTTCAGAAAACCCACCATGCCTTGATCTCATCACGCAATAGTATCGGGGACCCAAACCCAAGGCTTCAATAACCATAGCCAAGCGGACATTGTTACGAAAGTGATGCTCACCCCACGGTGTTACCCTGGTTATGTCTCGATAGGTCCGCCATTTGGTCTGAGCTACCGAAGTTCCCAAGTGAGGGAAAAGTAAGTGCTCATACAGTTCTATAAAATCCTTCTTCACAGACTCGCTTGCGTCTTGAAGGTAAGAAATCATCATGGATAAAACCAAGTCCTGCTGCCAAGCCATAAAAGAGATTAAGAAAGAAAGGAGATCGATGGAAGTAAGATTACTGCGAGCGACAAGTAAGAGTTACGACTTATATAAAAGAAGGAACTAGCGTAACCTAGAAACCGACGGTGTATCTTACCACTGAACTTTTACCATCTTTCCATGATTTGGGCTTGGCACATATTTCTTTAGAAGGCTTACATGAAATACATTTTGAACTTTGGCACATATTTCTTTAGAAGGCTTACATGAAATACATTTTGAACTTTGAGATGAGGAGGAAGAAGAAGCTCGTAGGCTAAGTCACCTACTTTCTTTGAAATCAGATATGGCCTGCAATATCTGGGGGATAACTTCTTATACTTCCTAAGAGATAAAGAACTTCTTTTGGGCCATACTCGAATGAAGACCATATCTGCTTCTTTGAATTCTCTGACTGTCCGCTTCTTATCTGCATACTGTTTCTGTCGATCCTGGGCAGCTTTTATATCTTTATGAATGGCCTGCATCTGCTGCATGTGTCTGGACATCTCGACCCTAATCAATGGGTCGGACCTAGTTAATGGAGTTAAGCAATCTTGTCCATATAGAGCTTGAAAAGGGCTCATTCCCAATACGTCTATGATAAGAAGCATTGTAGGCAAACTCGACTAGGTGCAGATAGCTTAACCACTTCTTGGGTTCCCTGCCCACAGCATAACCGAAGTGCATCTTTGATTACTTGGTTTACCCTGATACTCTGCTGGACTATGGATGACTGAGAATTGTCGGTTAGGCCCTTGCTTTTCAATTGTAGCATAGATCTGTCCTTTTTCCTCTTCTACTACATCTGAAATCCCGACTGCTCTGGTTGCTGCAGTCTGAGGCAGAATTCTTTCTCTTTGGTTGCCCCAGTTTCGGAAAGGAGTTTTGAGGTTATTCTGGACAGAGGAAGATGGATGAGCTGGAGTTCTTCTGGGTTACCCTGGCTTGGGCGAGACGGACCCTGATTAGATTGGTATGAAGGAATTGGTCTCTGAATTTGGGGTTCTTGACTTCCCTGTGCCCTTGACATGGCAGGAATCAGGCAATCTTTTAACTGATGACCAAGACCTTGGCACCGGTTCTCACTTCTGAACTCATCGTTCTGAATCCTTAAAACAGGTGGGGCTCCTGAGAGAAAGTAGTCTGGGGAAACGGTCTTCCTTTTTTAAACAGAATCTTTCTTTTATTTTAGAGAGGGAATAATTATAAGATCAGGAAGGGAGGTTCTTACTCTTGTATACCTCGAAGGCTGGGGAAGGAATCTTACATTCTACCCCACTTAAAAAAGTGCGAGATGTCATCTCGCAAAGTAGAGGACAACTCTACTTTGCGAGATGTCATCTCGCAAAGTAGAGGACAACTCTTTTTCTTAAGATCCAATTTATTTTGGGGTTCCTTATATTCTGGTCAACCCAACAGAATACTGGGATAAATATCCCTTATATAGAACTCATCATTACATAACAATTCATTTAGATCATATCATTCATATCTTTAACACGATAATGGTCCATTAGACCGAAAATTTTCTTTCTGAACATTCCTCCACGGAAATTTCAGTCAAGCAAGTTCTCAATTTGTCATCCCTTAACTTGATCTACCGTATCAAGTGTTAACAGTAGCAGTTTGATAGCACAATCAACTAATCTCATAGTGATTTGTTGAAATCATTATCATCATTCTAGTTATGAATATCATCACAGGGACTCGTCCCATTCATCCTCATTGTGGTTTTTCTCAGGTTATTACATTTCAACTAAATTTCAGAAATCATCATTTTTCAATCAGAATCCAAATCAATTCATCAGTTCTCAAAACAGAATTAAAAATCATATCAACCACATTCGAAATCATCATCTGGATAGCATTAATGCTTATAATTTCAAAGCTTAGATTTACTCGTATATACTGCCGGTAAAGAGCTGCAGTTATACCCTCGGTATATACGGGTAGTCATGATACTTGGAACTATAAGGTAAATACCATCATGTCTAGGCCTCAAGCAAGTCAGGGTTCCATACAATTGCGGTACTTCCATCTGAAGACCCAATTACTAATTTATGAATTTTCAGTTTGAATATCAAATTGTATAAATATATCACACAATTACAACCTTTTTGTGCTTCTTGATAAATTTTTGACATATTTGGCTTCTCAATTGATCTTTATTAGCCAATTTGCTCTGATACCAACTGTGAAATCCCTGTCCCTACCATGCAATGGAGGCAATGGAGGCGGGGTGCTAGCAGCAGAAGTAGCACTTCTTGCACAGGGCAAGGTCCCACACTCGGGGCCTCGTCCACTATTATCCGAACAAGAGATTAATCTGTCGGTTTTTCCAAAACCGAACCCGGAAAAACTTCCCTTACTCGAAAAGCACGAGCGATTCCACCAGGATAACTCTTTACTCTAACGTAGTCAAGACCATTACTGATCCAGCTGATCCGACTGCACCTATAAAGATACTCGGTCAGATCAAGGAAGAAACTTGCACTTGGATCATTGGGAGCAACGGTTTTTTCCCCATCAAGAGGCACAACCGTTGATTCCTATCCATAGAACAATTACTATCTGGGATTTACTTTATCTATCGTAATAACATAAATTGAGTCTCGATTTATAGATCCATCAGTCCAGCCTAACCCCATCCAGTCCCATGGGTTAGCCAACCACCCAACCACTGTAGTGATGGGATCCAATTAGAAATTTGGCTAGGTTTTGTCCCGGGTACTAGGGAAAAGAGTTCCCAGGCCCCCTAGCCGAAAACTAGTCACACCACTTACACACCCAATATGAAATTGCCTTTTTCTCAGCATCAATCTAACTTTGAAACAATCCTTTAATGAAACCATTATGTCACTGATGACAATCCTCGAAATCTCTGGTTGAATCCATATTTCCAATCATTCATTCATCGGTGTACTTATGGCATTATTGGCAACCACAACGCTCACCACCTGTTCACTCAGGGGCCTTTTCAATAGTTCCTAGCTCATAGTACCCGGCAATATTCTCACATATAAAAATCAAGATGGAATCCTTGTTGAAGATCAGCAAGATCAATCAACAGATCCATAAAAGAGAGCCATGGACTCATCCGTTGAGGACCAGCAAGGTCAATCAACCAGATCCATGCCCGGTTTCAGAAAACAACTCTTACTCCTTGTTCCAATATCTTTCACGACGCACGTGTGGGTATCTTCAGCGACCCAGAGCCAGGGCAGCGTATGGTCAGCACCCTCTAGGATCCTTCGCAGGTGACCTAGCGCTTCAGTCATAGGCCGCTTCCTTGGTCCCTCATCCACCGTGCCGGAAGCTCAACATTTAAATCGAACCGAGGCTGGTCAAGACCTCGGTCGACCTTGCTACGCGAGACGTTCTCCATTGACTCTCCGTCAGCAGTTGCAACTTTATCAGTTAGGTCTCCATGACCTTAATCCACAGGATGGTCAAAATGCTTCCCTAGCATTCTTGACATTAAACAGTCATTTACAAACAGGTCACAAAATACAGTTTCTATATCGAACTCTCGTCTTTCCACATTATCCCTCCTCAGTCCACATTACTTATTCCACATTCCATTCATATGTGTACTCATTCTCATCCATTCACTCATATCGACGACACATTATTTCACATACACATTCACATTCATTATTCCACATACACATCCATATCCACATACATACATCCACATCCACATCCACATCCACATTCACATCCATACATCCACATCTACATGTATACATCCATTTTCACATCCTCATTCACACATCCACATCCACATACATACATCCACATCCGTACATCCACATCCACATTCACATTCACATCCATATATCCACATCTACATGCATACATCCACACCCACATTCACATTCACATTCACATCCATACATCCACATCTACATGCATACATCCACATCCACATTCACATTCACATCCATACATCCACATCTACATGCATACATCCATATCCACATTCACATTCACATTCACATTCACATCCATACATCCACATCTACATGGATACATCCACATCCACATTCACATTCAATCCATACATCCACATCTACATGCATACATCCATTTTCACATCCTCATTCATACATCCACATCCACATACATACATCCACATCCGTATCTACATCTATACATCCACATCCATATTCACATTCACATTCACATCCACATTCACATTCACATCCATACATACACATCTACATGCATACATACATTTTCACATCCTCATTCATACATCCACATCCACATACATACATCCACATCCGTACATCCACATCTACGTGCATACATCCACATCCTAACTCATCCCATACTAATTCTTATCACATCTCATATAACTCATCCTATCATATCTCATAGGCATCTTATCACATCCTAATATCTATAACTCTTAACTCATCCTATCACATCTCATATGCATCTTATCACATCCTAATATCTATTTATAGAATACAAGAGAATTCTTATATTTGATATAAGATTTCTTTACGCATCTATTTATGCATAAATTCCATTTTAAGGAGAATAACACTTTCGAAATAAAAATCAATCTTTTATGCATCTTCCTATGCATAAATTCATTTTAAATGAGAATAACACTTTCGAAATAAAAATCAATCTTTTATGCATCTTCCTATGCATAAATTCATTTTAAATGAGAATGACACTTTTGAATTAAAAATCAATTCTTTTATGCATCTTCCTATGCATAAATTCATTTTAAATGAGAATGACACTTTTGAACTAAAAATCAATTCTTTGATGCATCTTCCTATGCATAAATTCATTTTAAATGAGAATGACACTTTTGAATTAAAAATCAATCTTTTATGCATCTTCCTATGCATAAATTAATTTTAAATGAGAATGACACTTTTGAATTAAAAATCAATTCTTTTATGCATCTTCCTATGCATAAATTCATTTTGAATGAGAATGACACTTTTGAATTAAAAATCAATCTTTTATGCATCTTCCTATGCATAAAATAAGAATTAATAAAAATAACACTTTTTGGATTAATTGAAATTCTTTATACATCGATCCATGCATAAATCCAATTTAGTAGGAATTACACTTTTAGAATAAAAGAATTTCTCTTATGCATCCTATTTATGCATAAAATCCATTTATGATGAAAATCACACTTTTAATATAAAAATTATATCCTTTATGCATAGGTTTATGCATACAATTCATTTATGATGAAAATCATTCTTTTAATATAAAAGAATTTCTTTAATGCGTCTAATTTATGCATGAAATCATTTATGAGATAAAAATGTCACTTTTATAATAAAGTATTTCTAGTATACATTTTTCTATGACTAGAATGAAATTAACACTTTAAGAATACTCATATGATGGGGATTACTCTTTTTAACATAAAATTTAATTACTAGAAATCCTCTTTTTCTTAATTTATCAATCATGCATAACATAAAAATCAATTTCTCCATGATTACAATAAAATTCTTTCAATAAATCTAGGATGATAATTCCTAGAATATGGTAGGAAGTCCTCTTTTCGTACTTTGAATGAAATTATTTTATGTGTAATTTTTACAAAAATTTTGCCATAGCTCCGCTGCTATGACTGATAAATCTCAATTATTTTAAAGGATAAAGCTTATCATTTAGGAAATGATTAGAATGACACCTAATTAGATCATTAACCCATAATGGATTGAATCATCAATATTCATGAAATATATAAACTAAACGCATAGAAAAAAGCCACTAAAAGCATAGATGTATCTTGGATTAAGGAAAAGGTTTGTGAAAAACTTTATTTGGATTGAGAATAGGTCATGAGTATGACCATTTCTTGAGTGAGAGAGAGAAATTACATAAAAATTATTAGATTTAAGAATAAATGGAAATTTATGTAATTCTTTACTATCATTAATCAATTAACTTCAATAGCATTCATCAATTCTTTTAATTCTTTACTACCATTCATTAATTAACTTCAATAGCATTCAAAAACCATTCCAATTAAGATTCTCAAGCTTGAGAGGGATTGAGAAGACAGAAACATTGAGAAATTATAGAAAAGATCAAAATTCACCATTTACCTTACAAATTACTTGATTCTTTGTTCATGGTAGAGGCCCCCAACCAATCAATTGGTTTAGTATGTTGATGGAGCCACCAATGGAGATTGAAGAAAGAGGGAAGCTCCAATTTCTTCAATTTGGAGAGAATTTTAGAGAATAGTAAAAATTAGCATTATTTCAGCATAATTCTAGTATAGTAAAATTCTCCTATTTTTTTCAAAGGACTCATGTTCTCTTTATAGGAGAGGAAGGCTCTAACCAAAGCTAACTGATTTCTATAATTTTTTAGATTTTAGTTTGGTTGAATTTGGACCAGATTTGGACCTAGTTTGGTTCCTTTTTTATTCGGTTTGGTTCCTTTTTGATTTGGTTTGGTTCAAGAGAGAGGAGAGATAAAAATATCACATTTTTTGAAGATTTAAAACTCAATTGCACATGTGAAGTAGGCGCCTCATTCATGAGGGAGAAATCCCCATGCAGAGGTGTCAAAAATGCATCATTACTTCTAAATATCTCCCCTTTTTAACTATTAGTCTTGTCCTTAGTCAACTCTTCATCTTATGTGAGCATTTACTCATTTTTGGGAGATTTTTCTTTTATTTCTTCATTTATCTCTTCCTTAAATTTGGATTTATCTTATTGGCCCATAGGAACCTTAATTTAAAATTTCGAAAAAATCTTCACCCCTAGGATAATGCCTCTTGAACCGATTATACTTAATTTCTAATGCACCTTCTGAAAATCTTTTTGAACTTCTGTTTCAAGGGAACTTATTTTAATAATATGAGAAATTTTTCTATCTAGAAATATTCAAAATCTGAATATTCTCTCTCTAGAATATTTTCTCTCTCTATGTCAAAACAGGCAGAGACAAGGGGGAAGATGCTGGACATCTTGAGAGGCTGGGGAGGAATCTTACATTCTCTCCCACTTGAAAAACGCAAGATGCCCTCATCTCGCAAATTGGGGGTAATTCCGTAAGATGCAAGAATATGAGACTAAGAGAAAATTTAATTAAGAGTGACCACCAAGAAAAGTCTCAAAGAAAGCAAGACTCAAGACAAGAATAAGATTTCAACTTTATACACTCTTGGAACATATACAGCAAAGATAGAAGAACTTTTTACGATTCCATAAGTCCGTCCATCATATGGTCACAAAAGCAGCACTCACAAGCAGCACACGTATAAGGTAACTCATCTATGAGAATAATTCGGCCGGTTATTGCAGCACCTACCTCATTGGTATGAGGTGACCTAATAAAAGGACCTCTAAGAGGCAAGACAAAAATGGGATAAAGGCATATCTTCTGGTGAGGAAGAAAACACGCAAGTAAGAAGACCCGTTCAGAAAACCCACCATGCCTTGATCTCATCATGCAATAGTATCGGGGACCCAAACCCAAGGCTTCAATAACCATAGCCAAGCGGACATTGTTACGAAAGTGATGCTCACCCCACGGTGTTATCCTAATTATGTCTCGATAGGTCCCGCCATTTGGTCTGAGCTACACAAGTTCCGAAGTGAGGGAAAAGTAAGTGCTCATACAGTTCTATAAAATCCTTCTTCACAGACTCGCTTGCGTCTTGAAGGTGAGAAATCATCATGGATAAAACCAAGTCCTGCTGCCAAGCCATAAAAGAGATTAAGAAAGAAAGGAGATCGATGGAAGTAAGATTACTGCGAGCCACAAGTAAGAGTTACGACTTATATAAAAGAAGGAACTAGCGTAACCTAGAAACCGACGGTGTATCTTACCACTGAAGTTTTATTGTCTTTCCATGATTTGGGCTTGGCACATATTTCTTTAGAAGGCTTACATGAAATACATTTTGAATTTTGGCACATATTTCTTTAGAAGGCTTGCATGAAATACATTTTGAACTTTTAGATGAGGAGGTAGAAGAAGCTCGTAGGCTAAGTCACCTACTTTCTTTGAAATCAGATATGGCCTGCAATATCTGGGGGATAACTTCTTATACTTCCCAAGAGATAAAGAACTTCTTTTGGGCCATACTCGGATGAAGACCATATCTGCTTCTTTGAATTCTCTGACTGTCTGCTTCTTATCTGCATACTGTTTCTGTTGATCCTGGGCAGCTTTTATATCTTTATGAATGGCCTGCATCTGCTACTCCATGTTGTCAAACATGTGTCTCGACATCTCGACCCTAATCAATGGGTCGGACCTAGTTAATGGAGTTAAGCAATCTTGTCCATATAGAGCTTGAAAAGGGCTCATTCCCAATACTTCTATAATAAGAAGCATTGTAGGCAAACTCGACAAGGTGCAGATAGCTTAACCACTTCTTGGGTTCCCTGCCCACAGCATAACCGAAGTGCATCTTTGATAACTTGGTTTACCCTGATACTCTGCTGGAGTATGGATGACTGAGAATTGTCAAATAGGCCCTTGGTTTTCAATTGTAGCATAGATCGGTCCTTTTTCCTCTTCTACTATATCTTAAATCGTGACTGCTCTGGTTGCTGCAGTCTGAGGCAGAATTCTTTCTCTTTGGTTGCCCAGTTCCGGAAAGGAGTTTTGAGGTTATTCTGGAAGGAGGAAGATGGATGAGCTGGAGTTCTTCTGGGTTACCCTGGCTTGGGCGAGACGGACCCTGATTAGATTGGTATGAAGGAATTGGTCTCTGAATTTGGGGTTCTTGACTTCCCTGTGCCCTTGACATGGCAGGAATCAGGCAATCTTTTAACTGATGACCAAGACCTTGGCACCAGTTCTCACTTCTGAACTCATCGTTCTGAATCCTTAAAACAGGTGGGGCTCCTGAGAGAAAGTAGTATGGGGAAACGGTCTTCCTTTTTTAAACAGAATCTTTCTTTTATTTTAGAGAGGGAATAATTATAAGATCAGGAAGGGAGGTTCTTACTCTTGTATACCTCGAAGGCTGGGGAAGGAATCTTACATTCTACCCCACTTAAAAAAGTGCGAGATGTCATCTCGCAAAGTAGAGGACAACTCTACTTTGCGAGATGTCATCTCGCAAAGTAGAGGACAACTCTTTTTCTTAAGATCCAATTTATTTTGGGGTTCCTTATATTCTGGTCAACCCAACAGAATACTGGGATAAATATCCCTTATATAGAACTCATCATTAAATAACAATTCATTTAGATCATATCATTCATATCTTTAACACGATAATGGTCCATTAGACCGAAAATTTTCTTTCTGAACATTCCTCCACGGAAATTTCAGTCAAGCAGGTTCTCAATTTGTCATCCCTTAACTTGATCTACCGTATCAAGTGTTAACAGTAGCAGTTTGATAGCACAATCCACTAATCTCATAGTGATTTGTTGAAATCATTATCATCATTCTAGTTATGAATATCATCACAGGGACTCGTCTCATTCATCCTCATTGTGGTTTTACTCAAGTTATTATATTTCAACTAAATTTCAGAAATCATCATTTTTCAATCAGAATCCAAATCAATTCATCAGTTCTCAAAACAGAATTAAAAATCATACCAACCACATTCGAAATCATCATCTGGATAGCATTAATGCTTATAATTTCAAAGCTTAGATTTACTCGTATATACTGCCGATAAAGAGCTGTAGTTATACCCTCGGTATATACGGGTAGTCATGATACTTGGAACTATAAGGTAAATACCATCATGTCTAGGCCTCAAGCAAGTCAGGGTTCCATACAATTGCGGTACTTCCATCTGAAGACCCAATTACTAATTTATGAATTTTTAGTTCGAATATCAAATTGTATGAATTATATCACACAATTACAACCTTTTTGTGTTTCTTGATAAATTTTTGACATATTTGGCTTCTAAGTTGATCTTTATTAGCCAATTTGCTCTGATACCAACTGTGAAATCCCTGTTCCTACCACGCAATGGTGGAGGCGGGGTGCTAGCAGCAGAAGTAGCACTTCTTGCACGGGGCAGGGTCCCACACTCGGGGCCTCGTCCACTATTATCCGAACAAGAGACTAATCCGTCGGTTTTTCCAAAACCGAACCTGGAAAAACTTCCTTTACTCGGAAAGCACGAGCGATTCCACCAGGATAACTCTTTACTCTAACGTAGTCAAGACCATTACTGATCCAGCTGATCCGACTGCACCTATAAAGATACTCGGTCAGATCAAGGAAGAAACTTGCACTTGGATCATTGGGAGCAACGGTTTTTTCCCCATCAAGAGGCACAGCCGTTGATTCCTATCCATAGAACAATTACTATCCGGGATTTACTTTATCTATCGTAATAACATTAAATGAGTCTCGATTTATGGATCCATCAGTCCAGCCTAACCCCATCCAGTCCCATGGATTAGCCAACCACCCAACCAGTGTAGTGATGGGATCTAATTAGGAATTTGGCTAGGTTTTGTCCCGGGTACCAGGGAAAAGAGTTCCCAGGCCCCCTAGCCGGAAGTTCATGCCAACATAAAACTAGTCACACCACTTACACACCCAATATGAAATTGCCTTTTTCTCAGCATCAACTAACTTTGAAACAATCCTTTAATGAAACCATTATGTCACTGATGACAATCCTCGAAATCTCTGGTTGAATCCATATTTCCAATCATTCATTCATCGGTGTACTTATGGCACTATTGGCAACCACAACGCTCACCACCTGTTCACTCATCAAGGGCCTTTTCAATAGTTCCTAGCTCATAGTACCCGACAATATTTTCACATATAAAAATCAAGATGGAATCCTTGTTGAAGATCAGCAAGATCAATCAACAGATCCATAAAAGAGAGCCATGGACTCATCCGTTGAGGACCAGCAAGGTCAATCAACCAGATCCATGCCCGTTTTCAGAAAACAACTCTTACTCCTTGTTCCAATATCTTTCACGATGCACGTGTGGGTATCTTCAGCGACCCAGAGCCAGGGCAGCGTATGGTCAGCACCCTCTAGGATCCTTCGCAGGTGACCTAGCGCTTCAGTCATAGGCCGCTTCCTTGGTCCCTCATCCACCGTGCCGGAAGCTCAACATTTAAATCGAACCGAGGCTGGTCAAGACCTCGGCCGACCTTGCTACGGGAGACGTCCTCCATTGACTCTCCGTCAGCAGTTGCAACTTTATCAGTTAGGTCTCCATGACCTTAATCCACAGGATGGTCAAAATGCTTCCCTAGCATTCTTGACATAAAACAGTCATTTACAAACAGGTCACAAAATACAGTTTCTATATCGAACTCTCGTCTTTCCACATTATCCCTCCTCAGTCCACATTACTTATTTCACATTCCATTCATATGTGTACTCATTCTCATCCATTCACTCATATCGACGACACATTATTTCACATACACATTCACATTCATTATTCTACATACACATCCATATCCACATACATACATCCACATCCACATCCACATCCACATCCACATTCACATCCATACATCCACATCTACATGTATACATCCATTTTCACATCCTCATTCACACATCCACATCCACATACATACATCCACATCCGTATCTACATCCATACATCCACATCCACATTCACATTCACATCCATACATCCACATCTACATGCATACATCCACACCCACATTCACATTCACATTCACATCCATACATCCACATCTACATGCATACATCCACATCCACATTCACATTCACATCCATACATCCACATCTACATGCATACATCCACATCCACATTCACATTCACATTCACATTCACATTCACATCCATACATCCACATCTACATGCATACATCCACATCCACATTCACATTCAATCCATACATCCACATCTACATGCATACATCCATTTTCACATCCTCATTCATACATCCACATCCACATACATACATCCACATCCGTATCTACATCTATACATCCACATCCATATTCACATTCACATTAACATCCACATTCACATTCACATCCATACATCCACATCTACATGCATACATACATTTTCACATCCTCATTCAGACATCCACATCCACATACATACATCCACATCCGTACATCCACATCTACGTGCATACATCCACATCCTAACTCATCCCATACTCATTCTTATCACATCTCATATAACTCATCCTATCACATCTCATATGCATCTTATCACATCCTAATATCTATAACTCTGAACTCATCCTATCACATCTCATATGCATCTTATCACATCCTAATATCTATTTATAGAATATAAGAGAATTCTTATATTTGATATAAGATTTCTTTACGCATCTATTTATGCATAAATTCCATTTTAAGGAGAATAACACTTTCGAAATAAAAATCAATCTTTTATGCATCTTCCTATGCATAAATTCATTTTAAATGAGAATAACACTTTCGAAATAAAAATCAATCTTTTATGCTATGCATAAATTCATTTTAAATGAGAATGACACTTTTGAATTAAAAATCAATTCTTTTATGCATCTTCCTATGCATAAATTCATTTTAAATGAGAATGACACTTTTGAATTAAAAATCAATCTTTTATGCATCTTCCTATGCATAAATTCATTTTAAATGAGAATGACACTTTTGAATTAAAAATCAATTCTTTTATGCATCTTCCTATGCATAAATTCATTTTAAATGAGAATGACACTTTTGAATTAAAAATCAATCTTTTATGCATCTTCCTATGCATAAAATAAGAATTAATAAAAATAACATTTTTTGGATTAATTGAAATTCTTTATGCATCTATCCATGCATAAATCTAATTTAGTAGGAATTACATTTTTAGAATAAAAGAATAGCTCTTATGCATCCTATTTATGCATAAAATCCATTTATGATGAAAATCACACTTTTAATATAAAAATTATATCCTTTATGCATAGGTTTATGCATACAATTCATTTATGATGAAAATCATTCTTTTAATATAAAAGAATTTCTTTAATGCGTCTAATTTATGCATGAAATCATTTATGAGATAAAAATGTCACTTTTATAATAAAGTATTTCTAGTATACATTTTTCTATGACTAGAATGAAAATTAACACTTTAAGAATACTCATACGATGGGGATTACTCTTTTTATAAAAAAATTTAATTACTAGAAATCCTCTTTTTCTTAATTTATCAATCATGCATAACATAAAAATCAATTTCTCCATGATTACAATAAAATTCTTTCAATGAATCTAGGATGATAATTCCTAGAATATGATAGGAAGTCCTCTTTTCGTACTTTGAATGAAATTATTTTATGTGTAATTTTTACAAAAATTTTGCCATAGAACCGTTGCTATGACTGATAAATCTCAATTATTTTAAAGGATAAAGCTTATCATTAAAGGAATGATTAGAATGATTCCTTATTAGATCATTAACCCATAATGGATTGAATCATCAATATTCATGAAATATATAAACTAAACGCATAGAAAAAAGCCATTAATTTGGCCTCAAGCATAGAAAAAAGCCATTATTTGGCCTCAAGCATAGAAAAAAGCCATTATCTTGGATTAAGGAAAAGCTTTATGAAAAACTTCATTTGGATTGAGAATAGGTCATGAGTATGACCATTTCTTGAGTGAGAGAGAAATTATGTAAAAATTATTAGAATTAAGCATAAATGAAAATTTATGTAATTCTTTACTATCATTCATCAATTAACTTCAATAGCATTCATCAATTTATGTAATTCTTTACTACCATTCATCAATTAACTTCAATAGCATTCAAAAACCATTCCAATTAAGCTTATCAAGCTTGAGAGGGGTTGAGAAGAGAGAAACATTGAGAAATTATAGAAAAGATCAAAATTCACCATTTACCTTACAAATTACTTGATTCTTTGTTCATGGTAGAGGCCCCCAACTAATCAATTGGTTTAGTATGTTGATGGAACCACCAATGGAGATTGAAGAAAGAGGGAAGCTCCAATTTCTTCAATTTGGAGAGAATTTTAGAGAATAGTAAAAATTAGCATTATTTCAGCATAATTCTAGTATAGTAAAATTCTCCTATTTTTTTCAAAGGACTCATGTTCTATTTATAGGAGAGGAAGGCTCTAACCAAAGCTAACTGATTTCTAGAATTTTCTAGATTTTAGTTTGGTTGAATTTGGACGAGATTTGGACCTAGTTTGGTTCCTTTTTTATTCGGTTTGGTTCCTTTTTGATTTGGTTTGGTTCAAGAGAGAGGAGAGATAAAAATATCACATTTTTTGAAGATTTAAAACTCAATTGCACATGTGAAGTAGGCGCCTCATTCATGAGGGAGAAATCCCCATGCAGAGGTGTCAAAAATGCATCATTACTTCTAAATATCTCCCCTTTTTAACTATTAGCCTTGTCCTTAGTCAACTCTTCATCTTATGTGAGCATTTACTCATTTTTGGGAGATTTTTCTTTTATTTATTCATTTATCTCTTCCTTACATTTGGATTGATCTTATTGGCCCATAGGAACCTTAATTTAAAATTTCGAAAAAATCTTCACCCCTAGGATAATGCCTCTTGAACCGATTATACTTAATTTCTAATGCACCTTCTGAAAATCTTTTTGAACTTCTGTTTCAAGGGAACTTATTTTAATAATATGAGAAATTTTTCTATCTAGAAATATTCAAAATCTGAATATTCTCTCTCTAGAATATTTTCTCTCTCTATGTCAAAACAGGCAGAGACAAGATCTTTTATATTTCTGAAGAGGGGATTGATTACAGGGGGAAGATGCTGGACATCTTGAGAGGCTGGGGAGGAATCTTACATTCTCTCCCACTTGAAAAACGCAAGATGCCCTCATCTTGCAAATTGGGAGTAATTCCGTAAGATGCAAGAACATGAGACTAAGAGAAAATTTAATTAAGAGTGACCACCAAGAAAAGTCTCAAAGAAAGCAAGACTCAAGACAAGAACAAGATTTCAACTTTAAACACTCTTGGAACAGATACAGCAAAGATAGAAGAACTTTTTACAATTCCATAAGTCCGTCCATCATATGGTCACAAAAGCAGCACTCACAAGCAGCACACGTATAAGGTAACTCATCTATGAGAATAATTCGGCCGGTTATTGCAGCACCTACCTCATTGGTATGAGGTGACCTAATAAAAGGACCTCTAAGAGGCAAGCCAAAAATGGGATAAAGGCATATCTTCTGGTGAGGAAGAAAACACGCAAGTAAGAAGACCCGTTTAGAAAACCCACCATGCCTTAATTTCATCATGCAATAGTATCGGGGACCCAAACCCAAGGCTTCAATAACCATAGCCAAGTGGACATTGTTACGACAGTGATGTTCACCCCACGGTGTTACCCTAGTTATGTCTCGATAGGTCCGCCATTTGGTCTGAGCTACAGAAGTTCCCAAGTGAGGGAAAAGTAAGTGCTCATACAGTTCTATAAAATCCTTCTTCACAGACTCGCTTGCGTCTTGAAGGTGAGAAATCATCATGGATAAAACCAAGTCCTGCTGCCAAGCCATAAAAGAGATTAAGAAAGAAAGGAGATCGATGGAAGTAAGATTACTGCGAGCGACAAGTAAGAGTTACGACTTATATAAAAGAAGGAACTAGCGTAACCTAGAAATCGACGGTATATCTTACCACTGAAGTTTTACTGTCTTTCCATGATTTGGGCTTGGCACATATTTCTTTAGAAGGCTTACATGAAATACATTTTAAACTTTGAGATGAGGAGGTAGAAGAAGCTCGTAGGCTAAGTCACCTACTTTCTTTGAAATCAGATATGGCCTGCAATATCTGGGGGATAACTTCTTATACTTCCCAAGAGATAAAGAACTTCTTTTGGGCCATACTCGAATGAAGACCATATCTGCTTCTTTGAATTCTCTGACTGTCCGCTTCTTATCTGCATACTGTTTCTGTCGATCCTGGGCAGCTTTTATATCTTTATGAATGGCCTGCATCTGCTGCTCCATGTCGTCAAGCATGTGTCTGGACATCTCGACCCTAATCAATGGGTCGGAACTAGTTAATGGAGTTAAGCAATCTTGTCCATATAGAGCTTGAAAAGGGCTCATTCCCAATACTTATATGATAAGAAGCATTGTAGGAAAACTCGACTAGGTGCAGATAGCTTAACCACTTCTTGGGTTCCCTGCCCACAGCATAACCGAAGTGCATCTTTGATTACTTGGTTTACCCTGATACTCTGCTGGAGTATGGATGACTAAGAATTGTCAATTAGGCCCTTGGTTTTCAATTGTAGCATAGATCTGTCCTTTTTCCTCTTCTACTACATCTGAAATCGCGACTGCTCTGGTTGCTGCAGTTTGAGGCAGAATTCTTTCTCTTTGATTGCCCCAGTTCCGGAAAGGAGTTTTGAGGTTATTCTGGACAGAGGAAGATGGATGAGCTGGAGTTCTTCTGGGTTACCCTGGCTTGGGCGAGACGGACCCTGATTAGATTGGTATGAAGGAATTGGTCTCTGAATTTGGGATTCTTGACTTCCCTGTGCCCTTGACATGGCAGGAATCGGGCAATCTTTTAACTAATGACCAAGACCTTAGCATCCAAAACATCGGTTCTCACTTCTGAACTCATCGTTCTAAATCCTTAAAACAGGTGGGGCTCCTGAGAGAAAGTAGTCTGGGAAAACGGTCTTCCTTTTTAAAACAGAGTCTTTCTTTTATTTTAGAGAGGGAATAATTATAAGATCAGGAAGGGAGGTTCTTACTCTTGTATACCTCGAAGGCTGGGGAAGGAATCTTACATTCTACCCCTCTTAAAAAAGTGCGAGATGTCCTCATCTCGCAAAGTAGAGGACAACTCTTTTTCTTAAGATCCAATTTATTCTGGGGTTCCTTATATTCTGGTCAACCCAACAGAATACTGGGATAAATATCCCTTATATAGAACTCATCATTAAATAACAATTCATTTAGATCATATCATTCATATCTTTAACACGATAATGGTCCATTAGACCGAAAATTTTCTTTCTGAACATTCCTCCACGGAAATTTCAATCAAGCAAGTTCTCAATTTGTCATCCCTTAACTTGATCTACCGTATCAAGTGTTAACAGTAGCAGTTTGATAGCACAATCCACTAATCTCATAGTGATTTGTTGAAATCATTATCATCATTCTAGTTATGAATATTATCATTCTAGTTATGAATATCATCACAGGGACTCATCCCTTTCATCCTCATTGTGGTTTTGCTCAGGTTATTATATTTCAACTAAATTTCAGAAATCATCATTTTTCAATCAGAATCCAAATCAATTCATCAGTTCTAAAAACAGAATTAAAAATCATATCAACCACATTCGAAATCATCATCTGGATAATAGCATTAATGCTTATAATTTCAAAGCTTAGATTTACTCGTATATACTGCCGGTAAAGAGCTACAGTTATACCCTCGGTATATACGGGTAGTCATGATACTTAGAACTATAAGCATCATGTCTAGGCCTCAAGCAAGTCAGGGTTCCATACAATTGCGGTACTTCCATCTGAAGACCCAATTACTAATTTATGAATTTTCAGTTCGAATATCAAATTGTATGAATTATATCACACAATTACAACCTTTTTGTGCTTCTTGATAAATTTTTGACATATTTGGCATCTCAATTGATCTTTATTAGCCAATTTGCTCTGATACCAACTGTGAAATCCCTGTCCCTACCACGCAATGGAGGCGGGATGCTAGCAGCAGAAGTAGCACTTCTTGCACGGGGCAGGGTCCCACACTCGGGGCCTCGTCCACTATTATCCGAACAAGAGACTAATCCGTCAGTTTTTCCAAAACCGAACCCGAAAAAACTTCCTTTACTCGGAAAGCACGGGCGATTTCACCAGGATAACTTTTTACTCTAACGTAGTCAAGACCATTACTGATCCAGCTGATCCGACTGCACCTATAAAGATACTCAGTCAGATCAAGGAAGAAACTTGCACTTGGATCATTGGGATCAATGCTTTTTTCCCATCAAGAGGCACAGCCGTTGATTCCTATCCATAGAGCAATTACTATCCGGGATTTACTTTATCTATCGTAATAACATAAATTGAGTCTCGATTTATGGATCCATCAGCCCAGCCTACTAACCCCATCCAGTCCCATGGGTTAGCCAACCACCCAACCACTGTAGTGATGGGATCCAATTAGGAATTTGGCTAGGTTTTGTCCCAGGTACGAGGGAAAAGAGTTCCCAGGCCCCCTAGCTGGAAGTTCATGCCAACATAAAACTAGTCACACCACTTACACACCCAATATGAAATTGCCTTTTTCTCAGCATCAACTAACTTTGAAACAATCCTTTAATGAAACCATTATATCACTGATGACAATCCTCGAAATCTCTGGTTGAATCCATATTTCCAATCATTCATTCATCAGTGTACTTATGGCATTATTGGCAACCACAACGCTCACCACCTGTTCACTCAGGGGCCTTTTCTATAGTTCCTAGCTCATAGTACCCGGTAATATTTTCACATATAAAAATCAAGATGGAATCCTTGTTGAAGATCAGCAAGATCAATCAACAGATCCATAAAAGAGAGCCATGGACTCATCCATTTGAGGACCAGCAAGGTCAATCAACCAGATCCATGCCCGGTTTCAGAAAACAACTCTTACTCCTTGTTCCAATATCTTTCACGACGCACGTGTGGGTAGCTTTCACGACGCACGTGTGGGTATCTTCGGCGACCCAGAGCCAGGGCAGCGTATGGTCAGCACCCTCTAGGATCCTTCGCAGGTGACCTAGCGCTTGACTCATAGGCCGCTTCCTTGGTCCCTCATCCACTGTGCCGGAAACTCACCATTTAAATCGAACCGAGGCTGGTCAAGACCTCGACCGACCTTGCTACGCGAGACGTCCTCCATTGACTCTCCGTCAGCAGTTGTAACTTTATCAGTTAGGTCTCCATGACCTTAATCCACAGGATGGTCAAAATGCTTCCCTAGCATTCTTGACATAAAACAGTCATTTACAAACAGGTTGCAAAATACAGTTTCTATATCGAACTCTCGTCTTTCCACATTATCCCTCCTCAGTCCACATTACTTATTCCACATTCCATTCATATGTGTACTCATTCTCATCCATTCACTCATATCGACGACACATTATTTCACATACACATTCACATTCATTATTCTACATACACATCCATATCCACATACATACATCCACATCCACATCCACATTCACATCCATACATCCACATCTACATGTATACATCCATTTTCACATCCTCATTCATACATCCACATCCACATACATACATCCACATCCGTATCTACATCCATACATCCACATCCACATTCACATTCACATCCATACATCCACATCTACATGCATACATCCACACCCACATTCACATTCACATTCACATCCATACATCCACATCTACATGCATACATCCACATCCACATTTATATTCACATCCATACATCCACATCTACATGCATACATCCACATCCACATTCACATTCACATTCACATTCACATCCATACATCCACATCTACATGCATACATCCACATCCATACATCTACATCTACATGCATACATCCATTTTCACATCCTCATTCATACATCCACATCCACATACATACATCCACATCTGTATCTACATCTATACATCCACATCCACATTCACATTCACATTCACATCCACATTCACATTCACATCCATACATCCACATCTACATGCATACGTACATTTTCACATCCTCATTCATACATCCACATCCACATCCACATACATACATCCACATCCGTACATCCACATCTACGTGCATACATCCACATCCTAACTCATCCCATACTCATTCTTATCACATCTCATATAACTCTTAACTCATCCTATCACATCTCATATGCATTTTATCACATCCTAATATCTATTTATAGAATACAAGAGAATTCTTATATTTGATATAAGATTTCTTTACGCATCTATTTATGCATAAATTCCATTTTAAGGAGAATAACACTTTCGAAATAAAAATCAATCTTTTATGCATCTTCCTATGCATAAATTCATTTTAAATGAGAATGACACTTTCAAATTAAAAATCAATCTTTTATGCATATGCATAAATTCATTTTAAATGAGAATGACACTTTCGAATTAAAAATCAATTCTTTTATGCATCTTCCTATGCATAAATTCATTTTAAATGAGAATGACACTTTTGAATTAAAAATCAATCTTTTATGCATCTTCCTATGCATAAATTCATTTTACATGAGAATGACACTTTTGAATTAAAAATCAATTCTTTTATGCATCTTCCTATGCATAAATTCATTTTAAATGAGAATGACACTTTTGAATTAAAAATCAATCTTTTATGCATCTTCCTATGCATAAACTCATTTTAAATGAGAATGACACTTTTGAATTAAAAATCAATTCTTTTATGCATCTTCCTATGCATAAATTCATTTTAAATGAGAATGACACTTTTGAATTAAAAATGAATCTTTTATGCATCTTCCTATGCATAAAATAAGAATTAATAAAAATAACACTTTTTGGATTAATTGAAATTCTTTATGCATCTATCCATGCATAAATCCAATTTAGTAGGAATTACACTTTTAGAATAAAAGAATTTCTCTTATGCATCCTATTTATGCATAAAATCTATTTATGATGAAAATCACACTTTTAATATAAAAATTATATCCTTTATGCATAGGTTTATGCATACAATTCATTTATGATGAAAATCATTCTTTTAATATAAAAGAATTTCTTTAATGCATCTAATTTATGCATGAAATCATTTATGAGATAAAAATGTCACTTTTATAATAAAGTATTTCTAGTATACATTTTTCTATGACTAGAATGAAAATTAACCCTTTAGGAATACTCATACGATGGGGATTACTCTTTTTAACATAAAATTTAACTACTAGAAATCCTCTTTTTCTTAATTTATCAATCATGCATAACATAAAAATAAATTTCTCCATGATTACAATAAAATTCTTTCAATAAATCTAGGATAATAATTCCTAGAATATGGTAGGAAGTCCTCTTTTCATACTTTGAATGAAATTATTTTATGTGTAATTTTTACAAAACTTTTGCCATAGCTCCGCTCTGCTATGAGACTGATAAATCTCAATTATTTTAAAGGATAAAACTTATCATTAAGAGAATGATTAGAATGATCCCTAATTAGATCATTAACCCATAATGGATTGAATCATCAATATTCATGAAATATATAAACTAAACGCATAGAAAAAAGCCATTAATTTGGCCTCAAGCATAGATTTATCTTGGATTAAGGAAAAGCTTTGTGAAAAACTTCATTTGGATTGAGAATAGGTCATGAGTATGACCATTTCTTGAGTGAGAGAGAGAAATTAGAGAAAAATTATTAGAATTAAGCATAAATAAAAATTTATGTAATTCTTTACTATCATTCATCAATTAACTTCAATAGCATTCATCAATTTATGTAATTCTTTACTACCATTCATCAATTAACTTCAATAGCATTAAAAAACCATTCCAATTAAGCTTCTCAAGCTTGAGAGGGATTGAGAAGAGAGAAACATTGAGAAATTATAGAAAAGATCAAAATTTACCATTTACCTTACAAATTACTTGATTCTTTGTTCATGGTAGAGGCCCCCAACCAATCAATTGGTTTAGTATGTTGATGGAGCCACCAATGGAGATTGAAGAAAGAGGGAAGCTCCAATTTCTTCAATTTGGAGAGAATTTTAGAGAATAGTAAAAATTAGCATTATTTCAGCATAATTCTAGTATAGTAAAATTCTCCTATTTTTTTCAAAGGACTCATGTTCTATTTATAAGAGAGGGAGGCTCTAACCAAAGCTAACTGATTTCTAGAATTTTCTAGATTTTAGTTTGATTGAATTTGGACGAGATTTGGACCTAGTTTGGTTCCCTAGGATAATGCCTCTTGAATCGATTATACTTAATTTCTAATGCACCTTCTGAAAATCTTTTTGAACTTCTGTTTCAAGGGAACTTATTTTAATAATATGAGAAATTTTTCTATCTAGAAATATTCAAAATCTGAATATTCTCTCTCTAGAATATTTTCTCTCTCTATGTCAAAACAGGCAGAGACAAGATCTTTTATATTTCTGAAGAGGGGATTGATTACAGGGGGAAGATGCTGGACATCTTGAGAGGCTGGGGAGGAATCTTACATTCTCTCCCACTTGAAAAACGCAAGATGCCCTTATCTCGCAAATTGGGAGTAATTCCGTAAGATGCAAGAATATGAGACTAAGAGAAAATTTAATTAAGAGTGACCACCAAGAAAAGTCTCAAAGAAAGCAAGACTCAGGACAAGAACAAGATTTAAACTTTATACACTCTTGGAACATATATAGCAAAGATAGAAGAACTTTTTACAATTCCATAAGTCCGTCCATCATATGGTCACAAAAGCAGCACTCACAAGCAGCAAACGTATAAGGTAACTGATCTATGAGAATAATTTGGCCGGTTATTGTAGCACCTACCTCATTGGTATGAGGTGACCTAATAAAAGGACCTCTAAGAGGCAAGCCAAAAATGGGATAAAGGCATATCTTCTGGTGAGGAAGAAAACACGCAAGTAAGAAGACCCGTTCAGAAAACCCACCATGCCTTGATCTCATCACGCAATAGTATCGGGGACCCAAACCCAAGGCTTCAATAACCATAGCCAAGCGGACATTGTTACGAAAGTGATGCTCACCCCACGTCTCGATAGGTCCGCCATTTGGTCTGAGCTACAGAAGTTCCCAAGTGAGGGAAAAGTAAGTGCTCATACAGTTCTATAAAATCCTTCTTCACAAACTCGCTTGCGTCTTGAAGGTGAGAAATCATCATGGATAAAACCAAGTCCTGCTACCAAGCCATAAAAGAGATTAAGAAAGAAGGAGATCGATGGAAGTAATATTACTGCGAGCGACAAGTAAGAGTTACGACTTATATAAAAGAAGGAACTAGCGTAACCTAGAAGCCCACGGTGTATCTTACCACTGAAGTTTTACCGTCTTTCCATGATTTGGGCTTGGCACATATTTCTTTAGAAGGCTTACATGAAATACATTTTGAACTTTGAGATGAGGAGGTAGAAGAAGCTCGTAGGCTAAGTCACCTACTTTCTTTGAAATCAGATATGGCCTGCAATATCTGGGGGATAGCTTCTTATACTTCCCAAGATATAAAGAACTTCTTTTGGACCATACTCGAATGAAGACCATATCTGCTTCTTTGAATTCTCTGACTGTCCTCTTCTTATCTGCATACTGTTTCTGTCGATCCTGGGTAGCTTTTATATCTTTATGAATGGCCTGCATCTGCTGCTCCATGTCGTCAAGCATTTGTCTGGACATCTCAACCCTAATCAATGGGTCGGACCTAGTTAATGGAGTTAAGCAATCTTGTCCATATAGAGCTTGAAAAGGGCTCATTCCCAATACTTCTATGATAACAAGCATTGTAGCCGAGCTCGACTAGGTGCAGATAGCTTAGCCACTTCTTGGGTTCCCTGCCCACAGCATAACCGAAGTGCATCTTTGATTACTTGGTTTACCCTGATACTCTGCTGGAGTATGGATGATTGAGAATTGTCGGTTAGGCCCTTGGTTTTCAATTGTAGCATAGATCTGTCCTTTTTCCTCTTCTACTACATCTGAAATCGCGACTGCTCTGGCTGCTGTAGTCTGAGGCGGAATTCTTTCTCTTTGGTTGCCCCAGTTCCGGAAAGGAGTTTTGAGGTTATTGTGGACAGAGGCAGATGGATGAGCTGGAGTTCTTCTGGGTTACCCTGGCTTGGGCGAGACGGACCCTGATTAGATTGGTATGAAGGAATTGGTCTCTGAATTTGGGGTTCTTGACTTCCCTGTGCCCTTGACATGGCAGGAATCGGGCAATCTTTTAACTGATGACCAAGACCTTGGTATCCAAAACACCGGTTCTCACTTCTGAACTCATCATTCTGAATCCTTAAAACACGTGGGGCTCCTGAGAGAAAGTAGTCTGGGGAAACGGTCTTCCTTTTTAAAACACGTGGGGCTCCTGAGAGAAAGTAGTCTGGGGAAACGGTCTTCCTTTTTAAAACAGAATCTTTCTTTTATTTTAGAGAGGGAATAATTATAAGATCAGGAAGGGAGGTTCTTACTCTTGTATACCTCGAAGGCTGGGGAAGGAATGTTACATTCTACCTCACTTAAAAAAAATGCGAGATGTCCTCATCTCGCAAAGTAGAGGACAACTCTTTTTCTTCAGATCCAATTTATTCTAGGGTTCCTTATATTCTGGTCAACCCAACAGAATACTAGGATAAATATCCCTTAAAGTCAATATTAGGTAATTTGGGAAAAATCTCACATTTTGGGAATCAATTACTCCATATAGTTTTGGACATATCTTAAACATACTAACTCCAAATTTGTCGGAGATCATAGATTTAGATTCTACTCTTCAAGATCTTTCCGATGATATGTCACATGAGGGGGTTTTGACAAACTTTTGGACAAGTTCACCATGCTCCCATTTTTCAAATGGGAATGGGATTTTTTCCAAATTATCTAATATGGTGTTCTTATATAGAACTCATCATTAAATAACAATTCATTTACATCATATCATTCATATCTTTCACACGATAATAGTCCATCAGACCGAAAATTTTCTTTCTGAACATTCCTCCACGAAAATTTCAGTCAAGCAAGCTATCAATTTGTCATCCTTTAACTTGATCTACCGTATCAAGTGTTAACACTAGGAGTTTGATAGCACAATCCACTAATCTCATAGTGATTAGTTGAAATTATTATCATCATTCTAGTTATGAATATCATCACAGGGACTCGTCCCATTCATCCTCATTGTGGTTTTGCTCAGGTTATTATATTTCAACTAAATTTCAGAAATCATCATTTTTCAGTCAGAATCGAAATCAATTCATCAGTTCTCAAAACAGAATTAAAAATCATATCAACCACATTCAAAATCATCATCTGGATAGCATTAATGCTTATAATTTCAAAGCTTAGATTTACTCGTATATACTACCGGCAAAGAGCTGCACTTATACCCTCGATATATAAGGGTAGTCATGATACTTGGAACTATAAGGTAAATACCATCATGTCTAGGCCTCAAGCAAGTCAGGGTTCCATACAATTGCGATACTTCCATTTGGAGACCCAATTACTAATTTACGAATTTTCAGTTCGAATATCAAATTGTATGAATTATATCACACAATTACAACCTTTTTGTGCTTCTTGATAAATTTTTGACATATTTGGCTTCTCAGTTGATCTTTATTAGCCAATTTGCTCTGATACCAACTGTGAAATCCCTGTCCCTACCACGCAATGGATTCGGGGTGCTAGCAGCAGAAGTAGCACTTCTTGCGTGGGGCAGGGTCGCACACTCGGGGCCTCGTCCACTATTATCCGGACAAGAGACTAATCCGTCGGTTTTTCCAAAACCGAACCCGAAAAAGCTTCCTTTACCCGGAAAGCACAGGCGATTCCACCAGGATAACTCTTTACTCTAACGTAGTCAAGACCATTACTGATCCAGCTGATCCGACTGCACCTATAAAGATACTCGGTCAGATCAAGGAAGAAACTTGCACTTGGATCATTGGGATCAACGCTTTTTTCCCCATCAAGAGGCACAGCCGTTGATTCCTATCCATAGAACAATTACTATCCGGGATTTACTTTATCTATCGTAATAACAGAAATTGAGTCTCGATTTACAGATCCATCAGTCCAGCCTAACCCCATCCACCAGTCCCATGGGTTAGCCAACTACCCAATCACTGTAGTGATGGGATCCAATTAGGAATTTGGTTTGGTTTTGTCCCAGGTACCAGGGAAAAGAGTTCCCAGGCCCCCTAGCCGGAAGTCCATGCAAACATAAAACTAGTCACACCACTTACACACAATGTGAAATTGTCTTTTTCTCAGCATCAACTAACTTGAAAACAATCCTTTAACGAAACCATTATGTCACTGATGACAATCCTCGAAATCTGTGGTTGAATCCATATTTTCAATCATTCATTCATCGGTGTACTTATGGCATTATTGGCAACCAGAACGCTCACCACCTGTTCACTCAGGGTCCTTTTCAATAGTTCCTAGCTGATACTACCCGGCAACATTTTCACATATTAAAATCAAGATGGATTCCTCGTTGAAGATCAGCAAGATCAATCAATAGATCCATAAAAGAGAGCCATGGACTCATCCGTTGAGGACCAGCAAGGTCAATCAACCAGATCCATGCGCGGTTTCAGAAAACAACTATTACTCCTTGTTCCAATATCTTCTACGATGCACGTGTGGGTATCTTCCGCGACCCAGAGCCCGACCAGCGTATGGTCAGCACCCTCTACGATCCTTCGCAGGTGACCTAGCGCTTCACTCATAGGCCGCTTCCTTGGTTCCTCATCCACCGTACCGGAAGCTCACCATTTAAATCGAACCGAGGCTGGTCGACCGACCTTGCTACCCGAGACGTCCTCCATTGACTCTCCGTCTCAGCAGTTGTAACTTTATCAGTTAGGTCTCCATGACCTTAATCCACAGAATGGTCAAAATGCTTCCCTAGCATTCTTGACATAAAACAGTCATTTACAAACAGGTCACAAAATACAGTTTCTATATCGAACTCTCGTCTTTCCACATTATCCCTCCTCAGTCCACATTACTTATTCCACATTCCATTCATATGTGTACTCATTCTCATCCATTCACTCATATCGACGACACATTATTTCACATACACATTCACATTCATTATTCTACATACACATCCATATCCACATACATACATCCACATCCACATCCACATCCACATTCACATCCATACATCCACATCTACATGTATACATCCATTTTCACATCCTCATTCATACATCCACATCTACATACATACATCCACATCTGTATCTACATCCATACATCCACATCCACATTCACATTCACATTCACATCCATACATCCACATCTACATGCATACATCCACACCCACATTCACATTCACATTCACATCCATACATCCACATCTACATGCATACATCCACATCCACATTCACATTCACATCCATACATCCACATCTATATGCATACATCCACATCCACATTCACATTCACATTCACGTCCATACATCCACATCTACATGCATACATCCACATCCACATTCACATTCACATCCATACATCCACATCTACATGCATACATCCATTTTCACATCCTCATTCATACATCCACATCCACATACATACATCCACATCCGTATCTACATCTATACATCCACATCCACATCCACATTCACATCCATACATCCACATCTACATGCATACATCCATTTTCACATCCTCATTCATACATCCACATCCACATACATACATCCACATCCGTACATCCACATCTACGTGCATACATCCACATCCTAACTCATCCCTATCACATCTCATATAACTCTTAACTCATCCTATCACATCTCATATGCATCTTATCACATCCTAATATCTATTTATAGAATACAAGAGAATTCTTATATTTGATATAAGATTTCTTTACGCATCTATTTATGCATAAATTCCATTTTAAGGAGAATAACACTTTCGAAATAAAAATCAATCTTTTATGCATCTTCCTATGCATAAATTCATTTTAAATGAGAATGACACTTTTGAATTAAAAATCAATCTTTTATGCATCTTTCTATGCATAAATTTATTTTAAATGAGAATGACACTTTTGAATTAAAAATCAATCTTTTATGCATCTTCCTATGCATAAATTCATTTTAAATGAGAATGACACTTTTGAATTAAAAATCATCTTTTATGCATCTTTCTATGCATAAATTCATTTTAAATGAGAATGACACTTTTGAATTAAAAATCAATTCTTTTATGCATCTTCCTATGCATAAATTCATTTTGAATGAGAATGACACTTTTGAATTAAAAATCAATCTTTTATGCATAAATTTATTTTGAATGAGAATGACACTTTTGAATTAAAAATCAATTTTTTTATGCATCTTCCTATGCATAAATTCATTTTAAATGAGAATGACACTTTTGAATTAAAAATCAATCTTTTATGCATCTTCCTATGCATAAAATAAGAATTCATAAAAATAACACTTTTTGGATTAATTTAAATTCTTTATGCATCTATCCATGCATAAATCCAATTTAGTAGGAATTACACTTTTAGAATAAAAGAATTTCTCTTATGCATCTTATTTATGCATAAAATCTATTTATGATGAAAATCACACTTTCAATATAAAAATTATATCCTTTATGGATAGGTTTATGCATACAATTCATTTATGATGAAAATCATTCTTTTAATATAAAAGAATTTCTTTAATGCATCTAGTTTATGCATGAAATCATTTATGAGATAGAAATCTCACTTTTATAATAAAGTATTTCTAGTATACATTTTTCTATGCCTAGAATGAAAATTAACCCTTTAAGAATACTCATACGATGGGGATTACTCTTTTTAACATAAAATTTAATTACTAGAAATCCTCTTTTTCTTAATTTATCAATTATGCATAACATAAAAATCAATTTCTCCATGGTTACAATAAAATTCTTTCAATTAATCTAGGATGATAATTCCTAGAATATGGTAGGAAGTCCTCTTTTCATACTTTGAATGAAATTATTTTATGTGTAATTTTTACAAAAATTTTGCCATAGCTCCGCTACTAACTGATAAATCTCAATTATTTAAAAGGATAAAGCTTATCAGTAAGGGAATGATTAGATTGATCCCTAATTGGATTATTAACCCATAATGAATTGAATCATCAATATTCATGAAATATATAAACTAAAAGCATAGAAAAAAGCCATTAATTTGGCCTCAAGCATAGATTAATCTTGGATTAAGGAAAAGCTTTATGAAAAACTTCATTTGGATTGAGAATAGGTCATGAGTATGACCATTTCTTGAGTGAGAGAGAGAAATTAGAGAAAAATTATTAGAATTAAGCATAAATAAAAATTTATGTAATTCTTTACTATCATTCATCAATTAACTTCAATAGCATTCATCAATTTATGTAATTCTTTACTACCATTCATCAATTAACTTCAATAGCATTCAAAAACCATTCCAATTAAGCTTCTCAAGCTTGAGAGGGGTTGAGAAGAGAGAAACATTGAGAAATTATAGAAAAGATCAAAATTCACCATTTACCTTACAAATTGCTTGATTCTTTGTTCACGGTAGAGGCCCCTAACCAATCAATTGGTTAAGTATGTTGATGGAGCCACCAATGGAGATTGAAGAAAGAGGGAAGCTCCAATTTCTTCAATTTGGAGAGAATTTTAGAGAATAGTAAAAATTAGCATTATTTCAGCATAATTCTAGTATAGTAAAATTCTCCTATTTTTTTCAAAGGACTCATGTTCTATTTATAGGAGAGGGAGGCTCTAACCAAAGCTAAGTGATTTCTAGATTTTTTCCGGTTTCAGTTTGGTTGAATTTGGACCAGATTTGGACCTAGTTTGGTTCCTTTTTAATTTGGTTTGGTTTCTTTTTGATTTGGTTTGGTTTGGTTCCTTTTTTATTTGGTTTGGTTCAAGAGAGAGGAGAGATAAAAATATCACATTTTTTGAAGATTTAAAACTCAATTGTAAATGTGAAGTTGGCGCCTCATTCATGAGGGAGAAATCCCCATGCAGAGGTCTCAAAAATGCATCATTACTTCTAAATATCTCTGTCCTTAGTCAACTCTTCATCTTATGTGAGCATTTACTCTTTTTTGGGGGATTTTTCTTTTATTTCTTCATTTATCTCTTCCTTACATTTGGATTGATCTTATTGGCCCATAGGAACCTTAATTTAAAATTTTGAAAAAATCTTCACCCCTAGGATAATGCCTCTTGAACCGATTATACTTAATTTCTAATGCACCTTCTGAAAATCTTTTTGAACTTCTGTTTTAGGGGAACTTATTTTAATAATATGAGAAATTTTTCTATCTAGAAATATTCAAAATCTGAATATTCTCTCTCTAGAATATTTTCTCTCTCTATTTCAAAACAGGCAGAGACAAGATCTTTTATATTTCTAAAGAGGGGATTGATTACAGGGGGAAGATGCTAGACATCTTGAGAGGTTGGGGAGGAATCTTACATTCTCTCCCACTTGAAAAACGCGAGATGTCCTTATCTCGCAAATTGGGGGTAATTCCGTAAGATGCAAGAATATGAGACTAAGAGAAAATTTAATTAAGAGTAACCACCAAGAAAAGTCTCAAAGAAAGCAAGACTTAAGACAAGAACAAGATTTCAACTTTATACACTCTTAGAACATATACAGCAAAGATAGAAGAACTTTTTACAATTCCATAAGTCCGTCCATCATATGGTCACAAAAGCAGCACTCACACGTAGCACATGTATAAGGTAACTCATCTATGAGAATAATGTAGCCTATTATTGCAGCACCTACCTCATTGGTATGAGGTGACCTAATAAAAGGACCTCTAAGAGGTAAGCCAAAAATGGGATAAAGGCATATCTTCTGGTGAGGAAGAAAACTCGCAAGTAAGAAGACCCGTTCAGAAAACCCACCATGCCTTGATCTCATCACGCAATAGTATCGGGGACCCAAACCCAAGGCTTCAATAACCATAGCCAAGCAGACATTGTTACGAAAGTGATGCTCACCCCACGGTGTTACCCTAGATATGTCTCGATAGGTCCGCCATTTGGTCTGAACTACAGAAGTTCCCAAGTGAGGGAAAAGTAAGTGCTCATACAGTTCTATAAAATCCTTCTTCACAGACTCACTTGCGTCTTGAAGGTGAGAAATCATCATGGATAAAACCAAGTCCTGCTGCCAAGCCAATAAAAGAGATTAAGAAAGAAAGGAGATCGATGGAAGTAAGATTACTGCGAGTGACAAGTAAGAGTTACGACTTATATAAAAGAAGGAATTAGCGTAACCTAGAAGCCGACGGTGTATCTTACCACTGAAGTTTTACCGTCTTTCCATGATTTGGGCTTGGCACATATTTCTTTAGAAGGCTTACATGAAATACATTTTGAACTTTGAGATGAGGAGGTAGAAGAAGCTCGTAGGCTAAGTCACCTACTTTCTTTGAAATCAGATATGGCCTGCAATATCTGGGGGATAACTTCTTATACTTCCCAAGAGATAAAGAACTTCTTTTGGGCCATACTCGAATGAAGACCATATCTGCTTCTTTGAATTCTTTGACTGTACTTTTCTTATCTGCATACTGTTTCTGTCGCTCCTGGGCAGCTTTTATATCTTTATGAATTGCCTGCATCTGCTGCTCCATGTCCTCAAGCATTTGTCTGGACATCTCGACCCTAATCAATGGGTCGGACCTAGTTAATGGAGTTAAGCAATCTTGTCTATAGAGAGCTTTAAAAGGGCTCATTCCCAATACTTCTATGATAAGAAGCATTGTAGGCGAACTCGACTAGGTGCAGATAGCTTAGCCACTTCTTGGGTTCCCTGCCACCACAGCATAACTGAAGTGCATCTTTGACTACTTGGTTTACCCTGATACTCTGCTGGAGTATAGATGACTGAGAATTGTCGGTTAGGCCCTTGGTTTTCAATTGTAGCATAGATCTGTCCTTTTTCCTCTTCTACTACATCTGAAATTGCGACTGCTCTGGCTGCTGCAGTCTGAGGCAGAATTCTTTCTCTTTGGTTGTCCCAGTTCTGGAAAGGAGTTCTAAGGTTATTTTGGACAGAGGCAGATGGATGAGCTGGAGTTCTTCTGGGTTACCCTGGCTTGGGCGAGACGGACCCTGATTAGATTGGTATGAAGGAATTGGTCTATGAATTTGGGGTTCTTAACTTCCCTGTGCCCTTGACATGGAAGAAATCGGGCAGTCTTTTAACTGATGACCAAGACCTTGGCATCTAAAACACTGGTTCTCACTTCTGAACTCATCGTTCTGAATCCTTAAAACAGGTGGGGCTCCTGAGAAAGTATTCTGGGGAAAGGGTCTTCCTTTTTTAAACAGAATCTTTGTTTTATTTTAGAGAGGGAATAATTACAAGATCAGGAAGGGAGGTTCTTACTCTTGTATACCTCGAAGGCTTGGGGAGGAATCTTACATTCTACCCCACTTAAAAAAAATGCGAGATGTCCTCATCTCGCAAAGTAGAGGACAACTCTTTTTCTTAAGATCCAATTTATTCTGGGGTTCCTTATATTCTGGTCAACCCAACAGAATACTGGGATAAATATCCCTTATATAGAACTCATTATTAAATAACAATTCATTTAGATCATATCATTCATATCTTTAACACGATAATGGTTCATTAGACCGAAAATTTTCTTTCTGAACATTCCTCCACGGAAATTTCAGTCAAGCAAGTTCTCAATTTGTCATCCCTTAACTTGATTTACCATGTCAAGTGTTAACAGTAGCAGTTTGACAGCACAATCCACTAATCTCATAGTGATTTGTTGAAATCATTATCATCATTCTAGTTATGAATATCATCATAGGGACTCGTCCCATTCATCCCCATTGCGGTTTTGCTCAGGTTATTATATTTCAACTAAATTTCAAAAATCATCATTTTTCAATCAGAATCCAAATCAATTCATCAGTTCTCAAAATAGAATTAAAAATCATATCAACCCACATTCGAAATCATCATCCGGATAGCATTAATGCTTATAATTTCAAAGCTTCGATTTACTCGTATATACTGTCGGTAAAGAGCTACAGTTATACCCTCGGTATATAGGGGTAGTCATGATACTTGGAACTGTAAGGTAAATACCATCATGTCTAAGCCTCAAGCAAGTCAGGGTTCCATACAATTGCGGTACTTCCATCTGAATACCCAATTACCAATTTACGAATTTTCAGTTCGAATATCAAATTGTATGAATTATATCACACAATTACAACCTTTTTGTGCTTCTTGATAAATTTTTGACATATTTGGCTTCTCAGTTGATCTTTATTAGCCAATTTTCTCTGATACCAATTGTGAAATCCCTGTACCTACCACGCAATGGATTCGGGGTGCTAGCAGCAGAAGTAGCACTTCTTGTGCAGGGCAGGGTCCCACACTTGGGGCCTCGTCCACCCACGGATATCCGGACAAGAGACTAATCCGTCGGTGTTTACAAAACCGAACCCGGAAAAACTTCCTATACCCGGAAAGCACGGGCGATTCCACCAGGATAACTCTTTACTCTAACGTAGTCAAGACCATTACTGATCAAGCTGATCCGATTGCACCTATAAAGATACTCGGTCAGATCAAGGAAGAAACTTGCACTTGGATCATTGGGATCAATGCTTTTTTCCCCATCAAGAGGCACAGCTGTTGATTCCTATCCATAGAACAATTACTATCCAGGGATTTACTTTATCTATCGTAATAACAGAAATTGAGTCTCGATTTATGGATCCATCAGTCCAATCCAGTCCCATGGATTAGCCAACCACCCAACCACTGTAGTGATGGGATCTAATTAGGAAGTTGGTTCGGTTTTGTCCCGGGTACCAGGGAAAAGAGTTCCCAAGCCCCCTAGCCGGAAGTTCCCAGGCCCCCTAGCCGGAAGTCCATGCAAACATAAAACTAGTCACACCACTTACACACCCAATATGAAATTGCCTTTTTCTCAGCATCAACTAACTTGAAAACAATTCTTTAACGAAACCATTATGTCACTGATGACAATCCTCGAAATCTCTGGTTGAATCCATATTTTCAATCATTCATTCATCGGTGTACTTATGGCATTATTGGCAACCAGAACGCTCACCACCTGTTCACTCACCTATTCACTCAAGGGCCTTTTCAATAGTTCCTAGCTCATACTACCCGGAAATATTTTCACATATAAAAATCAAGATGGAATCCTTGTTGAAGATCAGCAAGATCAATCAATAGATCCATAAAAGAGAGCCATGGACTCATCCGTTGAGGACCAGCAAGGTCAATCAACCAGATCCATGCGCCGTTTCAGAAAACAACTATTACTCCTTGTTCCAATATCTTCTACGATGCACGTGTGGGTATCTTCCGCGACCCAGAGCCCGACCACCGTATGGTCAGCACCCTCTAGGATCCTTCGCAGGTGACCTAGCGCTTCACTCATAGGCCGCTTCCTTGGTCCCTCATCCACCGTACTGGAAGCTCACCATTTAAATCGAACCGAGGCTGGTCAAGACCTCGATCGACCTTGCTACCCGAGACATCCTCCATTGACTCTCCGTCAGCAGTTGCAACTTTATCAGTTAGGTCTCCATGACCTTAATTCACAGGACGGTCAAAATGCTTCCCTAGCATTCTTGACATAAAAAAGTCATTTACAAAGAGGTCACAAAATACAGTTTCTATATCGAACTCTCGTCTTTCCACATTATCCCTCCTCAGTCCACATTACTTATTCCACATTCCATTCATATGTGTACTCATTCTCATCCATTCACTCATATCGACGACACATTATTTCACATACACATTCACATTCATTATTCTACACACATCCATATCCACATACATACATCCACATCCACATCCACATCCATACATCCACATCTACATGTATACATCCACTTTAACATCCTCATTCATACATCCACAACCAGAAACATACATCCACATCCGTATCTACATCCATACATCCACATCCACATTCACATTCACATCCATACATCCACATCTATATGCATACATCCACACAAACATTCACATTCACATCCATACATCCACATCTACATGCATACATCCACATCCACATTCACATTCACATCCATACATCCACATCTACATGCATACATCCACATCCACATTCACATTCACATTCACATCCATACATCCACATCTACATGCATACATCCACATCCACATTCATATTCACATCCATACATCCACATCTACATACATACATCCATTTTCACATCCTCATTCATACATCCACATCCACATACATACATCCACATCCGTATCTACATCTATACATCCACATCCACATTCACATTCACATTTATACATCCACATCTACATGCATACATCCATTTTCACATCCTCATTCATACATCCACATTCACATACATACATCCACATCCGTACATCCACATCTACGTGCATACATCCACATCCTAACTCATCCCATACTCATTCTTATCACATCTCATATAACTCTTAACTCATCCTATCACATCTCATATGCATCTTATCACATCCTAATATCTATTTATAGAATACAAGAGAATTCTTATATTTGATATAAGATTTCTTTACGCATCTATTTATGCATAAATTCGATTTTAAGGAGAATAACACTTTCGAAATAAAAATCAATCTTTTATGCATCTTCCTATGCATAAATTCATTTTAAATGAGAATGACACTTTCGAATTAAAAATCAATCTTTTATGCATCTTTCTATGCATAAATTCATTTTAAATAAGAATGACTTCCCTGTGCCCTTGACATGGCAGGAGTCGGGCAGTCTTTTAACTGATGACCAAGACCTTGGCATCCAAAACACCGGTTCTCACTTATGAACTCATCATTTTGAATCCTTAAAACAGGTGGGGCTCCTGAGAAAGTATTCTGGGGAGAGGGTCTTCCTTTTTTAAACAGAATCTTTCTTTTATTTTAGAGAGGGAATAGTTATAAGATCAGGAAGGGAGGTTCTTACTCTTGTATACCTCGAAGGCTGGGGGAGGAATCTTACATTCTACCCCACTTTTAAAAAAATGCGAGATGTCCTCATCTCGCAAAGTAGAGGACAACTCTTTTTCTTAAGATCCAATTTATTCTGGGATTCCTTATATTCTGGTCAACCCAACAGAATACTGGGATAAATATCCCTTATATAGAACTCATCATTAAATAACAATTCATTTATATCATATCATTCATATCTTTAACACGATAATGGTCCAGTCAAGCAACTTCTCAATTTGTTATCCCTTAACTTGATCTACCGTGTCAAGTGTTAACAGTAGCAGTTTGACAGCACAATCCATTAATCTCATAGTGATTTGTTGAAATCATTATCATCATTCTAGTTATGAATATCATCACAGGGACTCGTCCCATTCATCCTCATCTCACAGGGACTCATCCCATTCATCTCACAGGGACTCGTCCCATTCATCCTCATTGTGGTTTTGCTTAGGCTATTATATTTCAACTAAATTTCAGAAATCATCATTTTTCAATCAAAATCCAAATCAATTCATCAGTTCTCAAATAGAATTAAAAATCATATCACCTACATTCAAAATCATCATCTGGATAGCATTAATGCTTATAATTTCAAAGCTTAGATTTACTCGTATATACTGTCGGTAAAGAGCTGTAGTTATACCCTCGGTATATACAGGTAGTCATGATACTTGGAACTATAACGTAAATACCATCATGTCTAGGCCTCAAGCAAGTCAGGGTTCCATACAATTGCAGTACTTCCATCTGAAGACCCAATTACTAATTTACAAATTTTTAGTTTGAATATCAAATTGTATGAATTATATCACTCAATTACAACCTTTTTGTGCTTCTTGATAAATTTTTGACATATTTGGCTTCCAGTTGATCTTTATTAGCCAATTTGCTCTGATACCAACTGTGAAATCCCTGTCCCTACCACGCAATGGATTCGGGGTGCTAGCAGCGGAAGTAGCACTTCTTGCGCGGGGTAGAGTCCCATCCACATCTACATGCATACATCCACATTCACATTCACATCCATACATCCACATCTACATGCATACATCCACATCCACATCCACATTCACATTCACATTCACATCCATACATCCACATCTACATGCATACATCCACATCCACATTCATATTCACATTCACACCCATACATCCACATCTACATGCATACATCCACATCCACATTCACATTCACATTCACATCCATACATTCACATTTCCATCCATACATCCACATCTACATGCATACATCCATTTTCACATCCTCATTCATACATCCACATCCACATACATACATCCACATCCGTATCTACATCTATACATCCACATCCACATCCACATTCACATCCATACATCCACATCTACATGCATACATCCACACCCACATTCACATTCACATTCACATCCATACATCCACATCTACATGCATACATCCACATCCACATCCACATTCACATCCATACATCCACATCTACATGCATACATCCACATCCACATTCACATTGACATTCACATCCATACATCAACATCTGCATGCATACATCCACATCCACATTCACATTCACATCCATACATCCACATCTACATGCATACATCCATTTTCACATCCTCATTCATACATCCACATCCTCATTCATACATCCACATCCACATACATACATCCACATCCGTATCTACATCTATACATCCACATTCACATCCATACATCCACATCTACATGCATACATCCATTTTCACATCCTCATTCATACATCCACATCCACATACATACATGCACGTCTGTACATCCACATCTACATGCATACATCCATCCAAACTCATCCCATACTCATTCTTATCACATCTTATATAACTCTTAACTCATCCTATCACATCTCATATGCATCTTATCACATCCTAATATCTATTTATAGAATACAAGAGAATTCTTATATTTGATATAAGATTTCTTTACGCATGTATTTATGCATAAATTCCATTTTAAGGAGAATAACACTTTCAAAATAAAAATCAATCTTTTATGCATCTTCCTATGCATAAATTCATTTTAAATGAGAATGAAACTTTTGAATTAAAAATCAATCTTTTATGCATCTTCCTGTGCATAAATTCATTTTAAATGAGAATGACACTTTTGAATTAAAAATCAATCTTTTATGCATCTTCCTGTGCATAAATTCATTTTAAATGAGAATGACACTTTTGAATTAAAAATCAATTCTTTTATGCATCTTCCTGTGCATAAATTCATTTTAAATGAGAATGACACTTATGAATTAAAAATCAATTCTTTTATGCATCTTCCTGTGCATAAATTCATTTTAAATGAGAATGACACTTATGAATTAAAAATCAATTCTTTTATGCATCTTCCTGTGCATAAATTCATTTTAAATGAGAATGACACTTATGAATTAAAAATCAATCTTTTATGCATCTTCCTGTGCATAATTCATTTTAAATGAGAATGACACTTTTGAATTAAAAATCAATTCTTTTATGCATCTTCCTATGCATAAATTCATTTTAAATGAGAATGACACTTTTGAATTAAAAATCAATTCTTTTATGCATCTTCCTATGCATAAATTCATTTTAAATGAGAATGACACTTTTGAATTAAAAATCAATCTTTTATGCATCTTCCTATGCATAATTCATTTTAAATGAGAATGACACTTTTGAATTAAAAATCAATTCTTTTATGCATCTTCCTATGCATAAATTCATTTTAAATGAGAATGACACTTTTGAATTAAAAATCAATCTTTTATGCATCTTCCTATGCATAAAATAAGAATTAATAAAAATAACACTTTTTGGATTAATTGAAATTCTTTATGCATCTATCCATGCATAAATCCAATTTAGTAGGAATTACACTTTTAGAATAAAAGAATTTCTCTTATGCATCTTATTTATGCATAAAATCCATTTATGATGAAAATCACACTTTTAATATAAAAATTATATCCTTTATGCATAGGTTTATGCATACAATTTATTTATGATGAAAATAATTCTTTTAATATAAAAGAATTTCTTTAATGCATCTAATTTATGCATAAAATCATTTATGAGATAAAAATCTCACTTTTATAATAAAGTATTTCTAGCATACATTTTTCTATGCCTAGAATGAGAATTAACCCTTTAAGAATACTCATACGATGGGGATTACTCTTTTTAACATAAAATTTAATTACTAAAAATCCTCTTTTTCTTAATTGATCAATTTTGCATAACATAAAAATCAATTTCTCCATGATTATAATAAATTTCTTTCAATTAATCCAGGATGATAATTCCTAGAATATGGTAGGAATTCCTCTTTTCATACTTTGAATGAAATTATTTTAGGTGTAATTTTTACAAAAATTTTGCCATAGCTCCGCTGCTATGACTGATAAATCTCAATTATTTTAAAGGATAAAGCTTATCATTAAGGGAATGATTAGAATGATCCCTAATTGGATCATTAACCTATAATGGATTGAATCATCAATATTCATGAAATATATAAACTAAAAGCATAGAAAAAAGCCATTAATTTGGCCTTAAGCATAGATTAATCTTGGATTAAGGAAAAGCTTTATGAAAAACTTCATTTGGATTGAGAATAGGTCATGAGTATGACCATTTCTTGAGTGAGAGAGAAATTATGTAAAAATTATTAGAATTAAGCATAAATGAAAATTTATGTAATTCTTTACTATCATTCATCAATTAACTTCAATAGCATTCATCAATTTATGTAATTCTTTACTACCATTCATCAATTAACTTCAATAGCATTCAAAAACCATTCCAATTAAGCTTATCAAGCTTGAGAGGGGTTGAGAAGAGAGAAACATTGAGAAATTATAGAAAAGATCAAAATTCACCATTTACCTTACAAATTACTTGATTCTTTGTTCACGGTGTCGTGCCATGGCACGTCTATGGTGTGAAACCATGCATATGAGACTATCAAATGCAAATCTAGATGCATGGGATTAAGTGCTATGACGAGTCATTATATGATGCCATGTACATATGTTCATATTGTAGATGAGGTTCAATAAGATGAGCTGAGGCTGAGTCAGGTCTCGAAGCTTTTGTATATGAGTGTGGTGTGAAATATGGAGCCTTATGCATATGGTAAGCCTTGCAGTGGAACACCCTTCTCAACATGTATGGAAATGTGAGAGCATGTATGATATGAGGATTGGTTTTGAAGAATACTCTTTGGAGATATCATGGAATGAGCAAAACAAGAAGAACTTAAAAAAAGATATTGCACACATTCAAAGTTCTTGTGTATCCTCATAGGCAGAATGATCCCTTCAATAATATCTTCATGCCCATGGATGGTGAACCTAGTGGCAGCTATGCTAGTGAGAGCTATTTCAAAATGACTCTTGTGAGTGTGGTGGTGATGGTTCTGCTGTTACTCAGACCTCATGGGTAAGTTGGAAACATTCAGTTATATATATGGTCTGTGTGGCTATGTAAATGATGGTATGAGTGGCTCGCCAAAGGGATATGTTAATGATGTTAATGGCTTCCCATGTGCATAATGTGTAGTAGCTTCTTTATGGTATCGATGGGCCGAGTCAGTGAATACCTCTTATGGGAGTGCAAACATGAGGGCATGCCAATGCACAAGGGAATGCATTTACGAAGACATGGAGATATATTTGAGTGAACAATTGGGGGACTCTACAAATCACATGGTCGATGTGATGACACTATAAACCATGGAGGCATCAAGAGCGATGGAGATCAATGGAGCATTAGAGTGCCGAAGTCTTTATCGGATGCGGGAGACACAATTGGATGATCAACTTTGAGCTTGCCTTGATGCCAATGTTGGGAGCATCACATACCTTACTGAATGTAGATCATAATAAGAGATATTATGAGGGCAGCTTGCGTGGCATCAAAAGGAGAAATAATCGAAAACAATAAAAAAGGAAAGGTGGCGCATGAGTTTTTTTTAAAACTGGGAAGTACGTGAAAATAGCTGCATAAGTGGGGTGCGCCGATTTCCATGCGGGAAAGTAAGGAAAAACCAGGGAAGTGAGAGGCGGGCGCATATCAGAAATCGGTGTCTGCAGAAAAAAGAGAACCAGTGCGCCAACTAACCAGAGAGAAAAAAATCAAGGAGGCGGCTACTATTCATGGCAAGTAGGAGTTAGAATTGAAGAGAAAAATGAGTGTTATCCAGTGATAGGATTTTCATCATATACATGTATTCTGCCTTCCGCGGTCTGCAGCGAAGCCGCCATAGAAGGAATAGAGAAAAACAATGAAAATCTCACCTTGCTCTACTTACAGTTAAGTGGATTTTTTTTATTTTGAATATTATAATCAACGATTTAGAAAATCGTATGTTTTATAAACCTTTAAAGGTTTTGGAGAATGGGAAGTTCTTGGGACTTGGAGAATTGTGGAAATAAAGCATCAAAAACACATTAAGGCTCCGGAAAGTTGGTTTACTTTCTACTCGATCGGATTTTGGAATTCAAGCCATGGAGTTTTCTAAATCTCATGAGCATGTTATAGTTATGCCGTATGCCATCTTTTGTTTGTGAGATGTTAGAATTTAAAAGCAGGTTCTCAGGTGATAAAGAACATCTTGAAATGATGGAATTGATGACACTGGATGTATGGAATGTAAATGATCACATGTATGTGGGAAATATTTGAAGGTTATGTTATTCCTACATATGATTGGTTTGAAGGATTTGGAAAAAGGAGCCAGTAAATCTATGCTTGGAAAGGGATAGTCACTTGATACACAATTTATGTGCTATCATCAGGTTGAATTCATGGATGTATTGAGGTGAATTTGTACATGTTTATGATATCAAAAATGGAGGTGCCTTGTGATCCATGAAGAGTTATGAGTTTGAGTTTCCTTGTGGGAATCAAAAGCTACTCTCACAGCTAGAAGTCTCGTACTTTCCCAGCGACATCGTCCACGTCACGACAGCTCTTTGGTGAACCCGACGTGAAACCGCTGGGGTGAGAGTGTGGTGAAACATACAGGGAAGCTATGGCTGAGAATTATGAGGGTCAGGGGGTTCATTTTGACCCCGGAGTTATGCAGATGTTCCAGATGTTTACTATGTATATGCAACAGCAGCAAGCTGCTGAGAGGGGACAAATTTCCACGACCAAAGCACTGCAATCAATTGTGAAAAAGGTGGATCAATTTGATGGAAAGGATATCACAAAGTACCTGCGTAAATACATAAAGGAAATGGAGCTAAACAGGGTGACTGAGGAGGATATGGTTCGAAGCTTTGAGCTGGTATGTGTTCTTGAAATAAGAGAGCGCATAAGAGGATTGCAGACAGCACATAGTGGCAGAAATTGGGAGGAGTTCAAGCTTGCTTTAAAGGACGAATATTTCATGGAGGATTCTGAGCGAGTGACCAAACGAACTTTCTTGGAATGGGTCACAAAACCCAAAATGGGAATTTCTGCCACAGAATTGCTAAGAGAATTTGAGAAGCGCTATGCCCAGCTGTCAAGGATAGAGCGCACAACTTTGGACAGAGAAAAAACAGAGCTCTTCTTACAAGCAACTGGGAAAGATCTCCAAGAGAAATTGGAAATCCTTCTTGAGGATAAGGATACAGAGCAGGGACTAAAGAGTGATTGGAATGATGTTGAGGATGCGGTCACCATGCTAGCAAAGGGGCAGCGAAGGAGGGATAAAATGGTGATGAGCTCGGCAACTCCTATAACTGCTGTTATCCCTAAGAATCTACCAAAAGCAGCTGCTGCAATCCCAAAGGTAGAAGGGCCGATGGAAGAACTTATTAAGGGCATGCGGGACCTAAAATTGAAGATGTCCAGGATTGAAGAAAAGGGGCTACCATTAGGGCAGGCTTCTATGCAAAGGCCTCAAAGCAAAGAAGGGTTTACATACAGATGCATATGGTGTGATGACCCAGAACATGCAAAGAAAGATTGTGCTAGCTATAAAGAAGCCCTTAAAAATCAACTTGTGTTTTTCAAAGATGGGAAAATCCACCTTACAGAGACTGGTCTTCCATTAAGTACAAACTTTGGGAAAGGAGGGATGAAAAAGCTGGTTGAGGATATGGCTACTAGTCATGCCATCTCTATGGTTGAGGCAGCAACCTATGGATTAAAGGCTGGTCAATCAAAGCAGGGATCTGAGAATGATGAAGATTTTTGGCCATCAACAATGGAATTAATTGCGTCAAAGAAGGTGTCTAAGCAAGCTTTGCATGAGGTAGGTGACTGTATACGTCTTGAGACTGGCTGGGAGGAGCCTGTGGATTCTTTATCTGTTCATGCCTACATTGCTAAATGCCAAAATAATGAGGTACAGGTAGAGGAGAAGCGTAAAAGGGAAAATGAGGAAGGAGGGCCATCAAAAAGAGCTACACGTGGAAGTGAAAAGAAGGATCTTGGGCCATCACATATGCCTCCATCGCATAGTAGACCTCCACAGGAAGTATCAATGGAAGAAGTGCCAGCAAAAATGAAGCATGAGAAGGAGAAGGGTAAAGGGAAAAGTCCACTCTACAAGCTTCAATTTGATATTGAAGCCGCAACAGATCTCAAAAAGGTGCTTGAAGAGAGGATTCTAAACAGCAGGGTGGAATTTACACTTGGGGATTGCAAAGAAGGAATTCCATGATGAGATAATTGATATTATACGAAGGAAAAGGCAATCCATAATTGAATCTATTCCATCACAAGGGGAGGCAAGCACTTCCAAGACTCATGGAGTACAGGTACAGCAAAAGGAAGAGAGAGAAAATGTGGTGGAATGTAATCACTCTGCTGATGGGGCACGACAAGTGCGCTTTGTGGAAGAAGATGATGAAAAAGAAGTTCTTACAAAGAGTCATTACTCCAGGAGCCATTGGGCAAGAGCAACCACTGAAACCCTTGTCAAAATAGGTGATTTGGAAGAGCCATATGTTGCTCTAATTGATCATGGGTCTAAAATAAATCTTATGGCTAAAAATCTCTACAACAAATGTAAGTGGCCAATGGATGTAGATCATGGGTGGATGATTAAAGCAGCTAATAACTCATCTGGAGAGCTCTATGCAGCATGTCCAAATGTAAGGGTAACTATAGGGGATGTGAAAGATGATCAGAACTTCTTTGTTCAGGAGATGTCATCCTATCCCCTCATCCTTGGGCAACCCTACATTACAGCTCTGAGGATGGAAACAAAGGTTTTGGATGATGGCTCGGCATATGCAAGAATAAGGAGTAAAGATGGCAAGAAAGCTGTTCAGTTTTTGACAGTTTGCATTAACCATGAAAGGAATCGTGAGTCTCTTCGAGCACAGTCACTCCCAAAGATAAATAGAGAATTCATGAATTACAGAGAGATGAGGGATTTTGGCCAGGTGCCATTGTAAAGCGGGATTCCAATGGTACAAAGGAAAATGAGTTCTCGCAGGACTCAATCAATGTAAATAACTTTTCAGCAAATTTTCAGGGATTCTCTAGCTATGGGTCACTGGTCTTTGTAAAAAGCAAGGATTTGAAGCATGGCATGCATAGACATGTACAAAATGAACAAAAAAGTCTTGAGCAGTGTGGTCTTTTGGAGAAGAATGAGTTTATTTCAGGGGTGCTTGATGAGGTGTCATTTGTAGATACTATGGATGTGCTTTTTGATATGGGAAGAGCATGCTTACAGGGTGGAAATGAGATGATAGAGGTGTCATCTATGGAGATGTATGATATAATCCGGGAATTTGAGGGGGTGGAATGTAAAAACATGAATTGCGAGATGGATGCTCATGTTGATACAAAGTACAAAACAGTTGCAAAGAAGGTGAAACCAGTTGCCTTGCCTTTGCCACCAGGAAGCAAGGAGAAGATAGATGAAGCTTCTATGCAACCAAATCTCAGAGATCTGAAGAAAATTGGGCATAAGTTTACACAGGAAACTTTAAAAGAGCTGAAGATTGGTGAAAAGGATTTTCTATTGCCAGTTGAAAGGGAATGCTTTGAGGAGATGCTTGTAAAACATGGGAAAGCCTTTGCTTTTCAGTCGCATGAGATAGGCTGTGTTGATCCAAGTGTAACAGCACCAATGGTGATATTTACTGTTCCACATGTGCCCTGGAACCTGCGCGGCCAATTCCAGTACCAAAGGCTCTCTTGCCAAAGCTGATGGAATTACTAAAAGAAAAGATCAGGATGGGAATTTTGGAGCCATCATGCGCTCCATATTCCAACAGATGGTTTACTGTGCCAAAGAAAAATGGGACATTGCGCTTTATTCAAGACATGCAACCTGTAAACAAAGTCACAATCAGGAATGTGGGAGCAGGTCCGATTGTGGATGAGTTTGCAGAAGCATTTGCAGGGAAAGCTATATACTCTATGGGTGATCTGTATTCGGGATATGATCAGTTCCAGCTGGATATACAAAGCAGGGACTTGACCACAATGAGAACTCCTTTGGGATTAGTAAGGATGTGTACCTTACCCACAGGGAGCCACCAACTCAGTGGCACATATGATGAATGGAATGAATAAAGTCTTACGAGACTTCATACCACAAATAACTATGCCATTTCTGGATGATGTGCCAATAAAAGGCTGTGATGAGAAAGACAAAGATGGGGATTTGGATTCAAAGGGGTGCCGTAAGTTTGTGGCAAATCATATAAAGGATTGTGATATGATTCTATCCAGGCTTGAAGAAGTGAATCTTACTTTGTCTGGACTGAAATCAGTGTTTGGGGTTGGTGAAGTGCTAATAGTGGGACATCTTTGTAGTACTAATGGACGCCGACCTTGTCCAGCCAAGATAGATGCAATACAAAGAATGAAAGAGATATGCATTAATGTTACAAAGCTGAGGAGATTTCTTGGCGCATGTGTCTTTTATGTCATTTGGATCCCACATTATGTGCATGTAGCAGATCCTCTTTATCAACTCTTGAGGAAAAATCAAAAATTTTTGTGGAATGTAGCGCATACTAAAGCTATGCGGAAGCTGAAATATCTGCTTCAATCATCACCTACTCTAAGGAAGGCAGATTATGAGTGTGGCAGGCCTGTGATTGTTACAGTTGACACTAGTCCTACTGGGATAGGATGGGCAGTAGGGCAAGATGATGAGGATGATCACAGGTATGTAATCATATTTGGAGCAAAGGTATTAAGCTTTCGACAACGAAAGTATCCACAGATCAAGAGAGAGTTATGGGGAATAGTCACTGCTCTAAAATGTGAAAAAGAATATCTTATTGGGGCATCTGTACTTGTGGAAACTGATTGCTTGCCACTTCTTGGGATGATAGCAAGCTGTACCACTCCAGATATTGCTATGCTTAGGTGGATTGCCTATATCAAGTCACTAAATCCTGAGTTTGAGCATATTGTAGGAAAAGATAATCCAGTTGGCAGATATGCTATCAAGAGCGAGGTATGAAGATGAAAAAGAGATGATTAGTGACATTGATGATGTGGGTACAAAGTTCTACACTACTGCATATGCAAAGGGGGACCATATTTGCCTATCAAATGCACTTGAGTCTTTTACTGAGGAAATGTATGAAGGAGATTGGTTGCTTATTGGTCAATACTTGAGTACTCTGACAAGATAGGAAAGTTGGTCTGACTCAGAATTTAAGAGGATCCGCAGAAAAGCATATGGTTATTTTCTAAAGGATGGGTACCTCTGGAAGCATCCTAAGCAGAGGAATGCTATGCCACAGAGAGTCATATGTGATAAAGAGACTCAAGGGAAGCTTGTGAAAGAATTCCATGAGAGTCTCTGGGCTGGACATCGAAGTGTGTGGGCCACCTTTACCAAAATAAAGGAAAAATATTGGTGGAAAGGAATGTACAAGGATATTTCCCAATATGTGGAAACATGCATGGTATGTCAAATGTACTCAAATGTGCGACATCGTGATGGATTGCAACCAACCTACCCACCTGCCATGCACTACAAATGGGTAGTGGATCTAGTTACAATGCCTTTGGGAATTCGGTAGATGCGGTACATAGCACTTGCAAGAGAAGATTTGACAAATCAGGTAGAGGGGCGTGCTCTTAGAACAAAGAGTATGGAAATAGTATGCAAATTTCTCTTGGAAGATGTGATTTGTCGGTATGGTTGTGTTGGGAAAATAACAGCTGATAGGGGTGAGCTAGACGTTGAAGAAGCAAGGGAATTCTTCTCTAGAATTGGCATTAAACTGTCCCTAGCATGTGCTTACAATCCTGAGGGCAATGGTAAAAGTGAGCAAGGACATCCTCCAATCATTAAAGCTTTGGCAAAGGCATGCAGAGAAAGTATGCGAGGGTGGCCAAGGCTGCTACCATATGCCTTGTGGGCTGACCGTACAACTCATAGCTCAGTGAGACAGGATACATGCCTGCAGAATTAATGTATGGTCAGAAGCCAGTAATGCCAGTTGAAGAAGTAGTTCCAACTTGGAATGTATTGCCCTGGGTGGAAGGATTGAGCAGAGAAGACCTCCTTGCATTGCGAATAAGACAGTTGGAGAGGAGGCCTGAAGATGTCGAGCTTGCTAAAGCTCGCTTGAAAGATGCAAGGTTGAAAAATAAAGAAAGATTTGATAGAAGACACAGACTCCGGCCAAAACCTATTGAAGAAGGTGATTGGGTCCTAATGTATGATAGTAGCCTTGACAACCAATTCACTGTTCAAAGAAAATTTGCAAAAAGATGGTTTGGCCCTTACATTGTCAAGCATGTGCATGGAAATGCCACGTATACCCTGTGTGAGCTTGATGGAACAGAGATAAAGAATCTTGTAGCAGGTAAAAGGATCAAGATGTTTAAAAGAAGGCTTGATAGAAATCCTTTTAATTCACAGGGAACTCAGGATGAGAGGCTTGACAGTGAAAACATGGATATGGCCGAAGAGGAAGAGGATGATTTTCCTAACAATGTAGAAGATGAAGACGACATCCAGTTATATGTGGATCTTGATGATGATTTGGCACATACCAGAGGATGTGCAGGTTTAGAGGGGGTGGATGTTGTGCCATGGCACGTTTATGGTGTGAAACCATGCATATGAGACTATCAAATGCAAATCTAGATGCATGGGATTAAGTGCTATGACGAGTCATTATATGATGCCATGTACATATGTTCATATTGTAGATGAGGTTCAATAAGATGAGCTGAGGCTGAGTCAGGTCTCGAAGCTTTTGTATATGAGTGTGGTGTGAAATATGGAGCCTTATGCATATGGTAAGCCTTGCAGTAGGGAACACCCTTCTCAACATGTATGGAAATGTGAGAGCATGTATGATATGAGGATTGGTTTTGAAGAATACTCTTTGGAGATATCATGGAATGAGCAAAACAAGAAGAACTTTAAAAAAGATACTGCACACATTCAAAGTTCTTGTGTATCCTCATAGGCAGAATGATCCCTTTAATAATATCTTCATGCCCATGGATGGTGAACCTAGTGGCAGCTATGCTAGTGAGAGCTATTTCAAAATGACTCTTGTGAGTGTGGTGGTGATGGTTCTGCTGTTACTCAGACCTCATGGGTAAGTTGGAAACATTCAGTTATATATATGGTCTGCGTGGCTATGTAAATGATGGTATGAGTGGCTCGCCAAAGGGATATGTTAATGATGTTAATGGCTTCCCATGTGCATAATGTGTAGTAGCTTCTTTATGGTATCGATGGGCCGAGTCAGTGAATACCTCTTATGGGAGTGCAAACATGAGGGCATGCCAATGCACAAGGGAATGCATTTACGAAGACATGGAGATATATTTGAGTGAACAATTGGGGGACTCTACAAATCACATGGTCGATGTGATGACACTATAAACCATGGAGGCATGGAGATCAATGGAGCATTAGAGTGCCGAAGTCTTTATCGGATGCGGGAGACACAATTGGATGATCAACTTTGAGCTTGCCTTGATGCCAATGTTGGGAGCATCACATACCTTACTGAATGTAGATCATAATAAGAGATATTATGAGGGCAGCTTGCGTGGCATCAAAAGGAGAAATAATCGAAAACAATAAAAAAGGAAAGGTGGCGCATGAGTTTTTTTTTAAACTGGGAAGTACGTGAAAATAGCTGCATAAGTGGGGTGCGCCGATTTCCATGCGGGAAAGTAAGGAAAAACCAGGGAAGTGAGAGGCGTGTGCATATTAGAAATCGGTGTCTGCAGAAAAAAGAGAACCAGTGCGCCAACTAACCAGAGAGAAAAAAATCAAGGAGGCGGCTACTGTTCGTGGCATGTAGGAGTTAGAATTGAAGAGAAAAATGAGTGTTATCCAGTGATAGGATTTTCATCATATACATGTATTCTACCTTCCGCGGTCTGCACAGCGAAGCCGCCATAGAAGGAATAGAGAAAATCAATGAAAATCTCACCTTGCTCTACTTACAGTTAAGTGGGTTTTTTTTATTTTGAATATTATAATCAACGATTTAGAAAATCGTATGTTTTATAAACCTTTAAAGGTTTTGGAGAATGGGAAGTTCTTGGGACTTGGAGAATTATGGAAATAAAGCATCAAAAACACATTAAGGCTCTGGAAAGTTGGTTTACTTTCTACTCGATCGGATTTTGGAATTCAAGCCATGGAGTTTTCTAAATCTCATGAGCATGTTATAGTTATGCCGTATGCCATCTTTTGTTTGTGAGATGTTAGAATTTAAAAGCAGGTTCTCAGGTGATAAAGAACATCTTGAAATGATGGAATTGATGACACTGGATGTATGGAATGTAAATGATCACATGTATGTGGGAAATATTTGAAGGTTATGTTATGCCTACATGTGATTGGTTTGAAGGATTTGGAAAAAGGAGCCAGTAAATCTATGCTTGGAAAGGGATAGTCACTTGATACACAATTTATGTGCTATCATCAGGCTGAATTCATGGATGTATTGAGGTGAATTTGTACATGTTTATGATATCAAAAATGGAGGTGCCTTGTGATCCATGAAGAGTTATGAGTTTGAGTTTCCTTGTGGGAATCAAAAGCTACTCTCACAGCTAGAAGTCTCGTACTTTCCCAGCGACATCGTCCACGTCACGACAACGGTAGAGGCCCCCAACCAATAAATTGTTTTAGTATGTTGATGGAGCCACCAATGGAGATTGAAGAAAGAGGGAAGCTCCAATTTCTTCAATTTGGAGAGAATTTTAGAGAATAGTAAAAATTAGCATTATTTCAGCATAATTCTAGTATAGTAAAATTCTCCTATTTTTTTCAAAGGACTCATGTTCTATTTATAGAAGAGGGAGGCTCTTACCAAAGCTAACTGATTTCTAGAATTTTCCAGATTTCAGTCTGGTTGAATTTGGACCAGATTTGGTTCTAGTTTGGTTCCTTTTTTATTCGATTTAGTTCCTTTTTGATTTGGTTTGGTTCAAGAGAGAGGAGAGATAAAAATATCACAATTTTTGAGGATTTAAAACTCAATGCACATGTGAAGTAGGCGCCTCATTCATGAGGGAAAAATCCCCATGCAGAGGTGTCAAAAATGCATCATTACTTCTTAATATCTCCTCTTTTTAACTATTAGCCTTGTCCTTAGTCAACTCTTCATCCTATGTGAGCATTTACTCATTTTTGAGAGATTTTTCTTTTATTTTTTCATTTATCTCTTCCTTACATTTGGATTGATCTTATTGGTCCATAGGAACCTTAATTTGAAATTTCGAAAAAAATCTTCATCCCTAGGATAATGCCTCTTGAATCGATTATACTTAATTTCTAATGCACCTTCTGAAAATCTTTTTGAACTTCTGTTCCAGGGGAACTTATTTTAATAATATGAGAAATTTTTCTATCTAGAAATATTCAAAATCTGAATATTCTCTCTCTAGAATATTTTCTCTCTCTATGTTAAAACAGGCAGAGACAAGATCTTTTATATTTCTGAAGAGGGGATTGATTACAGGGGGAAGATGCTGGACATCTTGAGAGGCTGGGGAGGAATCTTACAGCCGCCCTCCTTTGGAGGTACCAGTGGTTTTAGCGGTAATGATCATGTAGCAAGACTTTGGGGACCATAGGTAAATCTTTACGATTGTCCGCTGAGCAATGTTAACCCTTACCCTCTAGCTTGAATCATGAAGGAGATGAAAGGCAAGAGGCTATGTGAAAATTGAGGTTTCATGCAAAGAGAGGGAAGAGCAATTTTTGTGGTCCAATACCCAAATTTCAACCAGTATTACTCATCACTCGGGTATTGGTTTCTTAAATTGATCATATGGCTAGAAAGCTCTTTATATGCTCTTTTCACTCATGTAACTAATTTCTTAATCCCTTACTTCATTGATGATCAGAATTTCTCCCAAAGTTGCTAACTTTTAGGCGAATTTTGGTCGTTTTATAGTCTTGTAGTAAAATGCTCATAACTTTTTGCTCGGTTGCCCGGTTTTGAAAGTTTTTATATAGGCGCAAAGCTCTCTTCAAGTTCTACAGAGCTATGTAATCCTCTTTTGCACAATCTATATGGATTTAAAACTACAATTCTTTGTGTATCTCTATTTTTATAAACTTTTGGCCATTCTTTCTTCTTAATAATGATTAATTCCTCTTAATCTCTTATCAAAAGGCCAATCCCATGTGTCTTATCCTCTTGTAAGTGATTGCTATATTCATTTTCTTTAATATTTTCCATCCAAATCGCGCAATTTGGACGGATGAACCTTACCAACATTCCTCGTATGTTTCTGTTCACATAATCTTGAGTCGAAAGATTTTCTTCTAACAAAGAATTGCCCTCTTGTTTGGAGCTGCCAGACTGGTAGAAATTCTTGCTTCTTCGGAGCCTTTCATCTTTCCTTCCATGAATTATGATCTCACCTTTGATGTGTATATCTTTATCTTAACCTAGGGAGAGAAAGGGAGGTGACGAGGCTGTGAGGTTTCATACAAGTGTGTTTTGATTCTAAGAAGTGACCGAAGTCCAAACCCCAACTTTGTGTCACATCCTTTTGGTGGAGTTGACGGGCAGGTTTTACTTAGAATTATTCTATTTTAACCTTAAGGTCTCGCATGGTTAAAGAAAAGTTTTTTTTAAAAAAGTAAATTTTCCTTGTTGCTACTCATCTTTTGGTGCAAGATGTTCAACATTCCGGTGTTCTAAGGATCGGAAGGAGAAAACTCGGGGAGTTATCTCCGAGAGTTTAACCGAGCATGCCGCTTGATGGGTTGGTCTCTATGAAGGAGAGGGCAGAAATACTTCTAGATTTCTTGGAGGGTGTGGCCTTAACTTGGCATGAGGCTGTGCCAGAGAAGTCCAAGAATGATTGGGAAAGATTGACCAAAGCAATGAAGGAGAGATTTGGGACAGTGGAGTCACCAAATGATTACTATTGCAATTCGATCAAATTTTCCAAAAGGAAGGAGAGTCAGCTTTTTGTGCCTTTTCAGTGAGGTATGAAGCCTTATTCATCAAATATCAACAAGCTGCCTTACATGTTGTTGCTTCTTCTTCTTCACCTTCTATGGAAGATCTTCTATGGAAGATTCAAAGAGTTCTTTAGCAATGGAGCACCTTAAGATGAGCAAGTTTATCAAGGCTTTGGATCCCTGCTTGCATGTAAAAGTTCTTAGCAAAGATCCCACTAATTTTAAAGAGGCTCTTCGTATTGCTTTAAAGAAGGAGGCCACTCTTCATATTGAGTCCACATTCCAATCTTCTCCGAGTGTGCTAACCCCACCATGAGTAGAGATAGCCTCAACATCTCAGGTACAAGCTCCATCCTTGGATCATAACATTGCACAACTTATGGCAGAATTTACTGATTTGAAGTTACACTTAGTCAATGCAAGGCCACCTAGGGCTCCATGAGCTGAGGATAAACCTAGGGATAGAAGTAGTGTCACATGCTATGAATGTCAAGAGAAGGGGCACTATCGCATTGAGTGTCCAAAATTGAGGAAAAGAGAGGATAAACGTTTAGCACTTTTAGAGGAAACATGCTCAGAAGAAGAAGAGAAAACAGTGATGCCATTAATGGTAAAAAGGGGTCGTAAAACTAGGAGTCAGAAAGAAGAAGAACAAGAAGATAAATCTGAAGAAGAGGAGAAAAATAATAAGAAGAAGAAGTCATCTAGGAGAAAAATTGGACAATCTGAACAAGGATCTCTTAGTTATGACCTCTTAACAGATCTTAGGGAGAAAACGGCACAAATCACATTTGGGCAGCTTTTGGTACTCTCTCCAAAGCCCAGAAAGGAATGGGGTAAGCTGGCTAGCACAAGGGAATCTAAGAAAAAGAGGAAGAGGGATAATGGGACTCCTATGGCTCAGAAGGTGGATATTGATGTAGGAGATGATGTGTCTATGATTGATGTCATCATTGAGGGGCAAACGATTTCTAATGCATACATTGATGGAGGTGCATCAATCAATGTCATGAGTGAAAAAACAATGAAAGATACTGATTTAAAGTTGTCTTCTACCAACTCTCCCTATCGCATCAAACTTGTTGATAATACTAGGGTGAAAACCTTAGGAATTGTCAGGAATTTGGGAGTGGATGTATGTGCTATTTCTGTGCCTACAACTTTTCAGGTCATTCCTACAAAGCGTGATGCTAGGGCTTACCCATTGATATTGGGTAGGCCATGGCTTCGCCAAGTGAAGGCAATTCAAAAGTGGAAGACAGGTGATCTTATTCTACAAGGTGAGAATAAGAAGGTCCACTACAACATCAAGAGTCGTCGGCAAGAAAGTGGTATAAGAGGTGAACCTTCAACTTTCGAAAGTTCAGAGTTAGAGTCATCTGATGAAGAGGAGACAAGTGGTAGCTCTAAGGATTCCATCTCAGAAGGGGAGGTGGAGGGCGTTGCATTTGGTCTTTCCGTGGGAAGGGATCGAGGGGATGTTGAAGACAATGGAGCCTTGGAAGGGGAAGCTTCTTCAATCATGTGCAAGAAAGGAGATGTGGACCTCACTAGTCTTCACCAACATAATGAGCTTCTTCTTGATGAGTCCATAGCAGGTATTGAAAGGGAGAATTACTTAAAAATGTTGGATGGATTTCCTAACCTTTTTGCAAATAACTACTCACAAGTATGCCAAGTTACCCTAGTAGAGCATAAGATTGATCTCAAGTCCCAAAGTAAGCCAGTGGTACAGCGACTAAGGCGTTTGGGAGTAGTGCAAGCAGAGGTGCTTAAGAAGGAGGTAACTAATTTGCTTCAAGCTGGATTTATTTTTCCAGTAGAGAATTTAGAGTGGATTTTCCCAGTTGTAGTCACTCCCAAAAATGGTGAAAAATGGCGTGTGTGTGTGGACTTTCGCCCTTTGAATGCATGCATAAAGAGGGATTATTAGCCTCTACCCTTTCAGGATGAGATTTTGGATCAAGTTGCAGGTCATGAGTTGTATTCAGTGTGTGATGGATACTCTGGATACTTTCAAATCCGGATTTATGAAGAAGATCAAAGGAAAACCTCATTTATCACCCCTTGGGGAGTGTATGCCTATTGGGTGATACCATTTGGCTTGACCAATGCACCAGCAACTTTTCAATGCTTCATGAGTCAGGTATTTGCACCTTACTTGGGGAAGTTTATAAGGGTCTTTCTGGATGATTTTTGCATTTATTCAAGCTGCATGGATCACTTGGAAAAGTTGAGGTTGGCCTTGCAAAGTATTGATGATGCAAAAGGGTCTCTTAATCCTAGAAAATGCCGCTTGGCGCACGAAGGAAGGTGGTTCTCTTGGGACATATTATCTCAGAAGAAGGCATAGAGATGGATCCTGAGAAGGTGCAAGCAATTATGGCCCTCCCACCACCTACCAATGTAAGGGAGGTAAGGAGGATTTTGGGTAAAACAAAGTATTATCAATGCTTTGTTGACATGTTCTCTGAGAAGATGTATCCTATAAATCTGTTGACAAAGAAAAATGTTTCTTTCCAATGGGGGCCCGATCAAATTCAATCTTTTTATTTGCTCAAGGAATGCATGAGTCAAAGTCCAATTGTGCAGCCTCCTAGGTGGGGGGAGGACTTTTATGTGAACCCAAGTGTCTCATCACATTCAGTGGGTGCTATACTCTTGCAAAAGGGAGAGCAAGGGCGTATGCAACCATTGTATTATGCAAGCCATCAACTGACTGATGCCGAGGAGAGGTATGGTGAAATGGAGAAAGGTGGTTTGTCTCTTGTTTTTGCAGTAAAGAAGTTCAGGTCATACTTGTTACCTCACCCCTTTTTCTTCCTCACATCTCAACCTTCTTTACAATTCTTGGTCCGCAAACCCAATCCTGCAGGAGGAAAGTTTGCGAAGTGGATTTGTGAGCTTCAAGAATTCTCTTTCACTTTTATTACAGAAAACACCAGTAGGGCCTCTCTTGCAGATTTGCTTACAAGGAAGGAAGAGGAAGAAGGAACAGGAACAAAGGAAGAAGTATATGAAGATTTGGAGACACCACCAACAACTGCTTTCACTATGCATTTGGAGGCAATGTGGGGCTAGGGGGATAGTTTTATTTAATCCAAGAGGAAACAAGGTATGATGGTCGTGTGGAGAAACAACTAGATAAGAAGTTTCTTCGACGCTGGGAAGGTCTCTTCGTGATAAAGAAAAATTTCAAAAATAACACCTATCTTCTAGAGGATGCAAGTGGCCCAGGAGGTTCCCAGACATGCCAATGAGTACTGACTAAAGATATTTTACCCTCGAGCACCATGGCCAGCAGATCCCCAAGACAAGCATGGAGGATCTGCTGGGGGGGAAAGATGTGACATGAAAAATTGATATCTTTCATTTTCAATTTTAAGCATATTTTGATGGTTTCGCAATGGTAATAAGGTGGAAGCTTGTCCAAGAAGATTGCGGCGCCCACAATGGAATAACGGCGTGGTGATGTGGCGGCTTGGCGGCTACCTTGATAACAACATTCTATCTTCAAATATAATGGTTTTACTTGATTTAGGGTGCACACATTGTAAATGCCACAAGTATGCTTGATAAATACTTTGGTATGGTAGATAGGCTAGTGATGTGGAGAATAAAAGTGGGCCTTCATGCTCACATGGATTTTAATTGTATTATTAATATGGTATTCACCATAAGGCTACAAGTTGGGGAGTTTGGAAGGCATGTGGAGGAGTGTGTGTAGGTGCATAATTGGGAAAGATTCTTCTAGAATGCCTACATGGAAGAGGAGAATTCCGCCATGTGTAAGTGGGATCTCCACCTACATGCCACTTAGACTTGGCTATTATCTCATCACACTCTCAAAGTCAAAAAGTCTTCAATTTAATAATCAATAGAAGACTTAGCCTAAGAGGACAATTGATGGTGACATCTACCCTTATGTCAGTGAAGAGTTGAAGATTTTTATGTTGTAATTTGTAACAATGGAAGAGAGGGTGATTCTCCACCTATAAAAGGAGCCCTCCTCTCCCTTTCAAATCAAAGGAATGAAGCCTCCTCAATTGAGCATTTTTGTGTCATTGCCATTCTCTTATCTTTCAAACCCTTATTCAAACAATCTCTTTACATGTGAATATCTCATTTAGCATTAGCTCCTCATGCTTAACCCAATTTTGGACCTCTTTGATGATTCATGAGATAAGTGGGATAAGGAGTTATCATCTTGGTGGGCCTGTGACTTCTCAAGGTAGCCCTTGCCTTATTGCCGCCCTCCTTTGGAGGTACCAATGCTTTTAGCGGTAATGAGCATGTGGAAAGACTTTGGGGACCATAGGTAAATCTTTACGATTGTCCGCCCCCGCTGAGCAATGTTAACCCTTACGCTCTAGCTTGAATCATGAAGGAGATGAAAGGCAAGAGGCTATGTGAAAATTGAGGTTTCATGCAAAGAGAGGGAAGAGCAGTTTTTGTGGTCCAATACCCAAATTTCAACCGGTAATTACTTATCACTCGGGTATTGGTTTCTTAAATTGATCATATGGCTAGGAAGCTCTTTATATGCTCTTTCCACTCATGTAATGAATTTTGGTAGTTTTATAGTCTTGTAGTAAAATGCTTATAACTTTTCACTCGGTTACCCGTTTTTGAAAGTTTTTATATAGGCGCAAAGCTCTCTTCAAGCTCTACGCACAAGCTATGTAATCCTCTTTTGCATAGTGTTTATGGATTTAAAACTGCAATTCTCTGTGTATCTCTGTTTTTATAAACTTTTGGCCATTCTTTCTTCTTAATAATGATTAATTCCTCTTAATCTCTTATCAAAAGGCCAATCCCATGTGTCTTATCCTCTTGTAAGTGATTGCTATATTCATTTGCTTTAATATGTTTCGTCCAAATTGCCCAATTCGAACACGGATGAACCTTACCAACATTCCGCGTATGTTTTCGTTCACATAATTTTAAGTCGGAAGATTTTCTTCTAACAAAGAATTGCCCTCTTGTTTGGAGCTGCCAGATTGGCAAAAAATCTTGCTTCTCCAGAGCCTTTCATCTTTCCTTCCATGAATTATGATCTTACCTTTGATGTGTATATCTTTATCTTAACCTAGGGAGAGAAAGGGAGGTGAGGAGGCTGTGAGGTTTCATACAAGTGTGTTTTGATTCTAAGAAATGACCGAAGTCCAAACCCCAACTTTGTGTCACTGTACCATTGGTGATGCACAATGGTGAAACAAAGTCTATGGTAGATGTCTTGTATGTGCCTTCTATTACAAAAAGTTTGGCCTCAATTGGTCAAATGGTGGAACAAGGTTTACAGGTTCGTTTCAACGAGCATGGTTACTTCATTGAGGGTTTCAAAAATAGATGTATAGTCATTGCCAAAGGCAAGAAAGAAGGCAGGTTATTTAAATTGGATGCTGGGATTCCTGAGTTGAAATCAGCCATGTTCTCTAAAATCCAAAATGTGGTACAAGACATTGACATGTGGCATAAAAGGATTGGAATGTGAACATACAAAGGTTGAAGAACATGCAGACACAAGAGGCATTGTTAGTGGGCTGCCTAGATTCAAGTATGATGGGAATATGCATGTCTATGATGCTTACCAGTTTGGAAAGCAAGAAAAGTTGCCATTTCCTAAAGAAGGCAACATGAGTAGAGGAGGCCACTTGAGATAGTTCATAGTGATGTATGGGGTCTTGCACAAAACCCATCCATTAAAGGCAGCTTGTATTATGTGACATTCATTGATGATTTTAGCAGAATGACTTGGATTTACTTTCTTAGAGAGAAAAGTGAAGTGTTGGGAAAGTTTATGGACTTCAAAGCTTTTGCAAAGAAGCAATATGGCTCTTGGATAAAATGTTTGAGGACAGTGTTGAGATGGATGCATTAGTTCAAAATAAAACTTGGGATTTGGTTGCCTTACCACAAGGCAAAAATGTCATTGGTTGCAAATAGGTTTATAAGGTGAAATGCAAATCAGATGGTTCCATTCAGTGCTATAAAGCACGGTTTGTAGCTAAGGGTTATGCACAAACCCAAGGCTTGGACTATGATGAAACATTTAGCCTAGTTGCAAAGATTGGAATAGTGAGAGCAATCATTGCTATGGCTGCAGCATGGAAAATGCATCAAATGGATGTGAAAAATGTATTTCTAAATGGTGATTTATAAGAGGAAGTTTATATGGCACAGCCATAACGATATGTGAACCCGAGGTACCCCACTCATGTATGCAGATTAAGGAAACCATTATATGGTTTGAAGCAAGCACCTCGTGCTTGGAGTGATAAGATAAGCTGATATCTTATCTCCCTCACATTTTAGGTTTCTTCAGCAGATTCTTCACTTTGTGTGAAGAAAGCAAATCATGGGATTGTCTTACTTGTCATCTATGTGGATGAATTGATTGTCACAGGAGATCATGCTACATATGTTCTGTATGTCAAGAAAGAGTGGGCAGTTTGATATGAAAGACTTGGGTGAATTGAGATATTTTCTTGGGATTGAAGTGATAAAAGGCCATGCAGGGACATGGTTAGTGCAATGCCAATGTGCATTGGATATGTTGGCAAAATATGAGATGACAGGGTGTAAGCCAATGATTACACCTTTGGAGCAGAATGTGAAGCTGCAGGCTAATTTTGGTGAAGAGTTGGATGATCCATCTATGTATAGAAAGATGGTTTGGCAGTCTTATTTATATGACTATCACATGACCGGATCTCAATTATGCTATGGTGCTAGTAAGCCAATTTATGCAAAGCCCCAGAAAACCTCATTTGGATGTAGTGAGATGCATTATGCGCTATGTAAAGACCATTGCACATTATGGTCTTCTTTATGAACATGGTAACGGCTTGGATGTACACAGCTACACAGAAACAGATTGGGCAAGTAGCTCCTATGATAGGAGGTCTACTAGTGGTTATGCCTTTACATTTGGAAGTGCAGTGGTGAGTTGGATATGCAAGAAGCAACCTACTATTGCTTTATCTAGTGCAAAGACTGAATACAGGGGTGCAGCCATTTCTACATGTGAAGGAGTATGGTTAAAGAGTCTCTTGGGCTGATTTGGGTGAGTCTATTGATAGCAAGGTTGTCATTCATTGTGACAACATGAGCAGCATACAGTTGGCCAAGAATCCAATTTTTCATGTGCGGAACAAACATATAGAGGTCCACTATCATTTTGTCAGAGAGAAAGTTTGGGATGGTACAGTGGATTTACAGTATGTGAAGACTGAAGAGCAGGTGGCTGACATCTTTATACAAAGCCACTTAGCAAGGAGAAGTTTGAGTACTTTCGTACTATGTTGGGAGTACATGGGATGAGCTTGAGGGGGAGTGTTGAGAGCTTTGATAGCCCAAGCTCATCTACATCTTCATCTATGGTAGCAGTACATCATGAGCTTGAGAGGGGTTGTTCACATTCAAGCTCGATGTCAGCTTGTGCAGCCCAGTTGTACTATGTGCTAGCATGTTAGGTAGTAACATGTGTGAGACAAAAATGACCGTGTCTAGCTGGTCATAGTGTGTGGACATTAGCTAGGGTTAGCAGTGTGTGGACACAACACATGTAGTGTGTTGTAGCTTATGGATTATGGCGTTATGCATTATGTGAGAAGGAAGATGGCTTCCCTCTATGGTTAGGGTTTGATAATACATTAGGGTTTGCTCCTATTTGTGTGTCTCTCCTCTCCCTCTACTTGTTTTTCATCAAATTGAGTATGTCTCATGTCTTGCTAGAATCTAGTAGGAAATCTATGAATGGTAGAGGAAATGGAACCGAAATGGTGTAGGCATTTAGTTTCTGATAAGTGCAAGTGTTATCGAGGTGGTAGGTACAACTTCTGCTTGGTTACCATTAGGGCTGATTGAACACATAAGATTTTGTGTAGGTGGTGAATGCACAAGAGGGGTTGAGTGACTTTCTTGGTGTTGCTTGGGTTTCCATTCTTATCGAACTTTAGGTGAAACAGTTGGGGTTGAAGTTGGTGGTGAGGCTTTCCTCACTTTGTTCAATTTTGGCAACCATATGAAGGTATTATCATCATAATATCCTTATTCTTGAGGTATGTGCACAGGCACCCATGTTTTATGAACATTATAAATTGGTGGTGCTAATGCCTTTGGTGCTGAGGTTTATTTATTTGTACAGGCTTAGGGAAATTTTTGATGCACATGAGAATCCAAGCTTTGGTATTATCTTGGTAGTACCCTTGTACTTGCAGCAGTAATCTTTTTGGTATCCAAACTTGTTGACTTGGTGGAGTTCTTTGAGGAGCTCACATAGGCTTATGGACGATGTTGTGGAGTACTTTTTTATTTTTCCTTGGCCTCTGAGTGTTGCATTGAGGAAGAGTCTTTGATGATTGAGAAACCCAAATTGGATTGGTGACTTTGTAGTAGCCTTGGGCTACAAGTACCTTCTTCTCCACCCACCTTTTGATATCATTAAGATACCTTGATTTGTGTTGTCTTGGTGGATTTTTTTTTGGTTGAAGTGGAAGGTTTAGGGCCCTCCTTGACGTTGGTTGGCATTGTGATTTTGAGTTTGATACTCATGTGTGCTGTTGACGATGATTTCGAGTTTGATACTCATGTGTGCTGTTGACGATGATGAGGCTAGAGTCTCTTGCACAGTGGCTTTCACTGATGAGAATTTTGAGCATATTGTTGTCTCTTTTGGTGAGGTTTGTCGATGAATAGGAGTTGGTTTCAGGGGTTTCCCTTTGAGTTCCTTGTTAGAGATAGATGGTTGTGTGTGGGAAACTTTTTCAGGAATAGCTGTAGATTGCAAGATTTTGGCATCAAACTTCATCGGTGAGGATGGAGTTGAAGGAGTAGATGCTTTGTCAGAGTTGGTCGTTGATGCAGATGGTAGGTCATTATGTGTAGAGGGGATTCTGTGGAAGAGGCTTGTAACTTTTTGCATTCAGAATCATAGAAATCCATTAGGGTTGGATCCTCTTCCATGTAGTATGGTATTGTTAACTCTGTATCATTGACCGTTATGATGACCCTATCACTAGCAAAGCACAATGGTGCTTGGGCAGCAATAGTCCATTTATGCCCCAAGATCAAATCTTCTTCCAACACATACTCAACCACAAAAAACTAACAATTAAGGGAATTAGTTTCAATAAACATTGTATGTTTAAAGTACCCCATACATGGCATGTTCAAGTCTTGTGTAAATGGAATTCTTTCAGGCTGAGCCGTGAGTGTTGGTTGACCTAACAAATCCCATAACTTGAGATTCTACTCTTGTGTTGAATAAAGTTGTGCTTGAAGTGTGGTAATTTTTTTGGAAAGTTCTAATCCAACCATAATTCTTGGGATATTCTCAATAAGATATGTTGAAAGTTTGAGCTCCTCCAAGGTCTCTTTCTCCCGTAAAAACAATAATTTCACAATGCCTGCAAGAGTGTTCAAGGTGATTATTTGCATGGATTCATCAAGTGAATATGAGTCACGTGTTCAAGTTCCACCAAGGACGACATCATACTCAAGGGGATCTAGGAGGGTAACATGGAATCTAATTCTTTTTCCATTAGCATTTCTTGGAGGACCATTGTCTTTAGGGATGAGTTTAATTTGTCCCAAATGACACCCAAGTGTCATTTGTCATGATTTTATGACTAGATCGAGGGATAATCAACGTGCATTTGCGCTTAACATCATTGCGTGTAGGGAAATCCAACCATACCATGATAAAATCTTCAAGTGGAACCATGGATATTTCAGTTTTTGTTTCAGCTCAAGATCCCATCTTTGTTTCATATTCCCATTCACTGTCATCCTCTTTTTGGTTCTCAACTTTTTCAAGAGTACCCAATGTGTACAATGGGATGCTTGGTGAATCCTCACAGTCCTATTCTATGGAGCTTTTTATGTCTTCGTATAACTCATGTTTAGCCTTTATAGATGCAAGTGTTGACATTATGTTGGCTTCACATCAAAGAAGAGAACTCCTCCAAATGAGGATTTGACTACTTTAATTTTGTAAGAAAATTATCAAATTCCTCATGTGATTTTTCAATCACATAATTTTTATAATGTGCCTCTAATGACTTCTATAGAGAGTATGTCTTCCGCTTGAAAGGGGAAGCGATACTCCTATGGTTCTTGTATTTTAGTTGGTTTTTTAGGAATGGCATTATTAGGTTCAATCACAACAAGTGATCCTATATGACACTCAATAATGCTAAGCATGCTCTCCTAAGCTTTCTTTTTGTGTTCCGCATACGTCATGTGTTCATGATTTTCAATTTGGGGTGGTCAGGCGGGTTTTAATTTTTGGATTGGTCTGGGAAGTGCACTGAGTGAAGAGTCATAACTTGTTTCATCTTTACTAAGTTACATTCGAGAACCTATTACATCTTCTGACTTTCTTTGGATTGTGAGGTTTTCATTATGTTGGCCCACACGACGAGAACGAACTTTCTTTCAGGAGTGTTGTGGTTTGTGTGGTAGCCATTAAGGTGGATGCTTCTACATCATATGTAGTTTTTAGCTCTTTTGGGGTTAGGTCCTCCATAGGCTCCTTTTCCCTATCCTTTATTTCAACCTTGGTGTCGACAGTTTATTGCCCCTTGTCCTTGTTTTGTTAGTGTTAATTCCATTTTGGATTAACAAGTATGCTCCTCCAATTGAGTACATTAATAAGTGTCATGTAAAGGCACTATAAAAGTTGTACATTATGAGATATTGGCCACCCAAGGCCTTAGTTAAGTGAGTTTTAGGTGCCCAAGTGTGAATAAGGGCCAAATGTATATAAGGTATTTTCTCATAAAGAATAGACACAGTCCCCCTTTGTGCTATTGAGAGCTCTTCTTTGTGTCTTGAGAGAGATTGAGAGAGAGCATTCTAGCACTTGTGCCTCTTCTATTCTTGTATGTTGCATGCTTGTGTTGGAGAGTGATTGCCTTATGTGATAGTGCGAGCGACTCTACGATATTAGCGGCATGGAGGTGGATCTTGGAGGTTTGGAGCTTAACAAGTGAGCTTGGGGACCTCAAGAAGCATTGGCAAGTGTCCTATGACAGTTGTGTTCTATTGCTCTTCCTTTAGGTGTGAATGCATTGAGTTCCCTCTTGGAGGTGTGGTAGCCCATAACATTTTTGGCGTCGCTGTCGGGGAAACACCTTTGTTTCTTCCTTCCTCTTGGAGTTTTAGCTCCCATTGCATAAGATTCATGATTGCCTTTGCATTCTGGTACTGCATTGTGTAGGAAATAAATGGATAAGATTTGTGTGGAAATGAAAAATCGTGAGAAATTAGTTGCATTTGTTGTGTATTGTGTGGTGGAGTGGTCTTGGAAGAGAGCTTCACTATTTTTTCTAGTTAATTTTATTGTTTGGATCACTAGAATCATCAACGTGAATAAGCAGGTTGGTGTTTTGTTTTTCTCTCTTTTCAAAAATTCATAAAAATTGAAAAAATAAGGAGAAATTGATTGTGCCTTGAACTTTTATTACACTCCTTAGGCGTGGCACAATCATTTTGGAAACAAGTATTCTGCACCCAGAATCACATTAGTCGACATGGGAAGTTCCCACATGAAACAGCAGGAACATCATGAACCGTTTTCTACAACTTCATGCTATGAATTGCTCCCGACATTAACTCCACGATTAATGCCGCAATTCACATGATTACCTTGCCAAAAATAGGTAGTCTTATCCTAACACCATGAGGTCTAGCAAAATTAAGAATTGTGAATGTATAGAAAATCATTCACGATGTGAACTATTTCAAAGCACTTCACGGCATGAAACATTTTCATTTCACAACGTGAACCATTTTAGAACCCTTCACGGCATGAATAATTTTTAGTTCATGGACATGAATCAATTGCTTTTCATGACATGAAACCTTATCTCTTCACAGCATGAACTTTTTATGTAATTTCATGTCTTAATCAAATCAAACTCACCAATTTGGTATAGTCAAATTAAGGCTACGGAAGTCTTAAGAATATTGAAAATCATAACAATGTAACGTGGAATTTTGAGTCCAAAAGAAAAAAAATTCAACACATGAAAGTGCAAAAAATTGTTCATGATGTGAACCATTTCCTGACACTTCACATCGTGAACTGTTCTCTGCAATCTCACAGCCTCAGAAACAAGTCAACAGAATCTTACCAAAATTGAATTGGGGCAGCAAAATAGCTTATCAAATCATATATACATGCACTTTCCTGACATTTCACGCCGTGAACTGTTCTCTGCAATCTCACGGCCTCAGAAATAAGTCGACAGAATCTAACCAAAATTGAATTGGGGACGATCAATTAATGCCTTACTTTCGAAAGAGGAGTTAAAGACCAGAAGATGCATGATTATCTAGTATTAGCCCAACCGGCTACTCTAGATACATATTGCAAACTGGCAATTGAATATGAAGATAATATGCTAGAATCGCCACAACTGAAAGATGTGAGAATATCTTTGGCAATAATGACTTTGCGTGTTTCGAGTCACCAAGAGATTGGAACTCGGAGAAAGCAAGTTGGAAACATGACTATGAAAAACCTCAGTAATGAAATACTAGAGAAATTTAAGGTAAAGGAGGGAAGAGAAACACCTGGGCATGGGCATACCCATATTTACCCCCATAGAGAATTGGTGTGGTGCTCTATGTGCAAATTGAGTCACACTATCACCAAATGCCCGCAATTAAGAGCCAGGCCACTACTCTATTATGCACACTATGGAAAATTAGGTAATCATGACACTTTAATGTGTAGATATCCAAGGTTCCAAATAGTTGCACAACTACTAGCACCTAAAGCTCCATTGGCCTTACCAGCACCACCTATGCAAATCATTGCAACTATGCAACAGCCCAACTCTTCCTATTTACCTAGGGGGATGTTTTGAGTAAAAGACACTTCACCTCTACCACCACAACCACCATAGGCTAAAATCAACCAAGTATTGATTGAAGAGCCATCTGAAGATATTGATATGGTGCGTGAAGTAGAACTTAGAGGAGAGTACTATATGAGGAAGCTACAGAGATCACACCAGAATTCTATGTCCTACACAGAATAACATGCCAGTACTCGTGTTTCAAACCACAATTCAGTGGAAGGGCAAGGACATAAACTCTAACATGAGGAGAGGACCGTGGGCTGCATCAAATTACTGAGTGTCCAAACAAGAATGTGGTTCATACGCACCAATCCCAACAATTAACTACTCTACCCGATGCATGCCAGTACTTACTTGTACTAAATGTGGCATTGATCATGTAAGATTCCTCCCCCAACCCCTTTTTGATGTCTAGTATATTCCCCTGTAATCAATTCCTTTTCTAAAATATAAGAGATCTTGTTTGTGGCTGTTTTAACCTAGAGAGAGAAAATATTCTAGAGAGAGAATATTCAGATTTTGAATATTTTTGGATAGAAAAATATCTCTTATAATTCAGATGAGTTTCCCTGAAACAGAAATTTAAAAAGAATTTTCCAATGTGCAATTGGAATTAATTGGAAATAGGTATAAAGAACCTTAGCCTAAGGGTCTAGATTTTCAGAAATCTTTAGACTATGGTCCAATTAAGGTTTCTATGGGCCAATAGCATCAATCCATGTGTAGGGAGGAGATAAATCCAAATTGTAAAAAGAAAATACCCAAAAATGAGTAAATGCTCGCATGAGGTGAAGAGTTGAAAATGTACAAGGTTTATTAGTAAATAAACACATATGTAAGGAAGGGGAGTTCTTTAAAGGAGGTGCATATTTCACATAAGATGAAGAGTTGAAAATGTACAAGGTTTATTAGTAAATAAACACATATGTAAGGAAGGGGAGTTCTTTAAAGGAGGTGCATATTTCACATAAGATGAAGAGTTGAAAATGTACAAGGCTTATTAGTAAAAAAACTATGACACATGTGTAAGGAAGAGGAGTTCTTTAAAGGAGGTGCATATTTCACATAAGATGAAGAGTTGAAAATGTACAAGGTTTATTAGTAAAAAACTATGAGCAATACAATTTTGACACATATGTAAGGAAGGGGAATTCTTTAAAGGAGGTGCATATTTCACATGCTTGAATGAGTTTTAAACTCATAAAAATTGAGATATTTTATCTCTCCTCTCTCCTCATTCAAGTCTAGTTCCAAAAAGTTAGCTTAACTGACCTAAAAATGGTCAAAAAGTGACCAAACTGACTTGGAAAATTCTAGAATCAGTTTGTTTGGTTAGGAGCTCAAATTTTCCTATAAATAGAAGCCTCCCCTTGTTGAAAAAAATATAGTCTCTTATGCCTTGTTACTCTACTCTACCTAAGCCAAAATATATAGTCTCTTATGCCTTGTTACTCTACTCTACCTAAGCCAAAACATATAGTCTCTTATGCCTTGTTACTCTACTCTACCTAAGCCAAAACATATAGTCTCTTATGCTTTGTTACTCTACTCCACCTAAGCCAAAATATATAGTCTCTTATGCTTGTTACTCTACTCCACCTAAGCCAAATTAGATAGAGTCTTATGCTTTATTACTCTACTCCACCTAAGCCAAAATATAGAGTGTCTTAGGTATTGTTACTCTACTCTACCTAAGCCAAGAACTGTGAATTCTTTAATAATTCACTAGTTTTTGATACTTCTCTCTTTCTTCAATCCCCATTGGTGGCTCCATCAACACACTAAACCAATTGATTGGTTGGGGGCCTCTACCGTGAATAAAGAATCAAGCAAATCATAAGGTAAGTATATTGAATTTTGATCTTTTCTATGATTTCTCAATGATTCTCTCTTCTCAACCCCTCTCAAGCTTGAGAAGTTTAATTGGTATGGTTTTTTTTTAAATGCTATTGAAGTAAATTGGTGAATAGTAGTGAAGAGTTACATAATTTAATAAATGCTATAGAAGTTAATTTCCACTTATATTTAAATTCTAATGGTTTTTATAATTTCTCTCTCTCACTCAAGAAATGGTCATACTCATGACCCATTCTCAATCCAAATGAAGCTTTTCATAAAGCTTTTCCTTAATCCAAGATTAAGCTATGCTTGAGACCAAATTAATGGCTTTTGCTATGCTTTTAGTTTATGCACATTGATGATTCAATCCATTATGGATTGATGACCCAATTAGAGACCATTCTAATTGTTTTCTTAATGACCCAATTAGAGACCATTCTAATTGTTTTCTTAATGATCCAATTAGAGACCATTATGGATTGATGATCCAATTAGAGACCATTCTAATTATTTCTTTAATAATGAGCTTTATCCCTTAGAAAAAAAATTGAGATTTATCAGTCATAGTAGCGGAGCTATGGCAAAATTTTTATAGAAATCACGCATAAAATAAATTCATTCAAAGCATAAAAAGAGGACTTCCTACCATATCCTAGGAACTATCATCCTAGATTAATTAAAAGAATATTATTATGCATGGAGATATGGATGTTTGCATGTAGATGTAGAGGTATGGATGTGAGTGTGAATGTGGAGGTGGATGTATGCATGTAGATGTAGATGTATAGATGTAGATGTAGATGTGGAGGTGGGTGGATGCATGTAGATGTAGATGTATAGGTGTAGGTGAGAATGGAGATGTGGATGTATACATGTAGATGTAGATGTATAGATGTAGATGTGAATAGAGATGTGAATGTATACATGTAGATGTAGATGTATAGATGTAGATGTGGATGTGGAGGTGGGTGGATGCATGAAGATGTAGATGTATAGATGTAGATGAGAATGGAGATGTGGATGTATATATGTAGATGTAGATGTATAGATGTAGATGTGAATAGAGATATGGATGTATACATGTAGATGTAGATGTATAGATGTAGATGGGAATGGAGATGTGGATGTATACGTAGATGTAGATGTATAGATGTAGATGTGAATGGAGATGTGGATGTATGCATGTAGATGTAGGTGTATAGACGTAGATGTGGATGTAGAGGTGGATGTATGCATGTAGATGTAGATGTATAGATGTGGATGTGAATGTGGGGTGGATGTATGCATGTAGATGTAGATGTATGGAGGTGAATGAGAATGTGGATGTGGATGTATGCATAGGGATGTAGATGTATGCATGTAGATGTGAATGCACGCATATAGTTGTGGATGTATGGATGTGAATATACGATTGTGATGTGAGGGAATCTGAAGTGATGAGATGGAAATGAGGTGATGGGATGAGTATACATATAAATGGAATATGGAATAAGTAATGTAGATTGAGGAGGGATAATGTGGAAAAATGAAAGTTAAAATAGAAATTGTATTGTAAACTGTTTGTAAATGCTGTTTGTAAATGATTGTTTTATGTCAAGAATGCTGGGGGGAGCATTTTGACCGTCTTGTGATTAAGGTCGTGATGAGAAAGTTGCAACTGCTGACGGGGAGTCAATGAAGGACGTCTCGCGTAGCAAGGTCGGCCGAGGTCTTGACCAGCCTCGGTGCGATTAAAATGGTGAGCTTCCGGTACGGTGGATGAGGGGCCAAGGAAGCGGCCTATGCGTGAAGCGCTAGGTTACCTGCGAAGGATCCTAGAGGGTGCTGACCATACGGTGCTCGGGCTCTGGGTTGCCTAGGATACCCACGCGTGCGTCGAGGAAGATATTAGAACAGAGTTGGAGTTGTTTTCTGAAATCGAGCATGGATCTGGTTGATTGACCTTGCTGGTCTTCAATGGATGAGTCCATGGCTCCTTATATGGATCTGTTGGTTGATCTTGCTGATCTTCAACGAGAGTCCATCTTGTTAAGTGATTATATTGCCAAGTATTATGGGCTAGGAACTATCGAAACGGCTCCTAAGCGTTCTAGTTGCCAATGATGCGATAGATACTCTGATGAAGGAATGATGGGAAATTAAGAATCAATTGGATAAATTGGAATGATGGGAAATTAAGAATCAATTGGATAAATTGAAAGATGGTGATCAATGATACTATGGTTTTATTAAAGGATTGTTTTAAACTGGTTGAATCTGGTTGAAAAAAGGCAATTTCATATTGGGTGTGTGAGTGGTGTGACTAGTTTTATTTTGCATGAACATCCGGCTAGGGGGCCTTGGAACTCTTTTCCTTGGTACCCGGGACAAAACCTAACCAAATTTTTAATTGGATCCCATCACTACAGTGGTTGGGCGGTTGGCTAACCCATGGGATTGGATGGGGTTAGGCTGGACTGATGGATCCGTAAATCGAGACTCAAACTTTTGTTTTTACGATAGAAAAAAAAAAAAAAACCCGGACAGAAACTGTTCTATGGATAGGAATCAACGGCTGTGCCTCTTGAATGGGAAAAAAAGTATTGATCCCAATGATCCAAGTGCAAGTTTCTTCCTTGAACTGACTAAGTATCTTATAGATGTAATCGGATCATCTCGATCAGAAATGATCTTGACTACGTTAGAGTAAAAAGTTATCCTGGTGGAATCGCCCGTGCTTTCCGGTAAAGGAAGTTTTTCCGGGTTCGGTTTTGGAACAACCGACGGATTAGTCTCTTATCCGGATATCCGTGGGCGAGGCCCCGAGTGTGGGACCCCTGTCCCGCGCGAGAAGCGCTACTTCCGCTGCCAGTACCCCGAATCCGTGGCTCGGTGGGAACAGGGATCTTACAGTTGGTATCAGAGCATTTGGTTAATAAAGATCAACTGAGAAGACAAATATGTCAAAAATTTATCAAGAAACACAAAAAGGTTATAATTGTGTGATATAATTCATACAATTTGATATTCAAACTGAAATTCGTAAATTAGTAATTAGGACTTCAATTAGAAAAACCGCAATTATATAGAATCCCTGACTTGCTTGAGGCCTAGACATGATAGTATTTACCTTATAATTCCAAGGGTCGTGACTACCCGTATATACCGAGAGTATACTGCAGCTCTTTACTGACAGTATATACGAGTAAATCTAAGACTTGAAATTATAAGCGTTAATGCTATCTAGATGATGATTTCGAATGTGATTGATATGATTTTTAATTTTGTTTGAGAATGAATGAATTGATTTGGATTCTGATTGAAAATGCTGATTGAAAAATGTTGATTTTTAAAAATTAGTTGAAATATAATGAAACCACAATGAGGGGGAATGGGACGAATCCCTGTGATGATATTCGTAACTAGAATGATGATAACGAATTCAGCAAATCACTATGAGATTAGTGGGTTGTACTGTCAGATTGCTACTGTTAATACTTGACCGGTAGATCAAGTTAAGGGATGTCAAATTGAGAACTTGCTTGACTGAAATTTCCGTGTGGAGGAATGTTCCGAAGGAAACTTTTCGGTCTAATGGACCATTATCATGTTAAAGATATGAATGATATAATCTGAATGAATTGTTATTTAATGATGAGTTCTATATAAGGGATATTTATCCCAGTGTTCTGTTGGGTTGACCAGAATATAAGGAACCCCAGAATAAAATTGGATCTTAAGAAAAAGAGTTGTCCTCTACCTTGCGAGATGAGGACATCTCGCACTTTTTAAGTGGGGTAGAATGTAAGATTCCTCCCCAACCTTCGAGGTATACTGGAGTACGAATCTTCCTTTCTGATCTTATAATTATTCCCTCTCTAAAATAAAAGAAAGTTTTTGTTTTTTTTAAAAAAAAGGGAAGACCCTTTCCCTAGAATACTCTCAGGAGTCCCACCTGTTTTAAGGATTTAGAACAATGAGTTTAGAAGTGAGAATCGGTGTTTTGGATACCAAGGTTTTGGTTTTTATTCGAGTATGGCCCAAAAGAAGTTCTTTATCTCTTGGGGAGTATAAGAAGTTATCCCCAGATATTGTGATCCTTATATCTGAATTCAATGAAAGTAGGTGACTTAGCCTACAAGTTTCTTTTATCTCCTCATCTCAAAATTCTTAATGCCTTCTATAGAAAAATGTGTCAAACACAAATCATGGAAAGACGGTAAACTTCAGTGGCAAGTTACCGTTGGCTTCTAGGTTACGCTAGCTCCTTCCTTTATATAAGTCGTAACTTTTACTTGTCGCTCATAGTAATCTTACTCCCATCAATCTCCTTTCTTTCTTAATCTCCTTTCTTTCTTAATCTCCTTCATGGCTTGGCAACAGGAATTAGTTTTATCCCTGATGATTTCTCACCTTCAAGACGCAAGAGAGTCTGTGAAGAAAGACTTTATAGAACAGTATGAGCGCTCACTTTTTCCTCACCTAGGAACTTCTGTAGCGCAGACCAAATGGCGGACCTATCAAAACATAACTAGGGTAACACCCTGGGGTCAGCAACACTTTCGTAACAATGTCCGCTTGGCCATGGTTATTGAAGCTTTGGGTTTGGGTCCCCGATACTACTGTGTCATGAGATCAAGGCATCTTGGGTTTTCTGAGCGGGTCTTCTTACTGGCATGTTTTCTTCCTTATGAGAAGATATGCCTTTACCCCGTTTTTGGCTTGCCTCTCAGAGGTCCTTTTGTTAGATCACCTCATACCACTGAGATAGGTGCGGCAATAACCAGCAGAATCATTCCCATAGATGAGTTACCCTATACTTGTGCAGCTTGTGAGGACTGCTTTTGTGACCATATGATGGACGGGCTTATGGAAGTGTAAAGAGTTTCTCTATCTTTACTGTATAAGTTCCGAGAATGAATAAAGTTTAAATCTTGTTCTTATTTTGAATCTTGCTCTCTTTAAGACTTTTCTTGGTGGTTAATCGTGATTAAAATTTTTCTCTAAGTCTCATATTCGTGCATCTTGCGAAATTATTCCAAGTTGCGAGATGAGGACATCTCGCGTTTTTTAAGTGGGGTAGAATGTAAGATTCCTCCCCCAACCCCTTTTTGATGTCTAGTATATTCCCCTGTAATCAATTCCTTTTCTAAAATATAAGAGATCTTGTTTGTGGTGGCTGTTTTAACCTAGAGAGAGAAAATATTCTAGAGAGAGAATATTCAGATTTTGAATATTTTTGGATAGAAAAATATCTCTTATAATTCAGATGAGTTTCCCTGAAACAGAAATTTAAAAAGAATTTTCCAATGTGCAATTGGAATTAATTGGAAATAGGTATAAAGAACCTTAGCCTAAGGGTCTAGATTTTCAGAAATCTTTAGACTATGGTCCAATTAAGGTTTCTATGGGCCAATAGCATCAATCCATGTGTAGGGAGGAGATAAATCCAAATTGTAAAAAGAAAATACCCAAAAATGAGTAAATGCTCGCATGAGGTGAAGAGTTGAAAATGTACAAGGTTTATTAGTAAATAAACACATATGTAAGGAAGGGGAGTTCTTTAAAGGAGGTGCATATTTCACATAAGATGAAGAGTTGAAAATGTACAAGGTTTATTAGTAAATAAACACATATGTAAGGAAGGGGAGTTCTTTAAAGGAGGTGCATATTTCACATAAGATGAAGAGTTGAAAATGTACAAGGCTTATTAGTAAAAAAACTATGACACATGTGTAAGGAAGAGGAGTTCTTTAAAGGAGGTGCATATTTCACATAAGATGAAGAGTTGAAAATGTACAAGGTTTATTAGTAAAAAACTATGAGCAATACAATTTTGACACATATGTAAGGAAGGGGAATTCTTTAAAGGAGGTGCATATTTCACATGCTTGAATGAGTTTTAAACTCATAAAAATTGAGATATTTTATCTCTCCTCTCTCCTCATTCAAGTCTAGTTCCAAAAAGTTAGCTTAACTGACCTAAAAATGGTCAAAAAGTGACCAAACTGACTTGGAAAATTCTAGAATCAGTTTGTTTGGTTAGGAGCTCAAATTTTCCTATAAATAGAAGCCTCCCCTTGTTGAAAAAAATATAGTCTCTTATGCCTTGTTACTCTACTCTACCTAAGCCAAAATATATAGTCTCTTATGCCTTGTTACTCTACTCTACCTAAGCCAAAACATATAGTCTCTTATGCCTTGTTACTCTACTCTACCTAAGCCAAAACATATAGTCTCTTATGCCTTGTTACTCTACTCTACCTAAGCCAAAACATATAGTCTCTTATGCTTTGTTACTCTACTCCACCTAAGCCAAAATATATAGTCTCTTATGTTTGTTACTCTACTCCACCTAAGCCAAATTAGATAGAGTCTTATGCTTTATTACTCTACTCCACCTAAGCCAAAATATAGAGTGTCTTAGGTATTGTTACTCTACTCTACCTAAGCCAAGAACTGTGAATTCTTTAATAATTCACTAGTTTTTGATACTTCTCTCTTTCTTCAATCCCCATTGGTGGCTCCATCAACACACTAAACCAATTGATTGGTTGGGGGCCTCTACCGTGAATAAAGAATCAAGCAAATCATAAGGTAAGTATATTGAATTTTGATCTTTTCTATGATTTCTCAACGATTCTCTCTTCTCAACCCCTCTCAAGCTTGAGAAGTTTAATTGGTATGGTTTTTTTTTAAATGCTATTGAAGTAAATTGGTGAATAGTAGTGAAGAGTTACATAATTTAATAAATGCTATAGAAGTTAATTTCCACTTATATTTAAATTCTAATGGTTTTTATAATTTCTCTCTCTCACTCAAGAAATGGTCATACTCATGACCCATTCTCAATCCAAATGAAGCTTTTCATAAAGCTTTTCCTTAATCCAAGATTAAGCTATGCTTGAGACCAAATTAATGGCTTTTGCTATGCTTTTAGTTTATGCACATTGATGATTCAATCCATTATGGATTGATGACCCAATTAGAGACCATTCTAATTGTTTTCTTAATGACCCAATTAGAGACCATTCTAATTGTTTTCTTAATGATCCAATTAGAGACCATTATGGATTGATGATCCAATTAGAGACCATTCTAATTATTTCTTTAATAATGAGCTTTATCCCTTAGAAAAAAAATTGAGATTTATCAGTCATAGTAGCGGAGCTATGGCAAAATTTTTATAGAAATCACGCATAAAATAAATTCATTCAAAGCATAAAAAGAGGACTTCCTACCATATCCTAGGAACTATCATCCTAGATTAATTAAAAGAATATTATTATGCATGGAGATATGGATGTTTGCATGTAGATGTAGAGGTATGGATGTGAGTGTGAATGTGGAGGTGGATGTATGCATGTAGATGTAGATGTATAGATGTAGATGTAGATGTGGAGGTGGGTGGATGCATGTAGATGTAGATGTATAGGTGTAGGTGAGAATGGAGATGTGGATGTATACATGTAGATGTAGATGTATAGATGTAGATGTGAATAGAGATGTGAATGTATACATGTAGATGTAGATGTATAGATGTAGATGTGGATGTGGAGGTGGGTGGATGCATGAAGATGTAGATGTATAGATGTAGATGAGAATGGAGATGTGGATGTATATATGTAGATGTAGATGTATAGATGTAGATGTGAATAGAGATATGGATGTATACATGTAGATGTAGATGTATAGATGTAGATGGGAATGGAGATGTGGATGTATACGTAGATGTAGATGTATAGATGTAGATGTGAATGGAGATGTGGATGTATGCATGTAGATGTAGGTGTATAGACGTAGATGTGGATGTAGAGGTGGATGTATGCATGTAGATGTAGATGTATAGATGTGGATGTGAATGTGGAGTGGATGTATGCATGTAGATGTAGATGTATGGAGGTGAATGAGAATGTGGATGTGGATGTATGCATAGGGATGTAGATGTATGCATGTAGATGTGAATGCACGCATATAGTTGTGGATGTATGGATGTGAATATACGATTGTGATGTGAGGGAATCTGAAGTGATGAGATGGAAATGAGGTGATGGGATGAGTATACATATAAATGGAATATGGAATAAGTAATGTAGATTGAGGAGGGATAATGTGGAAAAATGAAAGTTAAAATAGAAATTGTATTGTAAACTGTTTGTAAATGCTGTTTGTAAATGATTGTTTTATGTCAAGAATGCTGGGGGGAGCATTTTGACCGTCTTGTGATTAAGGTCGTGATGAGAAAGTTGCAACTGCTGACGGGGAGTCAATGAAGGACGTCTCGCGTAGCAAGGTCGGCCGAGGTCTTGACCAGCCTCGGTGCGATTAAAATGGTGAGCTTCCGGTACGGTGGATGAGGGGCCAAGGAAGCGGCCTATGCGTGAAGCGCTAGGTTACCTGCGAAGGATCCTAGAGGGTGCTGACCATACGGTGCTCGGGCTCTGGGTTGCCTAGGATACCCACGCGTGCGTCGAGGAAGATATTGGAACAGAGTTGGAGTTGTTTTCTGAAATCGAGCATGGATCTGGTTGATTGACCTTGCTGGTCTTCAATGGATGAGTCCATGGCTCCTTATATGGATCTGTTGGTTGATCTTGCTGATCTTCAACGAGAGTCCATCTTGTTAAGTGATTATATTGCCAAGTATTATGGGCTAGGAACTATCGAAACGGCTCCTGAGCGTTCTAGTTGCCAATGATGCCATAGATACTCTGATGAAGGAATGATGGGAAATTAAGAATCAATTGGATAAATTGGAATGATGGGAAATTAAGAATCAATTGGATAAATTGAAAGATGGTGATCAATGATACTATGGTTTTATTAAAGGATTGTTTTAAACTGGTTGAATCTGGTTGAAAAAAGGCAATTTCATATTGGGTGTGTGAGTGGTGTGACTAGTTTTATTTTGCATGAACATCCGGCTAGGGGGCCTTGGAACTCTTTTCCTTGGTACCCGGGACAAAACCTAACCAAATTTTTAATTGGATCCCATCACTACAGTGGTTGGGCGGTTGGCTAACCCATGGGATTGGATGGGGTTAGGCTGGACTGATGGATCCGTAAATCGAGACTCAAACTTTTGTTTTTACGATAGAAAAAAAAAAAAAAACCCGGACAGAAACTGTTCTATGGATAGGAATCAACGGCTGTGCCTCTTGAATGGGAAAAAAAGCGTTGATCCCAATGATCCAAGTGCAAGTTTCTTCCTTGAACTGACTAAGTATCTTATAGATGTAATCGGATCATCTCAATCAGAAATGATCTTGACTACGTTAGAGTAAAAAGTTATCCTGGTGGAATCGCCCGTGCTTTCCGGTAAAGGAAGTTTTTCCGGGTTCGGTTTTGGAACAACCGACGGATTAGTCTCTTATCCGGATATCCGTGGGCGAGGCCCCGAGTGTGGGACCCCTGTCCCGCGCGAGAAGCGCTACTTCCGCTGCCAGTACCCCGAATCCGTGGCTCGGTGGGAACAGGGATCTTACAGATCATTTGATCAAGGATTTTCCATACTGTGCAAGTGGTTCAACTTCCACTTCTAAACGAGGCCACCATCTAGACTATTAGTGTGCAGCAGCCTGGAAATAGTTTATGTCCTTACCCTTCCACAATATAGTGGAAGGGTAAGGACATAAACTCTAACATGAGGAGAGGACCGCTACAATGTTTTTGGCTACAGTGGGCTGCATCAAATTGCTGAGTGTCCAAACAAGAATGTGGTTCATACGCACCAACCCCAACAATTAACTACTCTTCCCAATGACATGCCACTACTTACTTGTACTAAATGTGGCATTGATCATTTGATCAAGGATTCTCCAAACCATGCAAGTGGTTTGACTTCCACTTCTAAAGGCCACCATCTAGACTATTAGTGTGCAGCCTGGAAACATTATGCCACTCAATGTCCTAACATGAGCCTAGGCCCAATTGGGAGACAAGGGGAAGAACCGAAAAGACGTGACCACTTCTAGAAGTGGTCGAAGAAGAAGAGTGAAAAAAGTGGGTAAGGGTGACACTAGGGTCACAATCTAAGATGGATCCGAAGATGATACGATCAAATTGGATCCACCCAATCAAGAGAAGAAGGGGTCAACCAAAAAGAGCGTGACCTAGAGGTGAAAGGGGAAAGACCATCAACCCCTAAAGGAGTCGAGGAGTGCCCAAATGCCGAAGAAGATATAAGGAAGCTCAAAGGCGCCAAGGCCTTAGTAGAAGAATGTCAATGACTTCATGAAAGCTAAGGGCTAACCAGGTTAAGGATACAATGTATCCAAGAAACGAGCCAACAAGGGAAAGAGAATTGGATGTACCTACTCCAATTCCAGAAGAGATGGAAGAGGGATCTCAGGGGAATACAATGTCAAGAATGTTTGAGGAAGATGCGCAGGATGAGTCCATCCATTCCTTCTCTAAGGATGGATATGAGACACACACAACATGGAAAGAACCCTAAATTTTTAGGGAACCAAGAGACATGGAAAGCCTCGCAGTTAGCAGTGTTGTACTATCCATGTCTGTGCAAATTCCATTGGGACAACTGCTACGCACTTCACCAACATTATGGGTAGATATAAAGGAATGGGTAGAAGGAAAACTAAGGCCAATCGACACTAGAGAGGATGTTATGTCACCTCTGGCAGATGTTACGGCTATGGTTGTACACCGCAAGCTTATGCGAGAATGTGCCATGGGTAATATTAAGGGTAATTGAACCTTAGGCTATCATGGGGAGAAGTGAAGGGGCATGCACGAGTGTCACTTATGGGATATGAAGATGTGTGTACAAGTCCTATAAAACAAGGGGCTCTTTCATTGTATTATCAATGGGTATTCAGTTTCTTAATATAGTTATGGCTTGTGATGTATGGCTTTGTGTATGTTTCTTGTGTCTTTCTCTTGATCTTCATCTTTATATTTGTGTAAGAGCATAGTCTCATAGAGGGCATCTTTACCCTCCACACATGTGCGGGCTTTAATATGATGCGGGTAATGATTGCGGGTCTGCATATCGGACTGCATACTAGTTGTTTGGCATTGATCTTGTGCGGTGAACCTGGAAGTGCCATGATGCATACACAATTTTCCATTTTTGGGTGTGGCTTCCAGTAATTAACAACAATGCTAAGTTCTTCTTGAAGTGAACTAAGGAGCTGTGGTCCCTAGGAGATGGAGAAAGATGCGGTAGTAGGGACATACAGGCAAAAGATCAGATGTTGCGCCTAGATCCGACCTCTGATTCATGGAGGGGCACTTTGTAGCTTGTTGCGGTGATGCGGCAAAGAAGAACATGATGGGTTATGTATCCGTTGCTGAAGCTTCATCAAGTGCTTCATACATTAACCTACCTATTCATGCACTTGAGGTCCTCTGCCTCAGCTATGCTTAAAATGAGATGTACACTTTTGTAAAAGCACACTCGCACATAAGGCACTTGACTTCTTGAACATAGTGGGTTCGCACATGTCCACCGTGCGTGCTAAGTGTTACGGCTATGGCCATACACCGCAAGCTTATGCAGGAATGTGCCATGGGTAATATTAAGGGTAATTGAAACTTAGGCTATCATGGGGAGAAGTGAAGGGCCATGCACGAGTGTCACTTATGGGATATGAAGAGGTGTGCACAAGTCCTATAATTGAACCTTAGGCTATCATGGGGAGGAGAAGTGAAGGGGCATGCACGAGTGTCACTTATGGGATATGAAGAGGTGTGCTCAAGTCCTATAAAATAAAGGGCTCTTTCATTGTATTATCAACAACGGGTATTCAGTTTCTTAATACACTTATGGCTTGGGATGTATGGCTCTATGTATGTTTCTTGTGTCTTTCTCTCAATCTTCATCTTTATATTTGTGTAAGAGCATAGTCTTGTAGAGGTCTTCTTTACCCTCTACAACAGAAAGAACCCTAAAACACACAAGGGAAAGAACTACCAGAGTCATCAAGATACCAGTTAATCAGTTGGGACTTTATTATGAGTGTGACAACACTAATGCTACAATCCTCATTCATCATAATAGGTACTAGGAACTGGCTATCCTGGATGGTGGGGCAGGGATTAGCATCATCACTCACAAATCGTTATTGCAAAAACTAGGGAAAACCCAATCTAAAAAGAGCTGGTCTAACCGTTAAAATTGTAATGGAAGTTCTTTAAGACCCATTGGGTTTTTGGAGAATGTGAAACTCAAGATCTTTATGTTTTGCCGCCATCAAACATTTGTAGTTATGGACTTTTTGTGCCAACCAGACTCATATGACATAATATTGGGGATACCCTTCATGAGGGAAGCCAAATTGGTGCACGATTGGGCATTAGATCATGTGTATGTGTGTAGGGATTCACAAATTTTAAAGATAGATCTGAGAACATGGAGAGCACACCCCATGTAAGGGCAACTTTTCGATAATGATTTGGTCACAACTAAGCGGACCACATCCATACAAATATGCCAGCCCATGGTGAAAAATTCCAAAGAGGAAGAGGAAACAGAAATGTATGCATCACTTCCTCCTCCGGTTCTCAGTGAAAACTAGATGCATGTGCTAGCTACTATAGATGTGATGCAACCCAGAGGGACCCAATATGTGGAATCCAAAATTATTCCCACTACCTTTGTCTATATGGTCAATTGGCAAACCATTGATGAAGAATCAAAGAGGATTCCTCTAGCATAGAAGGGATTGGATCACAAGGTTGTACCAGCACAACGCCTCGGAAGATGGCAAAAGCAGAAACAATATATTGCTTGACAAAATGCCCTATTAACGAAGAAAACCCATGGATGCCCAACGGCTGAGATACCTCAAAGCCACTAAGGTACATGATGACTTTTCTAAGGATTGGGATGAGGAATTGAGTAAGATATCACTTGAAGGGAAACATAAGGACAAAGTCATCCTTCAAGAACCAGAAACACCTCAGCTTACAAAAGCTAGGCATCTAAAATGGAACAAAGCTTTGGCAGAAGCCGAGTGACAAGCCAGAAAAGTTATGGCTAAAAAAAAGTGAGAATGAGGATAAACCAGAATTTCTTTCAGTACTGGATCACTTCAAAACCTACACTATTAATGAATGGAAAGTGGTCTGACTGACGGCAAAAAGGGTTAAGGAAGATGGGTTGTCCACATCATACGATGGCCTTGGTGAAGTTAAGCAAGTTAAGCAGTGTCTTGCAAAAGGAAATTGAAAGAAATTGAGAACATGTACATATAGGAAAACCTGACAAGGGAAGATCAAGAAAAAGAAAGAGAAGCAAGGGAGGAAGAAGGAAAAGTGTAGAGAGACCAAAGTATGCCTAGTGACAAGGTGAGAAGCAACAACCCCATGGAGGAATATGACCTGTGGAAGGATCTCAGCAAGATGAAGCTACATATCACATTAAATCAATTGCTGAATCTAGTGCCCAATTATAGTAGGTAAAAGTTTCTCCAATCCATAGTGCCAAGTGAAATATTAGCACGCAAATGCCCAGTCAGGAAATGGAGAATCTGACCGTAGAGTGTAGGGAAACAGCCCAAGACTGTGACACGGTCATTCTAGAGGTGACCATAAAAATAAGAGGGGAGACAATGTCAAGGGTCATCCTAGATGGAAGATCAAGAGTAAATATAATATCAGCAGAGCAGACAGTCTGGCAAAGAAGCTAGGAATTACAGATATGCAGCTTGCTCCATTCCAGATCTGGATGGCTGATCAAAGAAGAGTCCGACCAATTGGAATCATTAGGGAGAACAAATTGAGGTGGCAAGATGCTTGTTCACTAACGTGTTTATAGTCTTGAAGATGATACCGATATTGCACAAGCATATCCTATGCTATCGGGAATATTGTGACTCGGAAGTGGAAGAATCAAGCACAAATGGGATACGGACAGTATTACAATTTGGAGAGGAAAAAAGAAGGTATGCATCTTGGTTGTAGCAAGCAAAGACAAGTTAAATTTTCCCAGTCAACCATTTCATGCAAAATTACTAAACTACTAAGAAAGGGTGGAAGATGATGAAAAAGAGCAGATCCTCAAAGAAAATCCAGACTGGTTGTCACTGGTCAAAGTAGACATTGAGAAGATTGTACAAAGATACAATCTAGAAGCCTTTGTCACTCATCCTGAGGTGCTCATGAATGAAGAAAGTACAAAGGAAGATGACGAAGACTCTCGAGACAGGATAGCAGTAATAGAGGCCGAGCAGGAGAAGGCCATGGTTGCTCTCAAGCTAGAAGAAGATTGACTAAAGAGGCATAATATCAAGGTCCAAGAAGATGAGCTTGAGGAAGTAAACCTAGGAGATGATCAAGAGCCTAGAATAGTAAGAGTCAACACAAAATTGAATCAAGAATTCATAGGATAGAGCTATTGCGATCCTACAAAGATGTCATTACATGGAACTACTCTGAGACATGAAAGGAATCGATCCGAGCTTTTATCAACACAAGATCAATCTAAAGGAGGATGTGTAAGGTTCCCCCCTTCTAAAATAGGGGAAACACTTAAGATAGTCCACTAAGTCTTAACTTGGAGAAAATTTTCTATTTATCGACACCTTGACCATGTAGAGATTCAAGGATACGATTCATAGGTAAGACCTAGTCCTATCCCGCAGGAGGAGCGTGATCTTCTAAAAAAATTGATCATAAATTGGGAAACTACTAGACTTGATTTCTAGAGGCAACGTTTTTTTCTCATCCATGCAAGGCACAGCCGCTAGCCTAGTCTTCTAGAATAGAGTTTCCCAAGAACCTATTTATCTAGCGTAGGGCTTTCACTTAATCTTTTGGTTGGAAAGCGACCCGACTAATCGGGTCCACCCGTCCGTAGGATGGTGCCGTCAGGGCATTCCATCCTCCCACTTTCCACCCTACTCACGCGTTAATTTGTTTTCTAATTAATCCTACCACACTGCTTGGACATAAATAAACATATTCCTTAATTAAGGCCCCTTTCACAAGGTTTGTTAAAACAACCTTTTTCCATAGTACAATAATGCCAAAGATAAGATTTATAAAAAAACTGATACATGAATCAATTTCATACAAGCCAAACTGGCTCTCTTATTCTTTTCCTTTATACTGCCGATAATCTAGAATTTGGCCTTCCATCCTCTACATGCTGGGCAAAACCCTACGGGACCATACACCTCATCGTCAGCCCGCTGGGGCGAGGACTCAAGATAGCCTCTCGCCCTCTCAGCCTCCATCGCTCGATCCTCCTGCCCCTCAAAGGGATATCTGCACACTAGGGTGGGCTTATTCACTGCACTAGCCTGGGCCCTCAGAACTAGACAGCATCATAATCTCTCGCCTCAATCGGCAAACCTTATTCTCTCAATGGTATGAGGGATACCTTGGGCCATTCTCGTGCTTCGCTAACGATGCCGCCCGGCTACACAAGCACGGAACGGAGTTAGTGTCGAAGCTAGGAAAAACTTGCACTCTTTAAAGATAACAATTTCAATGCAATTCATTGAATACAGCATCACTTAATTCGTAACTTCATACAATTTTATGTCATTATTTTAAAAGAAAAAGATACACATTTATTAACACTAATATTTAAAAATAAACTCGTCTTTAATAGATAACCAAGCTAACCTGGCCACCATTTCCTTGAGGAGCTTGTAAAGGGAGGGTTGGGGTTGCATCGGGAGCATCTTCTCTAATCTCGTTGTTGCATGCTCCTCTCAAGGCAATATTGTGACGTTTTCGAGAAAAGGCCATCTTGGACGTTGTCGTGACGTGGGCGGTACTACTAGGCAAGTGCGAGACTTCTGGCTGTGAGAGTAGTTTCAAATCCCAGCAAGGAAATAGAATATATATCTCTTCAAGGGGCATATGACATCTCCATTTTGGTTGACATGTACATGTGCCAATTCACTTCAAAACATCCCCAAATTCAACTTGATGATTGCACATAAGTTATGTGTCAAGAGCATGACCAGCTCCAAGCATAGATCTTTTGACCCTTTATCCAAGTGCCTCATACATAACACACGTAGGCACAACACAATCTTCAAACGATTTCCACATACATGTGACCATTCACATCACATATTTCATATATTGCCAACATCACCATTTCAAGATGACTCTTGATCTCATGAAAACCTGCTTTCAGATTCCAACAACTCACAAAAGCAAAAATAACATATGGCATATATACATCATCATGTAATTTCCAAAAGCTTCATGTTCACAAAACTAAAATCCAATCAAGCATTCTCTTACAAGGTTCCAGAATCAAAATCACCTTGAACTTTGGAACATTCAAACTCCAAAACTCTCAAATTCAAGAAAAACTCTCCACTCTCTAAGGCCATAAGCATTAAGGCTTTTACCAAGAGTTTTTGTTTTTGAGGTAATTAAAGCCTTAAAACTAAAACCTTTACCACTCTAAGGAATTACGATTTTTGAAATCGAATTCATAAAAGCTTATCTCTGTTTCATAAAAAACAAATTTCATGTCATCTCCATGAGCTTCTACGCCGAATTCTCTCCTTGCATAAAATCGGGTAGCAGTTCGCTTTATATTTGAAAATTTTTGGAATGCATATCACTAAATGAAGCTCTTCTATTACTCTCCAATTCTAACCCCTATAAGGCTCGAATAGAAGCTATAATTCCAAAGCAAGATAATCTGCAAAAAACGAGCTCTGGTTCTCTCAAAATTTCAATTCTCTCCTCCAAAACCAGAAAATGCAGCACGCTCTCTGGTCTTTTTGCCAATCCAGCGGGTGGTGCGGCCAACTTTCACCTTTTTCAGCTGAATTCAGGCATTTCCCATTTCAAAAATTGGCTACGCCTGATTTCCTCCCATTTATTTGGATTGATAAGTATCAACATTACTTAAGCCTCATTTAAACCAAATCCCTCTCAAGGGGTTGTTCCCATGCACTTATCAAATAAACCCAATTTGGCATCCTTTATTCATGACCTCGCCATCTTTGGGAAAAGCACATGATCATGACCACGACCATTATATACCATAAAAGTTTTTTGCCTCAAATAAGTGTTAATATCAACTCAATCATGATAGGCACGGCTTATGAGCATTTCACCATCTCAAAGACCAGTAAACGCAGTCAAACCCACAAGCATAATCGAAACCTATGTACAAAGGCACAGGGACTTCTGCTAGCCCTCGGAATCTGCTTCAAAACACCAAGCTCACATGAAAACCATGTACACAAACATGAACAAAAAAAAGCCCTGTTACGCGTAAAGGCATATATACATCATGTACACTATGGCACTTAATCCCATGCATCTGGATTTGCATTTAATGGCCTCACATGCATGTTTTCACACCATAGACGTGCCATGGCACGACATCCACCCCCTCTAAACCTGCACATCCTCCGGTATGTGCCAAGTCATCATTAAGATCCACATATATCTGGATGTTGTCTTCATCTTCTATATTACCAGGAAGATCATCCTCTTCCTCTTCAACCATATCCATGCTATCACTATCAAGCCTCTCATCTTGAGTCTCCTGCAAATCAAAAGGATCATTGTCATGCCTTCTTTTAAACATCTTGATCCTTTTGCTTGCTACAAGATTCTTTATCTCTGTTCCATCAAGCTCACACAGGGTATATGTGGCATTTCCATGCACATGCTTGACAATGTAAGGGCCAAATCATCTTTTTGCAAACTTCCTTTGCACAGTGAACTGGTTGTCAAGACTACTATCATACATTAGGACCCAATCACATTCTTCAATGGGTTTTGGCCAGAGTTTGTGTCTTCTATCAAATCTTTCTTTATTTTTCAACCTTGCATCTTTCAAACGAGCTTTAGCAAGCTCTACATCTTCAGGCCTTCTCTCCAACTGCCTCATTCGCAATGCAAGGAGGTCTTCCCTGTTCAATTCTTCCACCTAGGATAATACATTCCAAGTTGGGACTACTTCTTCAACTGGCATTACCGGCTTCTAACCATACATTAATTCTGCGGGCATGTATCCTATCAATTGAGCTATGAGTTGTACGGTCAGCCCATAAAGCATATGGTAGCAGCCTTGGCCACTCTCGCATTCTTCCTCTGCATGCCTTAGCCAAAGCTTTAATGATTGGAGGATGTCCTCGCTCGCTTTTACCATTGCCCTCAAGGTTGTAAGCACATGTTAGGGCCAATTTGATGCCAATTCTAGAAAAGAATTCCCTTGCTTCTTCAGCATCTAGCTCACCCCTGTCAGCTGTTATTTTCCCAACACAACCATACCGACAATCACATCTTCCAAGAGAAATTTGCATACTGTTTCCGTGCTCTTTGTTCTAAGAGCACGCCCTTCCACCTGGTTTGTCAGGTCTTCTCTTGCAAGTACTACGTACCGCATCTGCCAGATTCCCAAGGGCATTGTAGCTAGATCCACTACCCATTTGTGGTGCATGGCAGGTGGGTAGGTTGGTGGCAGGCCATCACGATGTCGCACATTTGAGTACATTTGACATACCATGCATGTTTCCACATATTGGGATACATCCTTGTACATTCCTTTCCACCAATATCTTTCCTTTATTTTGGTAAAGGTGGCCCACACACTTCGATGTCCAGCCCAGAGACTTTCATGGAATTCTTTCATTGGCTTCCCTTGAGTCTCTTTATCACATATAACTCTCTGTGGCATAGCATTCCTCTGCTTAGGATGCTTCCATAGGTACCCATTCTTTAGAAAATACCCATATGCCTTTCTGCGGATCCTCTTGAATTCTAAGTCAGACCAATTTTCCTGCCTTGTCAAGGTACTCAAGTATTGGCCAATAAGCAACCAATCTCCTTCATACATTTCCTCAGTAAAAGACTCAAGTGCATTTGATAAGCAAGCATGGTCCCCTTTTGCATGTGCAGTAGTATAGAACTTTGTGCCTACATCATCAATGTCACTAATAATCCCTTCTTCATCTTCATACCTGGCTCTTGATAGCATATCTGTTAACTGGGTTGTCCTTCCCTGCAATATGCTCAAACTCAGGATTTAGTGACTTGATATAGGCAATCCACCTGAGCATAGCGATATCTGGAGTGGTGCAGCTTGCAATCATCCCAAGGAGTGGCAAGCAGTCAGTTTCCACAAGCACGGATGCTCCGATAAGATATTCTTTTTCACATTTTAGAGCAGTGACTACTCCCAATAACTCCCTCTTGATCTGTGGATAATTTTGCTGGCGAATGCTTAGTACCTTTTCTCCAAACCTGATTACATACCTGTGATCATCCTCATCACTTTCCCTACTGCCCATCCTATCCCAGTAGGACTAGTATCAACTGTTACAATCACAGGCTTGCCACACTCATAATCTACCTTCCTTAGAGTAGCTGATGATTGGAGTAGACATTTCAGTTTCCGCATAGCTTTAATATGTGCAGCACTCCATAAAAATCTCTGATTTCTCCTCAAAAGTTGGTAGAGAGGATCTGCTACATGTGCATAATGTGGGATCCATATAACATAAAAGACACATGCACCAAGAAATCTCCTCACCTCTGTAACATTAATGCATATCTCTTTCATTCTTTATATCGCATCTATCTTGGGGCTGGACAAGGTCTGCGCCCATTAGTACTACAAAGATGCCCCACGGTTAGTACTTCACCAACCCCAAACACTGATTTCAATCCAGACAAAGTAAGATTCACCTCTTCAAGCCTGGATAGAATTTTATCACAATCTTTTATATGATTTGCCACAAACTTGTGGCACCCTTTCGAATCCAAATCCCCATCTTTATCTTTTTCATCATCACAGCCTTTTATGGGCACATCATCCAAAAAAGGCATAGTTATTTGTGGTATGAAGTCTCGTAAGACTTTATTCATTCCATTCATCATATGCGCCACTGAGTTGGTGGCTCCCTGTGGTAAGGTGCACATCCTTACCAAACCCAAAGGAGTTTTCATTGTGGTCATGTCCCTGCTTTGTATATCCAGCTGGAACTGATCATATCCCGAATACAGATCACCCATAGAGTATATAGCTTTCCCTGCAAATGCTTCTGCAAACTCGTCCACAATTGGACCTGTTCCCACATTCCTGATTGTGACCTTGTTAACAGGTTGCATGTCTTGAATGAAGTGCAATGCTCCAGTTTTCTTTGGCACGGTAAACCATCTGTTGGAGTATGGAGCGCATGATGGCTCCAAAACTCCCATCCTGATCTTTTCTTTTAGTAATTCCATTAGCTTTGGCAAGAGAGCTTTTGGTACTGGAATCCGCCGCCGCCGCCGCCGCAGGTTCTAGGGCACATGTGGAACAGTGAAGATCACCATTGGCGCTATTACGCTTGGATCAACACAACCTATCTCATGCGGCTGAAAAGCAAAGGCCTTCCCATGTTTTACAAGCATCTCCTCAAAGCATTCCTTTTCAACTGGTAACAGGAAATCCTTGTCACCGATCTTCAGCTCTTTTAGGGTTTCTTGTGTAAACTTATGCCCAATTTTCTTCGGATCTCTGAGATTCGGTTGCATAGAGGCTTCATCTATCTTCTCCTTGCTTTCTGGTGGTGGCAGGGGCAAGGCAACTAGTTTCACCTTCTTTGCAACCGTTTTATACTTTGTATCAACATGAGCATCCATCTCACAATACATGTTTTTACATTCCATTCCCTCAAATTCTCGGATTATATCATACATCCCCACAGATGACACTTTTACCATCTCATTCCCACCCTCCTTTAAGCATGCGCTTTCCATGGCAAAAAGCTCACCCATAGTATCCACAAATGACACCTCGTCAAGCACACCTGAAATAAACTCATTTTTCTCCAAAAGACCACACTGCTCAAGACTTTTTTGTACATTTTGTACATATCGACATATACCATGTTGCAAATCCTTGCTTTTTACAAAGACTATTGACCCATAGCTAGAGAATCTCTGAAAGTTTGCTGAAAAGTTATTTACATTGATTGAGTCCTGCGAGAACTCATTGCCCCTTGTACCATTGCAATCCCACTTTACAATGGCACTTGGCCAAAATCCCTCATCTCCTTGTAGTTCATGAATTCTCTGTTTATCTTTGGGAGTGACTGTTCCTCGAAGAGACTCGTGGTTCCTTTCATGGTTGATGCAAACTGTCAAGAACTGAACAACTTTCTTGCCATCTTTGCTTCTTATTCTTGCATACGCCGAGCCATCGTCCAAGACTTTTGTCTCCATCCTCACAGCTGTAATATAGGGTTGCCCAAGGATAAGGGGATACGATGACATCTCCTGGATGAAGAAGTTCTGGTCATCTTTCACATCCCCTATAGTTACCCTTACATTTGGACAGGCTACATAGAGTTCTCCAGATGAGTTATTAGCCGCCTTAATCATCCACCTATGATCTACATCCATTGGCCACTTACATTTGTTGTAGATGTTTTTAGCCATAAGATTTATTTCAAACCCATGGTCGATTAGAGCGACATATGGTTGTTCCAAGTCTCCTATCTTGACAAGGGTTTCAGTGGTGGCCCTTGCCCAATGGTTCCTGGAGTAATGACTTTTTGCAAGAACTTCTTTTTCATCACCCTCATCCACAAAGCGCACTTGTCGTGCCCCTCCAGTAGAGTGACTGCATTCCACCACATTCTCTCTCTCTTCCTTTTGCTGTACCTGTACTCCATGAGTCTTGGAAGTGCTTGTCCCCTCCTGTGATGGAATAGATTCAATTATGGACTGCCTTTTCCTTCGTATAATATCAATTATCTCATCATGGAATTCTTTCTTTGCAATCCCCAAGACTTCCCCTAGTGTAAATTCCACCCTACTGTTTAGAATCCTCTCTTCTAGCACCTTTTTGAGGTCCGTTGCGGCTTGATTTTAGATTCTTCCTTTTTAGTTGGATTTAGGTATAATAATAGACTAATCATTTTGGTAAACTTATTTGAAAACTTTTAGTAATAGTTTCAGCCTTAAACGTTTATACAAAGAGTTTATATCTATTTGTGTTTTTTGTGATCTTGAATTAAGCCGCATTATGACATTTTCTAGTTGCCATTTACCTTCTATTAAGTTTGAAATATGTACTTATCTTCAAAATCTACTACATTGCGTATCTTAAATAGACTACTATAAGTACTCCATTGCGTATCTTAAACAGACTACAAGTACTCCAATTTCATTACATAATAATGAAGTTGTGGACTAAGTAGATCATAAATAATGAATAAATGTTTGATGTAATATTTTGAACAAATGATTGATCATTTTGGTTTTTAAAGTAGGGTTATCAAGTTTCAAATCAATCTAGCTATATATTTATAGTATATCATCTTTTTCATATTGCATATTATTTCCATTCTAATTCTCTTTAGTACATCACTTTATTATTGATAATAGTAAATAATCTTACTTTATGAAAATTATAGATGATCAATTATTATCTATGGTGATACTTGAATAATCAATATTGTCTATGGATATATTCAAATATTCAATTTGAATACATTAATTATAGAAATCACCTTGTGTGGGTGGGTATATAGAAATCATCAATGTATTCAATCTAAATACATTGATGATAGAAATCACCTTGCATGGGTGGGTATATGGAAATCATCAATGTATTCAATTTGAATACATTGATGATAGAAATCACCTTGTGTGGGTGGGTATATAGAAATCATGAATTTATTCAATTTGAATACATTGATTATAGAAATCACTTTGTGCGAGTGCATATACATTAATCATTTATTTCCATAATTATAGAACCAATATGTGCAAATATAGAAATCCTAAATGGTGATGTGCTTAGAGGAAAAAAACATTATAAAAAGAGATAATTTGAACTAAGTACAAATAATTAATCTATGTATCTATTGGATAACACTTTTTTGAGCTTTAAAGAAAAATAGCAAGTTATAATAGTAGATTATAATAACTAAATCCCTTGACTAACAAATTCTATAAATAATATTTTATCATAATAAAAAATAAAATCAATACAAAGTCATTTATTACTAAATATTAAAGTTGATAAAAATACCAATAGGAGTGTATAAATATTACTAAATAAATTTAATTTAATAAAAATACCAATAAAAGTGTATGAAAGTGGTGAAAATATATAAAAAGGTGTTTCAGTCCAATTATATGCACTAGGTAGCAGAATAGAAATATAATGTTGAAATGTAGGTATCTTTATATACACAAATATGGAGAGATATATACCTATAATGATTTTTTAAAATTATGACTGATTTTAATTTACCCACATGCTAAACAATAGTCATAAAGAAGCTAGTTTTTATAAAGTTGTCCTCTTTGATCATTTAAAAAATGAAATATATTATCTGATTTCAAGGTGAATTTAGAAAATAAAAAACACACTTCTCATTATGATAACAATCTGAAGAAGCCATTAAAAAATGTCAATATTGATTTTCATGTAATTTCATAAAATACTACGTTCTTTGGAATTTTTGAGGAATCTTGAATAGGTTATGTTTTTCATTACCTAATGAATCCATAATAGTTTTTGTGTTGTAAAAATCTAAGGTAAATTTTTACCTTGTCTTAAAAAACGCGAATAAAATTTAACATTTTTTAGTTATAAAATCAATAAATCATACAATTTTGATTCAGAAAAATCAGTTTTACTCTAACCTTTTCTTTTCCTCAATGGCTAGGGAAAATGTTTTTTCAGCCTTGCTTGTTGAAAGTGCACTACAAGAGATCTACCCATCACCAATATTTTGTAGCAACGTTTTTAAGGAGATAGTTTATTTCAAGCATGGCATTGTGATCTTATGGGACTTGGTATATGTGTCAGTAATATCATCGGTAATACTCATCGATATAAATTAAAATAAGCATCCAAAAATGCATCCAAATAAGTGTTGGTACATGAGTCTAAATGAGCGTCATATATGCGTCGATATTTGAAAATAAATTTACTTAGTGTATTTTATTAAAAAAACTATTAATTAATCTATTTTATTAAGAAATATAAGAGAAAATTTATGATTATTCATCCTAGACAAGGTATGCGGCTACAAATAGGTTAATTGCTAATACAGACTTCGTATCTCCTATATCTTCAAACGTGGGATTAAAAAGGAATTCATTACCATCCATAGAAGGATGTGCAGATATACTATCAATAGATCATGATGAGTCCTCCTCATGCTCTATCAGTTGATTCTCAATGAAATCATCATCCATAAAATTTACGTTATGAGCATCTCTTTGATTACCCTCCAAAGCATCAGGGATATCATCACCTTCTTCCATTTCCCCCTCAATATCTTTCTCTTCAAACATGTTTTTTCTTGGAGGTGCAACTTGTATTACATACCACTATAATTATTCTAGAAATGTGGGTTGAAAGATTACATGGTCCATATTATAAGATCTATTACATTTTTTCCATTCTATAACAGCAAAAAGCTAATATATAAAAGAAAAATAATACACATTTTCTTAGAAATTATTAGCTTCTCATAATGTTATGGTAGTACAAATGTATCACGACCATCTTTCCATAACTTTGTTGAGTTGATATAGCAAATAATCCAGTTAAATATCTCTTTTGATTGTTGCTTTTAGGCCATCAGATAGGTGAGATAATTATGTGTGTACTAGAAAGAGTTGGTGACCCCTTGTGGAGGTTGGGTTGAAATGTGAGAGAGAAGGTCCTAATTGCTTCTAATTGGCTTTGTCTTAGGACACAACCAACCCATGCATAGAAACAAGGTCATAGTTAACTGTCCACGGCTAATTTATGGTAATATCTTTTTATGAATAGTTAATGATAATCAAATGCACTCTTGTTTTGGAACAATAGTTATATATATATATAACTCCAAAAATAGCTTTACAACAAAACCTAGTTATAAGCTCATATCCACGAACTCTACATGTCCATATTAAGAAGACTACATATCAAACTCCATCTATCATCTTCTAAGATAAAGGATGACTTCTCCTAGGAGATTTGATAACCCAGCTGAATACAAGCTTCCAAAATATCTTCAGTTATACACCCTTTCGGAGACTACTTCTCCAAGACTTCTCCTTTTTTATTCATATTTTTATTGTTTTGCTTGTTTCCACGAGTTTCTCACTAAAAGCCATATAGATGTAGTCAATCTGCTTTTATTCACATACCACCTCTTTGTTTTGGGTCCAAACTTCAGAGGTTTTAGTTTAAAATCCAACCCATAATATAGGCTTGAAACATAACAAGAGCCTGTTAGGTTTACCTAGTATGCATGACAGTCCCCCTAGAAGATATAGAGGTCAAGGTATGCCAATTTTTAGGGTGTGAATTAGATGTACCATCTCATCCTTATTTAGCTTGTTCACATAGGATACATACCAACACATGTATATACATTTATGCATCAACTGTTATCACATCTAGCCCAAGAGAGATTCCATTCGGAAAGATAATATAGTTCCTGGTATTTCATATTTCCCACAAAGAGCAAAACCGCATTATGTTGAAGATTAAGTCAACAGCCCCATCACTGACTTCACATCTCCCTAAAATCCAATCCCCCCACTGGCCTTTTATTCCTATGTTATGAGACATACCCATTTGCCAATTCTTCCCCATGCCCCTCTAATGGCTAGACAATCCCAAAAGGCATGCTTCCCATCTTCCAAAGCAGTCTTGTATCTAGGGTAGAAGACACTAGTAAAATTTCTTTGGAGGCCAATAGGTAAAGCCCACATACATATTCCCTCCATAAGAAAACCTGAGACTTTACAGGAATTCCAATCGCTGATCATTTTTCTTTACACCTCCTCTTCCATCTACTAGGACACCAGTTCACCCTCCAAAGTTTATTGCAATACTCTACATTTATCTCACTTTTTCTTAATTCCTCATACAAGACCCTAGTTGTCCTTTTATCTGGCTTAGCACCATTAAACTAGGCCCAGACCTTGGTCCAACAAGATTCGTCAAAGGTTGTGGATTTCCATCCCATTTGTACATCATCCAATACGTGCCTCATACATTTCCCTTCCCTTCATTAGGAAAAATTTGGACTAAAAAAGGGGCCTTGTAAGGGCTCTCTCTCTATTTCATGAATCAAGGAAAAGTGCAAAAAGAACTATAAAATATTAGCTCTCTCTCCCTCTTCTTTTAGGATCTAAAAGATCATGTTTTGGCTATATTATAATAGATTTACCTTTTTTTTTATTCTACCAATATCTTTGTCTAAGATTGGGACCAGATTTTGAAGATAACAAAAAGTGTTTTTTTATTTGAACTTAAAATGTGCAGCTTGTTAATGTGACTCTTTTGATTAACCTCTTAGCTTTTTCCTTTCAAACTCTAGTAAATTTGATAGATTTAAGCTCTTTTTACATTTCAATTAAGAAATTTCATATATCTACATGTAGACTTTATATTTTTGAATTATTTTTTATCCACACATAAATTAGGGCCTAAAGAGCGTGTCTGTACATTTTTCCCAATTTCTATTCAGTTTACAAGCCTTTTTTTTAACTTTGAGAGTTAGTCTATATGTTTTTAGTTAACCATTATGTTTTTAAGGCTCTTTTTTGTAGGTCTATGAACGGATTAGGGTATTGTTTTGAGTTTTCCTCCTTTGTAGAGGAGAAATTTGAATCTCTGTTTAAGGCCTTTAAATTGTTTAGCTTGCCTCTATTTTTTTGAACATCTCTTCCTTTCCCTCCATTTCCACATTTGTGGCACTGATCTTCTCTCAAGCATTGAGATTCATGATGAAGGGTGTGTTGATTTTTTGGTGCCATTTGGTTGGAACCAAAAACTCAGCTTTCACTTCATTAAGCTTTCTGTTCAGAGATATCCATTGTGCTACAACTTCAAAGAATAATAAAGCTATGGAGGTTTGGTCTATTTTATGTTTTGATATCTTCTTATGGTTTTCTAATATAGTTTTCTTTTCAATTAATGTTTAATGTAATGGTAAAATATTTAAGTTTAATATTATACTCTACTTTACTGACATGATTCAATGTTATGTAAATTATTATACTAAATTTCTTAAAATGTTTTATAGTTAAGCGTGATGTTATGCTTTAATTAGTGTGCTTAATATTATGATTTAATATGTTGTTATTGTTACTGTTATGGCTTACTATGTTAAGTTAACTTTTAATATGTTATATTTATCTAGTTTTGCGAGTTAAGAATTAATGTTATGTTTTTTTATTAAGATTCAATGGTTAAATTTTTGTAGTATAAGTTTTGTGGTTAATTTTATGTATATTCTCAATACAAGATGTAGGAAGGAACAGGAAAAGAGATATACACTTTCAATTATATGTTGAGTATGCACCTTTACATAAGAGGACGTAAGAAAATATAGTGTAACAAACAATGATGCAACGACAAAGAGATGCAGGTAAAAAAAATTTTGATCATTCGGTAGAGGGATCAATATATCCACTTGATCCTCTTACTGAGCAGCCTCCTCAATTTTTAGGATTAATATCTTTTATTAAGTATATATGTGAGGGTCATGCTGGTTTGCTAGGATACACAAAAAGACTTGTCAACCAAGTATATAGTGTTTATACATCTACTCAACACCTATTAAAGAATAAGGAAGCAAGGATTGTGCAGCTCTCAAATGCATTGATCGAGTAGGAAACTGTGTATAATAAATTGCAAGATGCAATGCATGTTTTTCAAATAGAAAATGTTCAGTTGTCTATTAATGTGCAAAGTTTAGAACAAAGGAATAGGAAGATACAAGCTATGCTAGAGAAGTTGATTCCATTAGGGCCATATAAGCGTGTGAATCAACTAAAATAAATGGATAAATTGGTCATTGGAGGTGGTCAATGGAAGCGTCGAATTAGAGCATGCAAGAACATTAGACAAATGGTTACCAATCCAGATGTTGAAGTTGATATGGAAATTTTAAAAGTACTCACAAAAGGCATTGTAAAGTTTGCACTCCAATCTTCCAAATTTAAATCAGTCTCTAAGGACATAGCCAGAAATTGTTTAGGTGAGCAAGTCTTTCACACCCAATGATATTCACTCACAATCGTATGCTATGATTTACAAGCAATTGGATAAAGGGTTTAAGATCGTGTTAAAGAAAAAAAGAGTTTTACCTCTTCCAAAGCCCTATCATGTACTAAACTAGGCAAGAAATTTGTTGAAGAGTGAGCTTGACCCTTATGAACAGAGCGTTGAATCATAATATGCAATGGTTAGATTCTATAATATGATGTGGTTGAAGTATGTGGTGGTGTGTTAGAAATTGTTATTAAGCTTGATGAAAGTGAAATTGTAAAGGATCAAAAGCTAGAACGAGTAAGCTTGACCCTTATATGAACAGAGTGTTGAATCATAATATCTTGTCAGATCATTCAGATTACTTTAGTGTGCAGAGCAAAAATGAAATATGGTGTCTTGCTACATTTGAGATACCAAAAGAATATCATGAGATATTCAAGGTTTTCTTCAATTTAACATAGATACTAGAAGTTGTGAGACGTCAATGTGGTGGGAAAATTTTAAAGGTTGATGATTTTGGTGAGTACTTAGTGGAATGGCATCTTGCAGGAGATCTAAGAACTTTGAAGTGCATGTTTGGTGTGTCAAATGGTTCCAATACAAAATTCCCTTGTTTGCATTATATGCGATCAAGAAAAAAAGACAATTAAAAAAAAAACATTGGAGTGAAGAGACATGCATAGATGGTGTCCCAAACCATGACCAGCTTGTCTACTAGTAGATCCAAAGTGGGATCCTAGTCTTAACATTCCCTTGACCCACAGTCCATTTTTGCACTTTTGCATGCCATGGTCAAAATTATTGAGAACTTGGTGTTTCAATATGTGTGTTTTGCTTACAAGATGCAGCCCACTTCAGCTGCTCAAGCCTTATGTAGTAAAGTAGAAGAATCTTTATCAGAGATTGGATTACATCGAGGCCAAGTAAAAATCAAGATAGATGAGAAAAAGTCTAGTGAAAATGGGAATTTACCATGTAAACCATGTTTTGGTGGAGTAAAAGCAAGAAAATTTCTTTCTACCACCAAAGAATGAAAGCCTCAAAGTGTTAGTGAGACAACCAGAGACTCGTATGATGGATTGAAGAAGTTGCATATGGTTGTTCCTGATCAGAGTAATGGAGGAATGATGCAGTTAGCAAAGGCTAATGTGTGGATATTGCACTCGACAAATTGGCACCACTAATGCAAAAAATAACCTTCGCATTGGATGATGCAAAAGAATTTACATCAGCTGTTACTAAATTTTATGACTCTCAGTGGACAGAAGCTTGGAATTCAAGTAGCATCACACATTACATGGTAAGTGAAAGATCCCTGTCCCCACTGCACAACGAATTCAGGGGTGCTAGCAGCGGAAGTAGCACTTCTTGCGCAGGTTAGGGTCCCTCACTCAGGGCCTCGCCCACCACGGATATCCGGACAAGAGACTAATCCCTCGGTTCTTCTAAAACCAAACCCGAAAAAACTTCCCTCACCCAGAAAGCACAAGCGATTCCTCCAGGATAAAATTTACTCTAACGTAGTCAAAAGCCTTAACTAACTGAACTGATTTGACCGAGCTCGTAAGTCCCCTCGGGGGGGTCACTGTATGTAAATCCTCTATATCACGTGCGTTTAAGGCCTATTTAAAAAGTCCCTTATCTGTGAATTTTTTAGTGAATATAATGTTTCCTTTCCTATTCAAATCTGTAATTTTTTTTAAAATACAATAAATAAATCCCCTCTGTAAATTTATTTCTGTAAGTTTTAAATATTTAAAATGTCCTTCTGTTGAACCCACGTGATACTTATATATTTATACGAGTACCCCCCCCCCCCCCCCCCCCGAGTAAGTCCCATAGTCAGATCAAGGAGAATATTACACTTGGATCATAGAGACCAACACTTTTTTCCTCATTGAGAGACACAGTCATTGATTCTTTTCCATAGAACAATTTTTATCCGGTATTTACTTCATCTATCGTACCATAATAGAATTGAGTCTTATTTTAGGGATCCATCAATCCAGCCTAACCCCATCGAGTCCCGTGGGTTAGCCAACCGCCCAACCACTATAGTGATGGGATCCAATTAAGAATTTGGTAAGGTTTTGTCCCGGATACCAGGGAAAAGAGTTCCCAGGTCCCCTAGTCGGATATTCATGCAAACTTAAAACTAGTCACACCACTTACACACCCAATATGAAATTGCCTTTTTTCACAGAATCAACTATCTTTAAAAACAATCATTTAATGAAACCATTGTGTCACTGATCATAATCCTCAAATTCTTTGGTTGAATCCTTATTTCCAATCATTTCTTCATCGACGTATCTATGGCATCATTAGCAACCAGAACGCTCTCACCACCTATCCACTTAGGGGCCTTTTTGATAGTTCCTAGTTCATAGTAACCAGCAATATATTCACATATCAAAAATGGAATTCTCCGTCAGCTCTGCTGTTACAACTTTAACAGTTAGGTCTCCACATGATCTCATTCACAAGATGGTCAAAATTCTTCCCTAGCATTCTTGACATAAAATAGTCATTTAAAAATAGGTCATACATACAGTTTCTATAACGAACTCTCGCCTTTTCACATTGTTCCATCATCAATCCACATTATTTAATTCCACAACCATTTCATAAGTATTCCTATTCTCATCCAGTCACATCATTTTTATCTCATCACATCTTTCCTCAATTTAACCTCATCAGATCTCATCCACTTGCATCTACCCATATCCACATCTCATCACATCACATTCATTCACATCTCATCCATTCAGACCACATCACATTCACTCACATCTCATCCATTCAGACCACATCACATTCATTCACATCTCATCCATTCAGACCACATCACATTCACTCACATCTCATCCATTCAGACCACACCACATTCACTCACATCACATCCATTCAGATCACATCACATTCTCTCACATCACATCTCATTCATTTTACCTCACATCTCATTTATTGTCATCTATCCCGATTCACATCCCATCACATCACATTCATTCATATCCATCATATTCACATTCATTCAAATCCATCATATTCACATTCATTCATATTCATCACATTCACATTCATTCATATCCATCACATTCACATCCACATTCACATCACATCTCTTTCCATCACATCACATTCTTTGACATACACATCTATATCCATTCTTTCACATGCTCATTCACATCAATTCTTTCACATATACATTCACATCCATTCTTCACTTATACATTTACATCCATTTTCATCACATATCCTCCACTCATATCCCATATCATTCATTTACATCCTGATTCACATGACATCACATCTCATCCATTCATTCACATTTATCTGATTCAAATCACATCTCATCCATTCATTCACATTTATCTGATTCACATCACATCTCATCACATTTATTCACCTCTATTCACATCACATCCATCCATCCATTCATTCACATCTATCTAATTCACATCACATCTATTTACCTCTCATTCTCATCACCTCTATTCACATCACATCCATCCATTCATTCACATCTATTCACATCACATCCATCCATTCATTCACATCTTATCTCATCACATCTATTCACCTCATATTCTCATCACTCCTATTCACATCACATCCATCCATCCAATCATCATCTATCCGATTCACATCACATCCATCCATCCAATCATCATCTATCCGATTCACATCACATCTCATCACATCTATTCACATCACATCCATCCATCCATTCATTCACATCTATCTAATTCACATTTTATCTCATCACATCTATTCACCTCATATTCTCATCATCTCTATTCACATCACATCCATCCATCCAATCATCATCTATCTGATTCACATCACATCCATCCATCCAATCATCATCTATCTGATTCACATCTTATCTCATCACATCTATTCACCTCATATTCTCATCATCTCTATTCACATCACATCCATCCATCCAATCATCATCTATCTGATTCACATCACATCCATCCATCCAATCATCATCTATCTGATTCACATCTTATCTCATCACATCTATTCACCTCACATTCTCATCACTTCTATTCATAGAATTTAAACATAGAATTTCGGAGAATTCTAATTTTTGATATCAAGATTCTAATTTTGAAATAAAAATAAATCTTTTATGCATCTTTTTATGCATAAATTCAATTTTAATGAGAATAACGCTTTTGAAATAAAAATAAATCTTTTATGCATCTTTCTATGCATAAATTCAATTTTAATGAGAATAACGCTTTTGAAATAAAATAAATCTTTTATGCATCTTTCAATGCATAAATTCAATTCAAAGAAAATAACACTTTTATAATTAAAAAAAATTCAATATGCATCTTTCTATGCATAGAAATTAATTTTAATAATTAATATCAGTAATATCCATGCATATTCATAAGTGAATATGTACATGGAGTAAATTAGAATATTTCTTTTAGAATGCACAAACGGTGGAAATTACTCTTTTGGAATAATATAAAAATGAACTTTCTTTTCCATAAAATTCTACAAAATTTTGCCATAACCTCCTTTGTATGGATGATCATTTCTCATTTTTAACATTCTATTTCCAATTTAAATTAACCCTAATGTAAAGGACTCTAATCTACATAATTTTTAATTTCCAAGAGAGTAAACAATAAGAAAAGTTTAATTAATCTTTTTGTTAAACATTCTAGGATAAAGAAAGGCTGAATTGTAAAGAAAAGAGAAGGGGATGGCCTTTTCATCAAGGCATAGCATCAGAATTTACTTTAATCATTTATAAAACAAGAAAAATCAAGAAATCCATAGATTTAAAATTAAAAAGTAAGAAAAATTTAGCTTACATGGAGTTGTAAGCTTTCCTTTGGCTTGAGGGATTGAGGGTTCTACTCTTGTTTGAAGCAAGAGTGGCCACCAATTATTTTGGAGAGGATTAAGCCAAAACAATTGAATTATCAAGAAAATTCAATGTAAATGGCTCTGGGTAGTAGTAGAGTAAAAGTGCATAAACACTATTAACCTTTTACAAATGGAGAGGCTTCTATTTATAGGAAAAAATGAGCCTCTAACCAAGCAAACTAATTCTAGAATTTTCTAGATCAGTTCGGTCAATTTTTGACCATTTTTGGGTCAGTTTAGCTTACTTTTTGGATCTAGTTGAAATAGGAGAGAGGAGAGATGAAAATATCTCATTATTTATGAGTTTAAATCTCCTCCACACATGTGCAATAGGTTCCTCCTTCATGAGGGGAAGTCCCCACACTGAGGTGTCAAAAATGCATCATTTCCTCTAAATATCTCTTCTTTTTTAACTAATAAACCTTGTCCTTAGACAACTCTTCATCTTATGTGAGTATTTACTCATTTTTGGGGGATTTTCTTTTATTCTTCAATTTATCTCCTCCCTACATTTGGATTAATCTTATTGGTCCATAGGAACCTTAATTGGAGCATAATTCAAAAATTTCTAAAAATTTGGACCCTTAGACTAAGGTCCTTTATACCTATTTTTTATTAATTCCAATTGCACATTGGAAAGTTCTTTTTGAATTTCTATTTCAAGAAAAACCATTTTAGACACTAGGACGATTTTATATTCAAGAATATCTTAATTTTGAATTACCTCCCTCTAGACATTTTCTCTCTCTGTAGGCCAAAATAGGATCTTTCTTTTATTTTAGAGAGGGGAATAACTATAAGATTTGAAGGGGAGGTTCTTATGCCTGCACACCTCAAAAGCTGGAGGGAGGAATCTTACAGTAAGAGTCATTTGAAATCTAGTATTTTAAATGTATACATTTTGTTTTTCAGTGTTTTGAGTATGCATATGTTGATTGGAAATGCAGCATATCTTGAAGGCTCATGGTCCATAATATGCTAACGACGAGGAAAGTTTGGCAATATGGTCTACACAAGGCATGGAGTGATCACATTGGCAAGCTCGATGTGGATTTCAAAAGGCAATGGCTCATGGAGGTGGAATACATGATGCTAATCCCATGAGACAGTTACTCGAATGGTGGTATAGGAGTATAGAGATAAGGTATGAGGAGAAGCTGTTAAAGTCCATACGTAATGATTTAGAAGCTGTCAATAGAGCGAGACGTTTAATCAAAAAGGTACACTATGAGAACTCAACAAGCAAGACAACACCATGAAAATTGGTTGAGGTCTTAGGAAAGGATTGGTAGTCAATGTAAATGTAGAGTACAATCTAATGATGGTAGTCTTTAGCAAATGTAGAACCTTGTAACTTGGTGCAACGAACGATTGAATAAAAAGTTAATAATGCTAATGTTAGTAGTCCTATTAAATTGTGAGAATGATACTTTATTTTATATATATATATATATATATATATATATATATTTTGTGTGTGTGTGTATACACATACATATATGATACTTCATTTTTTATATTTGTGTGTGTGTGTGTGTGTGTGTACACATACATATATGTGTGTACACACACACACACACACACACACACACATATATATATATATACGTACATATATGTGTGTACACACACACACACACACACACATATATATATATATACGTACATGTATATTGTCCTTAGTATCTCATATCAAATTTGTGAATATAAAGTCATCTCACTTCACTTCACTCTCAAGAAGTAGTATGGCATGCACAAAGAAGTCTGCTCATAAAACCCTAGGTCGTACTCACACACACACACACACACATATATATATGTACATGTATATTGTCCTTAGTATCTCATATCAAATCAGCCATCTTCCACCATGGCAGATGGGCTCAGACCAAATAGCCTATCGTCTTTCAATTCACACAGCCTTAGATTGCATGTACTTAGCCATCTTCTTGATCTACCCATTTTTGGTAATTCAAAGACCCTGAAACTCAAAACATGTTGGGTATGCCGAGCCACCTACAAGCTCGATAAAATGGGTTTGAAGCGGCGATCTTCGTAAATAAGGAGGGAAACACCCTGCCACTCGTCACCTCCTATCGGATTCTAGGATAAGTGTCGATGGGCCGGGGAAAGTCCAATTTTTTTTTATTGACTTCCTTTCATGATTGAAATGGAAGCTCCTTCCTTCGTCTTTCGGTATTTGACCCTTCGATGCGATGGTGTCCACCACCTCTAGACGTGGTGAGGCTTGTAAAGGTGACTACAAATCCAGGCCTCCACACGCCAACCTTCAGCTGGGGGCCTAACAGGCCTTAGATCAGCCCTTTTTTTTGGTGTTCCTCAAGCCTAGATCTATGCACACATACAGTTTCATTCAATTTAAAAAACTTGAAAATTTTTAGTAAATTCAAAAATTTGATAAATTCAATTTTGATTTTTTTAAAATGGCTATATTAACAAAAGTTCCCCTCATTTTGTTCTTTTCTTGTCTATCCTCTTTTTCATTCATGGCTTGCACAAAGAAACCCCTACACACAAGGTGTGGCATGCCAAAACAAAGAGAGAAGGCCTATGCCATCACCACAAGACTCCGACACACGCAGAAGCCAAAAACCTCCTCTCAACAGGCCCAGAATCCTCCTTTATACCTCAGCCAAGCCCCACAGGAGCCCAAGGAGGAGCCCCAGCCCTAGCCCTAGCCTCAACCTCAGCCCCACCCATAGTCCTAGCCGCCTCACCTCAGCCCCACCCACAGCCGAGCCCCAACCTCAACCTCAGTCCCACCCACATCTGTAGTCGCAACCTCAAACTCAATCTTAGCCATAGCCCTGACCGCGGCAGAGTGAAGACACAGAAAATGGAAATGGATGCCGGGTATTGTGGCCTTGCAGGAAATTAGGCACTATCAAAAGATAGTGCACAACTTAATTCCTAAGGAAACCTTCATGGAGAGTCGTACGAGAAATTCACGATGAATTAAGATTGAGCGACAATCGTAAATTTGGGGCTCGACAAGCAAATTCCCATTTGCCATATAGATGAACAACATAAGCAATGGGTGGCTATGGAGGCTTACCTAGTTCATTTGTTCGGTGATACCTTAATAGCATCTATACATAGAAAGAGGGTCACCATCACCGAAAAGGACATGCAGCTAGTTCATCACTTGCGGAGATGGAGGGATACTCCTAGAGATGATAGATGCTTGTAAATATACTAGTCTTTTGTAGTCGTATAACTATGTAACCATCAATATATAATTTGATGACCTTGATGAATATGAAGACCTTGTCTCTGCTCCTTGTGTTGTGCTTTTGTTAGTTTTCTATCTTGTTGTAAGTTTATTGAAATTATTATTTTTAAATTGTGTACAATTGATTTTAATGTGTCAACCACAATCTATCTACCATATCAAGTTTAATTTTTTAACACTTAGATATAGAATCAAAAAATTAAAATTGTATTAAATCAAATGAGAAAATAATGCAAAGATAAAAAAGAAACCCAATTTGTATTACTGTAAATAGTACAAAAGATCCATGATTGTACTAAAAAATAGAGGCTATGATCTCTGCCTCTTGCTACTTGGCTCATTAGAAGATGAAGGAGGGGCTTTGATAGCTGGGAGAAAAATTACCTCCCCCGCAAGCTCCCTTTGGTTTGATAAGGGATTGTGTATCCCTACAATGTGTCCAACTACCACAAGGGCTTGTAGTGCACCCCCCTGTTGCTCTGAGTACAGAAAAATCAACTTTGAGCATTGTAAGAGCACGACTTTCTCCAAGCTAAATGTTGTAGGGATAGTTTTAAAAGAAGCAACTTTAGTTAAAGCTTTCAACTTCAAAAAACTATTTGAGATAACCGATGAGCATGTCTTTGTGGTGGAAGATCCATGAAATATTGGGAGAAAGCAAGAAAGAGGCACTTACCTTGGAGAGGAAGAGATGATGGAATAGCCTTGAAAGAAGAGGTGTGGTGGGAGGAATAAACGTGTTGTAGACGTAGCTTCTACATGTACAACCTATTGGAAGTAGATAATTTAGGCGGGAGTCTTAGTTTTCAGATTGCTGCTCATTGGGCAATGGGTTGTCGCTGCTCAGCAGAGTGAAATAATGCTACTGTCGTCACTGTGTAACAGTGAAGTCTTGGGTAATTTTTTGTATAAATCCTAAATTAGTTTTGGCCAGGTTGAAGATGTTTGACAATGATCATCAACAAGGGACGAAAGTTGGTTTTCCGAGACATGGTTAAGAGAAAAAATTCGTTGTGTATGTGATCGATTGTTTGCAAGGGCCAATATATACGATAACATCATATAACAATTGAGCATGTCTAGATATATAGTCTTCATGAGGCATTGGCATGACCAAGTGCAGATGATGACATGGAGGAGAATCATAGGAGAGTGCTTGCTTGGTAGCATGCCACACTATTCGGTGACATCGGGTAGAGTGAGGAAGGTGGCAAGGCTTCATATGGAAAGCATGGTTGAGACTCATCTTTCTTAACTAATAAATGAGGTGCCTTTACCATTGCCACATAAGGAGGAGAAGAATCTCATCATGGAGGACATGGTGAATGACTTCTTTGGATGGAAGGTCATAGATGATAGTGAGTAAGCTCCAATGTCACAAGAGGAGGAAACATGACATAGAGAGGCAAGCACCCCTTTATATGAGGAATGTTCATACTCCACACTGTGAGAAAACTTGGAGCCATTAAACTTGCTAACAACTTATGGATGGAGTGATATAAGTGTCACCAATCTTCCTTTAGTAAGACCGTCTCATTCTATTCTCTCAAATACAAAATGTTTCATGTTCTATATACTCTCATTGCTAATATTTTGACATATGTTGTCTTATGTTATGTTGTAGGCTTCTCAAAATCTCTTACTGAACTCACAAGATGGGTGTCCTAAAATGCTCTCTATCCTAGTTATGGATTACATAAAATACACGCATGTCCCAATGATTGCATGCTATTTAGAGGGGTTAATAAAGATGCAACATAATGTCTACAATATGGGGAGAGCTGCTATAGGGATGATTTACAAGGGGATAAAGTTTCTCGGAAGGTTTTGAGACACTTTCTCTCGGGGGGGTTCACTATATGTAAACTCTCAATATCATGTGCGTTTAAGGCCTAATTTAAAAACCTCTTATCTGTAATTTTTTCATGAATAAAACACACCCTTTTTCTATTCAATCTGTAAATACCCCCTTTAAATGGTACCCTTCTGTATGTAAAACATGTGTAAAAAAGGGATTTTAAAAACCCTTTTTGTTGAACCTACGTATTACGCTTACATATTTATGAGTGACCCCCCTCAAACACTTTCCTATCATTCCTTGCATCCAACACGTGTTTAAATTTAAGGGGATTACAGAACTCATGACATGGCATGCTACTCATCGCTCAAGGAACTAATCCCCTTAGGCCACACAATTTTGGAGAGGGATTGGATCCGGCCAAGGTGGAAGCCACTATCACCTTGCGCAAGCCCACTTATGCAACGCAGCTGAAGACTCTGGAAGCTGAAGGCTTTTCTACCAAAAAAAAAATCAATTTTTGGAAGATCTTTTCACAATTTCTTTACCCTTTGCAACATTTAACCCATCCCATGTGGCCGGCCTCATTTTTTTTTTTAAAAAGTCTTTAATGCAGTGAAGCAAGAAGCAGTGTCTCGTGCCCCCGTCTTGAAGTAGCGAGAATGGGACCTCGCGATCTTTATCACTCCCGGCGTAAGTCCACATGCCTTGGGGGATATTCTTATATGCAAAAAGGTGAGGCTCGGTACACGTGATCGAGTTAGGCAAGATATACTAGGAAAGAGCTTCCATGTGTGGTAGGAGATGGAGACGACTGCAGCAGACCGAGGCCAGAACGAAACACTTTTCATGTGTAAGTCCCATTTGGGAGTGTTCCAAATCTAGACTATCGGGGGTGCATTTTAGTCCTTGTATCTTGTGATGGATGTGTAACAATAGTGACATGATCACATACATGTGTTGTAACATAACGTACTATGGTGTTAAACTTTTGGTTCAATATATATAGGGCTTTGTAGAGGTGTACAAAAGGCCACTTTAGCCCAATAGTCAAAATTTAGGATTTCTGAACATCATTGGATCCAAATGAATCTCAATCAAGTCAAATCAAGGTGACTAGTTGATGAGGCACTACATATGTGAGGTATCATAATAGGAAATCATCTTTCCAGTATCTCTTTCAAGAAGCATATGATTTGGGTGTGTGAAGTAGACTCCTGCCAAGCAGGATGGTCTACAGACATGTACATACACTATAGATAAGCTTACTCAATTCCAAAACTAGATCCAGGACTTAAGGTTCCTTAAGGGGATAATTTTGCATCATCCTACTGGATTTGGGGGTGTAAGGACCAATAACGTGTGAACAATTTAAAGAAGAAGGCTAATCAGATAGATTCTTGTCTAGATTGCAGAAATCTTGATAAGTTGATGTAAGGGGTTTCCAACTTTAAATGGGGTCAAGATGTTGAATATACATGTGTCATATGCACGCAGATGGACATGCTAATCCCTGATTTACAGTCTCAAGTAATAGTTCTTCTAAAGACATCATCTTCACACAAAATAGACTACAAGAGGCTCAAATTTGACTTTGAGCTCTCAAGGATAGTTTTCCTCAGACACACAATAGATTAGGTGAGGGATAAGAACGTAATACAATTAAAATTATCATGCAACAATAATGTACCCACTGCATCTCTTTAACATTATCTTATAATCATGTTCATCCTCCATCCTCATTCTCCAAAAATAGAGCATTCAATAAGGATTTGAAAAATGGCACTTGAATAAGTGCCAAAATTCCTAAATTAATCTTATATAACAAACATGGGTTATGCTTTTAAGTCTCGGTACTTTTTCACGCTGCATATGCAAGACTAGAGATATGTTCAAAAGCTTATGATGAACATCTTATGCTTGAACACATTTGGAGTTCTATAGCTAGTTAGAGAGCTTAGATTACAAGTTTTAAGACTAATCTAGATGAGTTATTTGGATAGAATCACCAATAAATCTCAATGTCTTCCTTGAGCAATATTTCTTTTTCCCATTGGTTGGAAATATAGTTTTGTGAGTAGAGCAACATGTGTGAAATGTGTGTCTCAACTCACAACTCATGCTGGTTTGTAATCTTATACAAGATTTCAAATGAATTTCATGAGAACAAATGCCATGAACTTATTAAATCCAAAAGGTAACACTACAACAACAAGAGGGGTTAGCGGCGGTTATACTATGGCTTTTATAAAAGGATCTAGAAAAGTGTCAGGACGTAAGCATTGCTATTTTTTCAATGCTATAACTACCACTATATCACACATTATAACCGCCCTATATCCCATGCTATAAGCGCTGCTATATCCCACACTATTTTTGTCACTCAACGGCTGTCAAAAAACATCAACATCGCTATTTTTGCTGCTCACACTGGCATTGATAAAAACACCAATGTCACTATTTCCTTTGCTCAGCGACGCTAATAAAAAAATGTTAATGTTGCTATTTTTGCCACTCAATGGTGTTGTGAAAAACAATTGTGGTAGATATTTGCCCCAAAAAAACTTTAATTTGATATATTGAAGGAAGTTCTAATTTGTACAAACATATATATCGACATATGAAAATACATTTGCAACATAGTAACTCTTAAAACCTTAATTGTAGAAAAAACCCAAACACCATACAAGGTGAGTCACATCCAAAATGGCATAACAGGTGAGCTACATGGAGTATGGAGTTACATAACATTAAACACAATAGGCCGGTCTCTATGCATCCTTCTTCTCCTCCTTCTCATCATCATCATCCGCCTCGTCCTCCTCACCTATTGCCTCTTCATCATCTTCAGATTAAGTACACAAAGGCACATGGCATACCCACCCAACCTAAAGGCTTTTCCAAAGGATTGCAATATTGAATGGCTTTGAGACGAACCTTTGTGGATCATATATTGCATCATCCTATGAGGGAAATCTTAGGATTTTAGGGTATTAGGTAAGTTATATGCTCTTTGTATCAGCTCTGATAGTGCTGGAGTTTTTTCTCTCTTTTTTTCTCTCATTTTGCATTGTATTTCTTTTCACTACCATGATGAGACATTCCATGGACTTTATGACGTAACGCTTTTCTTTGTCTCATAGGTCATTCTGGCCTAAATTAGTAGACGTTAATGTAACTTTATTTCTTTATGTATGTGATTGGATTAGGATTAGCACTATAGCTTTAGATTTTCCTATTACTTTCTTTTATTTTCAGTACCATAAGATGATGTATGCCATGGGCATGATGTAACCTTTTGGTCTCATAGGTCCTTTTGGCCTTTTGTAGACATTAATACAACTCTCTCTCTCTGTCTCTCTCTCTCTCTCCCTGACATGTATGTTTGAGAGAGAGATGTGGTACCTACTATAACAAACATGCTAAAAATTTAAACAAGAAATTTACTACTTTTCCATCGAGTCACAGTAGATATTGACCCACAATTTATGGTAGTCTTCTAGTGCTAGAAGCACAAAGATCAATTTTGCAAAAAAGATGATGTTCAAGTGTTTCTTCATTTTCCCTAGAAAAACAAGAAAACATTGCATTACAAGATGAACACACTAGTAGTTTCTAGCATTACTAACAATATAGAGTCCCATCACTAGTTTTCTACTCCTAACAATGCTTATTTTTCACTTTGTTATTTGTGCTAGAATTATTTTAAAATTTTTCCTAGTTCTCATTTCTACTAAAAATTTATATTTGCTAAAAAAGTCTAATTATACTAGAATATTTGCATAAGTTTCTAACTTTTTTTTGGAATAATTTATAAGCACTATTGCTTGAAAATTTACTCTGGTTTCTAATATTGTGACAATCAATCATTGATCAACTTAGCACGCATGCACACCGTGATTTAGTCCTTGAACAAGCTCATTTATCCTCTTTCATCCTGTTGTCCTCCCTTATAATGGAATCATTTAGGCCAAGTCACTCCCACTGTAAGATTCCTCCCCCAACCCTTTTTTGATGTCTAGTATCTTCCCCTGTAATCAATCTCTCTTCAAAAATATAAAGACCTTGTTTCTAACTGTTTTAGCCTAGAGATTTTGAAATGCTATTGAAGTTAAATAATTAATGATAGTAAAGAATTACATAAGATTCTATTTATATTTAATTCTAATGGTTTTTCTCCCTCTCACTTAAGAAATTGTCATACTCATGACCCTTTTCAATCCAAATGAAGCTTTTCATAAGGCTTTTCCTTAATCCAAGATTAAGCTATGCTTGAGGCCAAATTAATGGCTTTTTTCTATACTTTTAGTTTATGTTTATCGATGATTCAATCCATTATGGATTGATGATCCAATTAGAGACCATTCTAATTATTTCCTTAATGATAAGCCTTATTCCTTAGAAAAAATTAAGACTTAGCAGTCATAGTAGCGGAGCTATGGCAAAATTTTTATAGAAATTACGCATAAAATAATTTCATTCAAAGCATAAAAAGAGGACTTCCTACCATATTCTAGGAACTATCATCCTAGATTAATTAAAAGAATATTATTATGCATGGAGATATGGATGTTTGCATGTAGATGTAGAGGTATGGGTGTGAGTGTGAATGTGGAGGTGGATGTATGCATGGAGATGTGGATGTATGCATGTAGAAATAGATGTGTAGATGAGGATGTAAATGGAGATGTGGATGGATGTATGTAGATGTAGATGTATAGATGTAGATGTATAGATGTAGATGGGAATGGAGATATGGATTTATGCATGTAGATGTAGATGTATAGATGTAGATGTGAATGGAGATGTGGATGTATACATGTAGATGTAGATGTGGATGTGGAGGTGGATGGATGCATGTAGATGTAGATGTATAGATTTAGATAGGAATGGAGATATGGATGTATGTATGTAGATGTAGATGTATAGATGTAGATGTGAATGGAGATGTGGATGTATACATGTAGATGTAGATGTATAGATGTAGATGTGGATGTGAAGGTGGATGAATGCATATAGATGTAGATGTGGATGTGGAGGTGGATGGATGCATGTAGATGTAGATGTATAGATGTAGATGGGAATGGAGATATGGATGTATGCATGTAGATGTAGATGTATAGATGTAGATGTGAATGGAGATGTGGATGTATACATGTAGATGTAGATGTATAGATGTAGATGTGGATGTGGAGGTGGATGGATGCATGTAGATGTAGATGTATAGATGTAGATGGGAATGGAGATATGGATGTATGCATGTAGATGTAGATATATAGATGTAGATGTGAATGGGGATGTGGATGTATGCATAGAGATGTAGATGTATGCATGTAGATGTGAATGTACGCATATAGATGTGGATGTATGGATGTGATTATACGATATGTGATGTGAGGGAATCTGAAGTAATGAGATGGAAATGATGTGATGGGATGAGTATACATATAAATGGAATATGGAATAAGTAATGTAGATTGATGAGGGATAATGTGGAAAAATGAAAGTTAAAATAGAAATTGTATTGTAAACTGTTTGTAAATGATTGTTTTATGTCAAGAATGCTGGGGGGAGCATTTTGACCGTCTTGTGATTAAGGTCGTGATGGTAAAGTTGCAACTGCTGACGGGGAGTCAATGAAGGACGTCTCGCGTAGCAAGGTCGGCCGAGGTCTTGATCAGCCTCGGTGTGATTAAAATGGTGAGCTTCCGGTACGGTGGATGAGGGGCCAAGGAAGCGGCCTATGAGTGAAGCGCTAGGTCACCTGCGAAGGATCCTAGAGGGTGTTGACCATACGGTGCTCGGGCTCTGGGTCGCCTAGGATACCCACGCGTGCGTCGAGGAAGATATTGGAACAGAGTTGGAGTTGTTTTGTGAAAACGGGCATGGATCTGGCTGATTGACCTTGCTGGTCTTCAATGGATGAGTCCATGGCTCTTTATATGGATCTGTTGGTTGATCTTGCTAATCTTCAACGAGAGTCCATCTTGATAAGTGATTATATTGCCGAGTATTAAGGGCTAGGAACTATCGAAACGGTCCCTGAGCGTTCTAGTTGCCAATGATGCCATAGATACTCTGATGAAGGAATGATGGGAAATTAAGAATTAATTGGATAAATTGGAAGATTGTGATCAGTGATACTATGGTTTTATTAAAGGATTGTTTTAAACTGGTTGAATCTGTGAAAAAGGTAATTTCATATTGGGTGTGTGAGTGGTGTGACTAGTTTTATTTTGCATGAACATCCGGCTAGGGGGCCTTGGAACTCTTTTCCTTGGTACCCGGGACAAAACCTAACCAAATTCTTAATTGGATCCCATCACTACAGTGGTTGGGCGGTTGGCTAACCCATGGGACTGGATGGGGTTAGGCTGGACTGATGGATCCGTAAATCGAGACTCAAACTTTTGTTTTTACGATAGATAAAATAAACCCCGGACAGTAACTGTTCTATGGATAGGAATCAACGGCTGTGCCTCTTGAATGGGGAAAAAAGCATTGATCCCAATGATCCAAGTGCAAGTTTCTTCCTTAATCTGACCATGTATCTTATAGATGCAATTGGATCAGCTCGATCAGAAATGTTCTTGACTACGTTAGAGTAAAAAGTTATCTAGGTGGAATCGCCCGTGCTTTCCGGTAAAGGAAGTTTTTTCGGGTTCGGTTTTGGAACAACCGACGGATTAGTCTCTTATCCGGATATCCGTGGGGGTGAGGCCCCGAATGTGGGACCCCTGTCCCGCGCGAGAAGTGCTACTTCCGCTGCCAGTATCCTGAATCCGTTGCTCGGTGGGAACAGGGATCTTACAGTTGGTATCAGAGCATTTGGTTAATAAAGATCAAATGAGAAGATAAATATGTCAAAAATTTATCAAGAAACACAAGAAGGTTATAATTGTGTGAGATAATTCATACAATTTGATATTCAAACGGAAATTCATAATTTTGGTAATTGGGTCTTCAGATGGAAGTGCCGCAATTATATAGAATCCCTGACTTGCTTGAGGCCTAGATATGATAGTATTTACCTTATAATTCAAAGGGCCGTGACTACCCGTATATACCGAGAGTATACTGTAGCTCTTTACTGACAGTATATACGAGTAAATCTAAGACTTAAAATTATAAGCGTTAATGCTATCTAGATGATGATTTCGAATGTGATTGATATGATTTTTAATTCTGTTTGAGAATTGATGAATTGATTTGGATTCTGATTGAAAAATGTTGATTTTTAAAAATTAGTTGAAATATAATGAAACCTCAATGAGGGGGAATGGGACCAGTCCCTGTGATGATATTCATAACTAGAATGATGATAATGAATTCAGCAAATCACTATGAGGTTAGTGGGTTGTGCTGTTAGATTGCTACTGTTATTACTTGACTGGTAGATCAAGTTAAGGGATGTCAAATTGAGAACTTGCTTGACTGAAATTTCCGTGGAGGAATGTTCCGAAGGAAACTTTTCGGTCTAATGAACCATTATCATGTTAAAGATATGAATGACATGATCTGAATGAATTGTTATTTAATGATGAGTTCTATATAAGGGATATTTATCCCAGTGTTCTGTTGGGTTGACCAGAATATAAGGAACCCCAGAATAAAATTGGATCTTAAGAAAAAGAGCTGTCCTCTACCTTGCGAGATGAGAACATCTCGCACTTTTTAAGTGGGGTAGAATGTAAGATTCCTCCCCAGCCTTTGAGGTATACAGGAGTAAGAATCTCCCTTCTGATCTCATAATTATTCCCTCTCTAAAATAAAAGAAAGTTTCTGTTTAAAAAAAAGGAAGACCCTTTCCCTAGAATACTTCTCAGGAGTCCCACCTGTTTTAAGGATTTAGAACAATGAGTTCAGAAGTGAGAATCGGTGTTTTGGATACCAAGGTTTTGGCTTTCATTCGAGTACAGCCCAAAAGAAGTTCTTTATCTCTTGGGGAGTATAAGAAGTTATCCCCCAGATATTGTGACCCTTATATCTGAATTCAATGAAAGTAGGTGACTTAGCCTACAAGCTTCTTTTATCTCCTCATCTCAAAATTCTTAATGCCTTCTATAGAAAAATGTGTCAAACACAAATCATGGAAAGACAGTAAAACTTTAGTGGCAAGTTACCATTGGCTTCTAGGTTACGCTAGCTCCTTCCTTTATATAAGTCGTAACTTTTACTTGTCGCTCACAGTATACTCCCATCAATCTCCTTTCCTTCTTAATCTCCTTCATGGCTTGGCAACAGGAATTAGTTTTATCCCTGATGATTTCTCACCTTCAAGACGCAAGAGAGTCTGTGAAGAAAGACTTTATAGAACAGTATGAGCGCTCACTTTTTCCTCACCTAGGAACTTCTGTAGCTCAGACCAAATGGAGCGGTGTAAGGCCCCCATAGGGCGGGGGAATCCATTTGATAGGCAGTTAAGTCTCGTGTTATTTTCCGATTGACGACACCTCGATCTCGTAGAAATACGAGGTTACGAGCAAACGGACGGACCTAATTCTATCTCTCAGGGGAAGCGTAGTCATCCTAAAGGAAATTCTAACCTCCAGCACGGAATGTGCGTGGAGATGGAACAAGACCCACACTTGGTTCAAGGAAGCCAACGCCTTTTTCCCCCGTATTTCAAGAGGCACGGCCGCTGGCTCGGTCCCCTAAAACAAGTCTTGTTCGTGACTCTACTATTCCCTAAGTATCGTAAGTTACGACTAGTAGAAAGCTACCCGACTGATCGGGTCCACCCATCCTTAGAATGGTACCGTCAGGGCATCAATTCTCCCACTTTCCACGCACTCACCCGTTTAATTATTTTCTAATTAAGTCCTACCACACTGTGAAACACTTAAAAACAAATTCCTTTGTTAATTAATTACACTTGATTCCTTAAAAAAAAATCTTCCTTAGCACAACATTGAAATCAACGAACATACTTACAGTGAAAAATATTTACAAAGACCCTGAAACCGGGCCGATATTCCAATCCAACTTCAAGTCCAAACCATAACCATAACCACAACCACAACCACATCAATAATCTAGAATTCGATCTTCCAGCCTCAACGAGCTGGGTAAACCTCACGGACCGTCTCCCCTCGTCGTCAGCCAGCCGACGAGGGCCAAGCCGTCCTGTCACCCCCTCAGGTACTGACGCTTGTACAAAACCCTCTCGCTCTTCGGAGGGGACGTCTCCTCATGAGGTGGGGTTAAGTCACCGCACTAGCCTGGACCCACAGAACTAGGCAGCATATATACATCACCCTGGTGGTGAAAACCAATTCCCCAGTGGCATAGGAGGGGATTGCCCTGGGCCGACTCCCGGCCTCGCTATATCCTCCGCCCGGCTACAAAGGCAAGCACGGAGTTAGCTAAGGGGGGGAGAAGCTGTACCTGCATGTTAGCAAAAAAACCAGCAGTATATCCAATAAAAAGAAACATAGCCTTTATTCAATGAATTCATGCATTAACAAAAACCATCGTTTCGGAAAGACTATGATTCAAAAGCAAGATTATTTTCCTATAGCTTTACTTAAGAGTAACCATAAGGTACTTTAGGCCATCTATACTAGGGGTTTAACCTTGGTTCCTTTCCTATTATTTAGAATCTTTGCATTAAGCTTGATAAGAGAGAATTTTACTTAAACTTGTTAAATGACCAACCTGGTTATCGTTTTCGTGCCTATTCGCTTCAAGAGGGGCGAAGTCGATTGCAGGGACGCGATTCGCTTCACTCCCTCCGTGGGCGGCGCGTGGTTCTTCAATTCGGCGGCGTTTCGGTGCCATAGGAGCACTAGAGTTTTAAGAGGATAGAGAGAAAACGAGGTGAATATAAGAGGTTGGGAGCGTGGAGAGAAAAAAGAGAATTCTACTGGTTCAAACGGATTCGAAAACGGAGTCCGTTTGGGGTAGGAAAAGCTTGTTGGGCTTATGGGTAGGAACGACCTCTTAGCCTAAGTTTAAGTCGCCGCATATGTGGGGGGGAAATTGTTGAGAGGGTGTCCTTAACTTGGAGAGCTCTTGAGAAGAGTGTACGTCTAGGGAGGCCTAGGGAAAAGTAAGGCAAGGGGTAGAGGAGAAGCACACTTTAAATCTATTCACACGGGGGGGGGAGAAGAGTGTAGGACATGTCCTAGAGCTTGAGAGAGGGCTTGCGCGTAGAGGCTTGCTGGGGGCTTGTCTGGAGAAGGGGGCTGGGAGGGTCCTTTTATAGGTGCTGGAGGGTGGACGTCCGGGTGCGGGAAGGTGACACCTGGGTGGTGTAGGTGTCCGGGAGAGAGTGTGGGCGTGAGACACGTGGGGGTGGAGGTGTCTCGAGGAGAGAGAAAGTGTGACACATGGGGGTGGAGGTGTCCCCAAGAGAGAGAGAGCGCGACACCTGTGGATAGAGGGTTCTGGGAGGAGGGGGTACGTGTAGGGGTGTGCTGGAGGGTGCGTCTAGGCCGTGTACACGCTTGGGTGCCCCGGGCGGATTGTCGGTTTTTTTCACGGGCGGCGCCCGTGGTGGGGCCCACGCCGGCCGCCCGCCGTCGTCCGGGGGGGTCAAAAATATTTTTTGACGGAAATGTCCGGCCTTGCCCCGTGACCATGGGGGCGTGTTCCGTTCGTTGATTAGACGCCTGGATAGTTACTATTTTTGGTCGGAAGTTCGCAGATTAAAGACTTAAAAGCTTAATTAAACCCATTCCGGGTGCCCGTTTTTAGTTCAGAAAAAACTATTTTAAGCGTAAAATTACGCGTAGATTCCAAATTTGGATTCAAAATTACAAGTTTCTAAGCAAAAATGGCTCATTTTCCAAAAATAGAAGTTTTTTTTATCGTAAAAATGACAAACTAAGTTATATTTTTCAACTCTGAAGCAAGTACATTGTTATTTACAATGGGTATGTTACATCTTTTTCGACTCTGAAGCAAGTACATTGTTATTTACAATGGGTATGTTACATCCTTCCCTACTAAAAGAACTCGAGATGTCCTCATCTCGGCACGAACTCTGGGTAATTCTTTTGGAGAGTTGACTCTTCCTCCCAAGTGGCATCCTCCTCAGGGTAATCTTTCCATTCCACTAAATGTTCCCTAAGGATTCTATTGCGAAGCACTCTTTCTCTAGAGTCGATGATTCTATTAGGTCTCATTTCAAGGACTCCCTGGGTTGGCATTACAATTTGTTCATCATCAAGAACATGATCAGGATGAGGCACATATGGCTTTAGTAAGCTTACATGGAATACATCATGGATTTTGAGGTGGGTTGGGAGGCGAAGTTTGTAGGCATGTTTTCCCAAACATTTGATGACTTCATAAGGCCCACAATACCTTGGACTCAGCTTCCTAAATTTTCCAAGAGATAAAGAACTTTTCTTTAGCCGTACTCGAAGAAAAACTTTGTCTCCTTGCTGGAAAATTCTTTCAGATCTTTTGGTATCAGCATAATGCTTCTGTCGATCCTGGGCGGCTTTAATATCCTTACGAATAGCTTTGGTTTGTTCTTCCATTTCTTCAAGCATCATCCTAGAGGCTTCAACCTTTAGTGTGGGGTCAGAGAAATTTAAGGGAGACAAACATTCCTGACCATAAAGAGCTTTGAATGGTGACATCCCTATGCTTTGGTGATAGGATGTATTGTAAGAGAATTCCACTAGAGGGAGATACTGAATCCACTTCTTTGGTTCACGCCCACAATAGGCTCTCAGGATGTCTTCTATAACCTGATTAACTCTCTCAGTTTGACCATCTGTTTCTGGGTGGTAAGCTGTACTGAAACAAAGTTGTGTTCCAATAGCCTGGAATAATGATGTCCAGAACTTTGAAGTGAAGTCAGAGTCCCGGTCACTGACTATTCTTTTTGGCAATCCATGAAGCCTAAAGATTTCCTTGATGAAAAGGCGGGCAATATCAGAAGATTTAAATGTCTTCTTTACTGGGATAATATGGGTGACTTTGGTAAGCATATCCACAACTACTAAAATAGAATCATACCCTCCTTGTGTTGTGGGAAGACTTGTGACAAAATCCATACTGATACATTCCCACTTCATCTGAGGAATGTCCAGAGGTTGGAGTTTCCCGGGCATTTTGATTCTTTCAGCTTTAATCCTTTGACATGAAAGGTATTGTCTTATGTATTGAAGGATATCTCTCTTCATTCCAGGCCAAAAGTAACTTCTCCTTAAGGCATTCAAGGTTTTTGCATAACCTGGGTGTCCTGCGGGGCTATCATGAGCTTCATACAAGATCATCTTCTTCAGTGCAAGATCTTTGGGAATACATAACCTATGCATGAAGTAGAGGCATTCATCATCGAGGGTGTATCCCTTGATCAATATATTTTCCTTTTCTGTGGGTGCCTCCTTGTGAACTAGGCTTACTAGCTCTTGGTAATCAGGGTCATGAAGTGAAACCTGCTTTACCTTCTCTAGGATGGGGTTATTTGGCATAGAGATTGCACTTAGGAAGGATTTGCGACTGAGGGCATCAGCTACAACATTATCCTTTCCAGGACGAAATTTGATATCAAAATCAAACTCTTGCAGAATCTCAATCCACCTCCTTTGCCTCATGTGGGTGAAGATCCACTTTAAGCTCTGGTGGTCAGTTTTTACAAGCAGAAACTTACGGCCTAGGAGATAGTGTCTCCATAACTTGAAACAATGAACAACTGCAAGGAGTTCCAAATCATGGGTGGCATAATTGACTTCATAGGATTTAAGCTTACGAGAAGTGTAAGCCACAGGCCTTCCTTCTTGAATTAAGACACCACCACTAGCATCAGTGACAACCTCAAACTCCTTGGTGAAGTCAGGGAGCTTCAGAACTGGTGCTGAGGTGAGGATTGTCTTAAGTTGGCTAAAACTGATTTGGTGGATTGGTAACCATACTATCTTACATTCCTTCTTGAGGAGATCAGTTAAGGGTGCGGCTATCTTGGCATAATCCTTGATGAAGATCCTATACCATCCTGTGATGCCTAGAAACCCACGGATTTCTTTGACTGTCCTAGGGGGTGGCCATTCCAATATATCCTTGACTTTGGCAGGGTCTACTGAGATGCCCTTTGAGGAGACAATGAACCCTAGATATTCAATTTGGGAAGTGAAGAAGGTACATTTGCTTTTCTTGGCATAGAGCTTATGTTCGCACAGTATTTGCAATACTTTGCGTACATGCTCCTCATGTTCCTCTTTTGACTGAGAATAGACCAAGATGTCATCAAAGAAGACAAGGACAAATTCATCCAAGTAGGGTCGGAAGATATCCTGCATCAGGCGGTTGAAGGTGGCGGGAGCATTGGTTAATCCAAATGGCATGACTGTAAATTCATAGTGGCCATAGCGGGTATTGAAAGCGGTTTTGGAGATATCTGATTCCTTGATCCTAATTTGATAGTAGCCAGACCTTAAATCCATCTTGGAGAAAACTTTGGTGGATCCATAAAGTCTGTTAAGAAGTTCGTCGATGCAAGGAATGGGGTATTTGTTTTTGACAGTGACCTTGTTTAGGCCTCGGTAGTCAATACAAAGACGAAGCGTGCCATCCTTCTTTCTCTGGAAAAGAACAGGCGCTCCCCATGGGGAATTACTAGGGCGAATGAATCCTTGCTCAATGAGCTGCCTAAGTTGTTCTTTGAGCTCTATGGCTTCGGGAAGAGACATTTTGTAAGGTCTCCTTGAAACTGATTCAGCACCAGGGATTAACTCAATCCCAGGATCTACTTCTCGAGATGGGGGTAGTTTTGTAAGTTCCTCTGGAAAGATATCTGAAAACTCCTGGAGCCAAGAGGGTTCTAAATCTGGGTTGCTTTCTTCTACCTTGTTGAGTTTGACAAGGAAGATCTGTTGGCCCTTGCGCACTCCCTTAAGAAGGCGATTAGCTTTGACCAAATGAAATTTGGGTTTACCTGTTTTTCCCTGGGCTGATACTACCTGTCCTTGACTATTCTTAAAGGTGATGCCTCCTTCAGCACAGTGAATGTCAGCATTGTTTGCAATTAACCAATCCATACCAAGGATTCCATCATAAATCCCTAATGGTAAGCTTCTAAAATACCCATGGGTTGATTCACCATCCAATTCAAATTCAAGATCTCCCACACAATGTCGGGATACTTCTTCTTTTCCACTAGCTAACTCAACAATCATTGCTTGGGCTGGTTTTTGATCTAACTGTAACTTACGCAAGCATTTTGGAGAAAGAAATGAATGCGTACTACCACAATCAACCAAAAGCTGGAAAGATCTACCTTGATAAGTAGCCGGAGCTTGGATAACAGAAAACTGCTGATTAGGTCCTTGATGTTCTATAGCTGCATGAATGGTGGCTTGCTCTTCTTCTTCCATCTCTAAAGTCGGTTCACCAATCATAGAGCAGACACGGGCAGTCACTCCACGACCTCTACCACGTCCACCACCACCTCGTCCAGCCTGGCGGTTATTAGGAATCCCACGACCTTGAACTACCCGGCCGCCTTGTGGAGCAGCAGTGACACTAGGATTGAGAGAGGATCTTGCAAGTTTGGGGCATTCATTTCGGAAGTGGCCAACTTCATTGCAATAAAAGCACCTTTGGTCCCCATAGGATTCTGAAGTGGAATTAGCATAACTGCGGGGGACAAAATTATTGGGGTACTGACCAATAGTGTTGTGGCGGAAATTCGATTGGTAATTCCTCTGAAGGCGCCCCCTTGGGTTAGACTCAAGATAGACTCTCTTCTTTGCTTGACCACTCTTTACTTCTTTAGCCAGAGGTTTGGATCGGGTAAGAGCATCTTGTAAGGTAGTTGGCCTCATTGCTTCAAGGCGAGAATGCAAAGGTTCATTCAGCCCTTGGCAAAATCGGACCACTTGTTGTTGAGTGATCGACATAGGTGGGGCATATTTGCCAAGTGTGACAAATTTTGAGTAGTACTCCTCCAAGGTTAAGCTAAGCTGCTTGAGGCTGAAGAACTCGTTCATCTTAATAGATTCATGAGATGGGGGAAGATAACGACCCTTCACAGCTTGCTTAATGTCACTCCAGGATTGGGTATCTTCAGTGACACCCTTATCTCGGCACCATTGCTTCCACCAAAGTTTGGCGTCCCCGGTAAGACGGAATCTGGCAAGCATGGATTGATTCCCAATTCCTGTACCAGCCGAAAAGTAATCGTCCATGGCTTCTATCCAAACTTTTGCATCCCTTTCAATCTTTGAACCTGCACCATTAAATGAGGGAGGTTGCATTTGTTTGAGAAGAAGCTTCTTCTCCTGTGTATCTATATATAATGCATTGGGAGCAAGAAGTTGACGATCCTGGTTATCAATATGAAGCTAAATTTAGAATCATGTCACTTAGGCGGTTTAATACACATAAGACAATGAGTGTGAAAATCAAAACCTTTTATTCCAAGCTTTAATATTTACAAGTAAACCAAGCCATTTACAAGGATTGGACTAAATCCAATCTTATTTATTTACATGGTAGTCCTCTAGGGAACCTAATAAAGATCTGCGGTGGTAGCATTGAAAAAGTAGGGGGGTTCTCCCATGGTTTCAAGAACTCGATAAGTCTCTGGTAGGGGAGGTAAACCTCGTCTAGAAAGACGGGTAACGGCTACTCTATCAAGGGATACAACTTGAGTCACCCTATCATAAACCCATCGATTCTGCAACATGCGATTCCCATCGATAGTGACATAGGTGTTATGAGGAGTGCCAATAAACCAGAACAGGCGAACCATCCGGCATATCGGATCCGCCTCAAGTCGTTGGTGAGATTACCGACGTGCTCAGCTCGAATGATGAAATAGGTAGATCGACGATGCCAATACTCAGTTCTGTTCCATCCCCTTTCGATGCGAGTGTAAAGAGGAAGGGTTAGCTTGTCTACAATGTGCATCATAGTGTCACGGAACTCGAATTTGGAAGAGCGACAAGCAGTCATGAACATGCATTGGAATACCAGGAAGCGAGAGTAGGGATCCATCTCGTCCTCCTGCATCCAGCCGTAACTAGATTAGTTTAACAAGAATCCCTAGAGCAATAAGAGAATAATATAAAAATCTCCCAAGTCTAAACCCGCTCTGATACTACGTGTAAGGCCCTCGTCGACCCGTAGGGCGGGGGAATCCATTTGATAGGCAGTTAAGTCTCGTGTTATTTTCCGATTGACGACACCTCGATCTCGTAGAAATACGAGGTTACGAGCAAACGGACGGACCTAATTCTATCTCGCAGGGGAAGCGTAGTCATCCTAAAGGAAATTCTAACCTCCAGCACGGAATGTGCGTGGAGATGGAACAAGACCCACACTTGGTTCAAGGAAGCCAACGCCTTTTTCCCCCGTATTTCAAGAGGCACGGCCGCTGGCTCGGTCCCCTAAAACAAGTCTTGTTCGTGACTCTACTAATAAACAACTATAAGGTTGCTATTACTATAGACAGCTATTAAATTGCTATTATAATGTTGTTTAATAGTTAGCTATCAAATGAGCTAGCATACAACTATTGGGTGGCTATTAAACATTCATTAGACAACTATGAGTAAGCTATTAGGAGGCTGTGTCTACTAGCTTTTAGGTACCTAATAACTGTGTACAGCTAGATATAAGATAGATAGCTATTAGATATAATTCTATTAGGTAGCTATCAATAGCTACTATTAGTTAGCTATCAATAGCTATTAGGTAGCTATCAAACAGCTTTTAAAACTAGAAGATAAATAGTTATTCGATATCATTCTATGAGACATATAGCTATTAGTAAGCTCTATGTCTCATAGAATGATATCTAATAATTGTTTATCTTCTACATATATAGAGCTATTAGCTATTAGAGGCACATCTATTAGTTAGTTACACAACATCTAATAAATAGCTACTAGCTATATATAGGTATTGGACAGCTATTGGCTATATAAATTAAGTGCACAACTATTATTGAACTAAGGTTTACATTAGATTCATATCTACTAAATAGCTACTAGTTAAAATAGCTAGTTATTTGATATATAGCTATTAGACAACTATTACGTATATGTTAGGTGAGCATATATGTTTCCATTAGGTTCATATCTACTAAATAGCTACTAGTTAAAATAGCTAGTTCTTTATTAGATATCTAAAAGATATATAGCTATTAGACAACTATTACGTATATGTTAGTGCACAACTATTATTGAACTAAGGTTTCCATTAGATTCATATCTACTAGTTAAAATAGCTAGTTCTTTGTTAGATATCTAAAAGATATATAGCTATTAGACAACTATTAATCAAGTCTTAGTTACCTACACACTCTAATTGTTAAGTAGCTACTGTTTATCTATTAACTAGCATAGCTAGTTACCTATTAGATAGGCTTTAGATATATACAACTATGAGAAAGCTATTAGGTAAATATTAGATGTACATTTATTAAACAACTATTATGTATACAATTATTAGGCATATATCTATATTTGGGTGCCATTACTATTTAGCTAGTGAGAAATTTTCCAACTTTCACTCACCAGTATTATACAATAGGCATACGTGATACATCTAGTAGATGAATTGGGTGCTTGATGTAATGCTTTCAACCAGTTCTTTTTTGACATATGTCCTTTTTGTTAGAGGACACACGAGTCTCAATTGTCCAAAGAGTGACCACCCGCTCCTTTACCTCATCAAGTATGCGGCTTCCTAGTTGTTTCCTATGATATGTGGAAAAAGACAACGTGGAGATGTCATTTTCAAGTTCCAGTCAAGATTTTGCCACATAAAAGTTGTTTCTGTCATCAATAGATAGTAGCTTAGAGACATCAGTGAGTTTGAGGCCAGCTAACTCCTCTGATTCTTTTGAGTTTAAGAGCATCATCATCTGGCAGACCTTTTCAAGAATAATTCATCCCCAGACCATGGCTTCTTCAAACTTTGGAGAGTGTTGTGAATATTTGCTTCTATGAGTGTTGTTTGAACATCGTTCTAGTGACTTGGAGATGTATCTTGTAAATCTTTTAATGATGAATGCAGGATTAGCTAATTGAAGATGTCTTTCTTAGTGGCCATGTCCATTCCATTTGTTCGCTAATGAAAATACCACATAATCTCTTTGAAAATCTTTGCTCTTCTTTTGCCATCAATGGTCTCTACATGGTCCCAATTTCTTGCACTACAATAGAATGAGGGTCTAGCAACAATGAAAATAGCAGTTTTTTGATAACTAGAAGGGTAGGTAGATGTTAGGACATTTTCATCTAGAAACATTGCTATTTTTGCTGCAACATGGGTTCACTGCTCATCTCAGCAGCAACAAAATATCGTTGCTCACAGTAGCGATATTTCACTGCAATTTTTTGCTGAGGAGCAGGAAAAGCTCTATACAGAAAATAAGAGCTAGGGTAGATTGAGGAGTTTGCATAGGACTCCCCAATCTTCCTCAGCTCTTTGTTTTTATTAAAATAAAGTCATAGTTTTAGATTTGTAACACAAACACAAATATAAGAAACACATACATTGTGGAGAATATAATTGAGCTCAAAAAGTTATTATATTTCAGAAAGTGTTGGGCCTTTGGCCAATGTGGTACAGGGAACTCCAAATTAAGCACATCGATAATGTATTGCTAAGAAAGTTCATCTTGTGCTTTCCACTTTTTGAAGAAGTTCATGAACTCCAAGTTTACAAGTACATGCATACGGTTCATGACTTGCTTTCCTCGTACATCCATCTCACAAGGGCACCATCTATTGAGATTCAAGCTCGATGTCAGCTTCCTTGTGCCACTTGCACTATGTGCTGGTTAGGTAGTAGCATGTGTGAGACATAAATGACCGCGTCCATTTGGTCATAGTGTGTGGACTAGGGTTAGCTGTGTGTGGAAACAACACATGTAGTGTGTTGTAGCTTATGGATTATGGCTTTATGTATTGTGTGAGATGGGACATGGCTTCCCTCTAACCAGTCTAGGAGTGTTGGGAGCCCTCAGAGCTTGGTGGTTGATTAACTTCAAAATTTTCTTAGCAATGATGTGATACACACAGAGGAGAAGGTTGCTATGTGGTTTGTTGGAGTAATTATGCATTTTGGGTCTAATTAATTGAGCTAATTAAAAAGGCTGCAAACAGTGATTAGTGAAACATAGGGTCATTAATTGGCTAATTACTCTCTCAACTTTTACAATTGGTCTAATTCCTTTTACATGGAGTTAGTAGACATCATTGCTAAGCTAATGAATGCGTGGTTCCTCAATTTGGACAAGAATTGAAGAAATTAGAGCACTTTTCCTACTGGTTTTTACTAGTTTTACAACTGGTTTTTCTCAAAACAGAGAAGGGGATTTGATATTTCTGGTTTTACAACTAGTTTTACAATTGATTTTTCTCAAAATAGAGAAGGGGATTTGATATTTTTGGTATCTATGTACCTTAGTTGGTGTTAATATGCAACATTGAGCTTTTTTGGGTGTCAACGCAAGTTATCCACACTTGATTGAACCACTATATTATTGCAATTTGAAGCCTTGGAAAGCGCGCTAAAATAGGGTACTTTGGATTGCGTATGCCAGCTCAATTTGAATGCAACTAGTGTGATTTCTACATCAACAATGAAGTTCGTTGAGTACTTTGGAGTATCTGGAACACTTATTAGAGTTTGGTTGAGTTGAGGAAGCTTATTTATAGAAGTGGACGTGTGCGAAGGTGCATTTGCATTGAGAAAATATGTCAGACAACCGAGTACAGATTGTGGGTGAGAAGTTGGATAGAAAGAACTTCCACGCATGGAAGTACAGGATTAAAAGCTTTCTAAAAGGAAAAAGATTTTGGAATCTTATTACTACAGGTGTGGAGCTACCCTGACAACCTATACAATAACAAGTTGTAGCTCATAAACAATGGTCAGAGAGAGCATACAAAGTTTTGCATTACTTGTCTATATGTATCTCGGATGCTATACTCATACATATACATGATGCTGAGAATCCCAAGGATGCGTGGGATACTTTGGTAAAGCTGTTTGAGACAGATACTAGTGCTCTTAAGTCTCAATTGAGCCAATAGATTCATAATGTGAAGCGAAAAGGAAGGAGTATTCATGATTATGTACAAGAGACAAAGAAGTATGCAGATGCATTGGCAACTATTAATGCCCCCATGCCCTGATGAGATGTTGGTAGACATTACCTTGTGTGGTCTTGGTGGCGAAAAGGAGTAAAAGTCTTTTGATACATCTATCTCGATTTGGAGTATAGGTTTACCAGATTTTGATGAGTTGGTTTTACTCTTGCTTGTTGAGGAAATCAAACTCAGTGACTCTTTTCATGACACATCTACTAGCCATGATGATAATGGCAAGAATCAGGCTTTCTATTCACAAAGGGGATTTAGAGGCAAGGGGAGATTTGCATCACGAGGCCGTGGTAATGGTCATGGATGGCATGATAGGTCACCACAACAGAATTTTTAGCCTTCATATGGTGCTAAAGGTGGTCGTGGATATACACCTCAGAGAGGTATTCCTCATGGAAGAGGACGTTGGCAAGGCCAACAAGCATCTATGCAAAATGTGGATATACACCTCAGAGAGGTAGAGGTAATCCTCATGGAAGAGGACGTTGGCAAGGCCAACAAGCATCTATGCAAAATGTGGAATGCCATTACTGTGGAAAGATTGGTCATATGGCACGTGATTGTTACCACAAACAAAATGATTTGAGAGGGGGTAGAGCACAACATGGTGGAAGTTATGCAAATGGTGGAAATTTTACATCAAGCAGATGGTAGTGTAAATCACTTGTTTGCCATGAAACATGTCGTGGGATCTATGATGACACATGGTGACAGTGAGGATGACACTTTTTGGTGTATAGACTCTAGAGCATCAAACCATATGACTTGTCTTGCGAATGGTTTAAACATATGAAGCCAATGGATGTGAAAGGCTATGTGGAGATAGGTGATGATTCCCAGCATGCTATCACTCATGTTGGGAGTGTACCATTGGTGATGCACAATGGTGAAACGAAGTCTATGTCAGATGTCTTGTATGTGCCTTCTATTACAAAGAGTTTAGCCTCAGTTGGTCAAATGGTTGAACAAGGTTTACAGGCTCATTTCAAACGAGCATGGTTACTTCGTTGAGGATTTCAAAAATGGATGTAGAGTCATTGTTGCCAAAGGTAAGAAAGAAGGCCGGTTATTTAAGTTGGATGTTGGTATCCCTGAGTTGAAATCAACCATGTTCTCTAAAAGCCGAAATGTGGTACAAGACATTGAAATGTGGCATAAAAGGATTGGACATGTGAATATACAAAGGTTAAAGAACATGCAGGCAAGAGGCATTATTGGTGGGCTGCCTAGATTCAAGTATGATGGAAATATGCATGTCTCTTATGCTTGCCAGTTTGGAAAGCAAGCAAGGTTGCCATTTCCTAAAGAAGGCAACATGAGTAGCAGGCCACTTGAGATAGTTCATAGTGATGTATGGGGTCCTGCACAAAACCCATCCATTAAAGGTAGCTTGTATTATGTGACATTAATTGATGATTTCAGTAGAATGACTTGGATTTACTTTCTCAAAAAGAAGAGTGAAGTGTTGGGAAAATTTATGGACTTCAAAGCTTTTGCAGAGAAGCAATATGACTCTTGGATAAAATGTTTGAGGACAGATGGAGGTGGTGAATACACCTCACATGCTTTTAAGAACTTCTTGAGAAAGAATGGCATAAGAAGGCAGCTAACTTGTAGGTACACACCTCAACAATTGCTGAGAGGAAAAATAGAGTCATTGGTGATGTGGCTAGGGCAATGCTCAATGAAAAGAGCATGCCAGACTATTATTGGGGAGAAGCATGTGCCACAACGGCGGTGTATGTACTTAATAAGACACCCACAGCTGCCATACATGGAAGTAGGCCAGAGATACATCTTACAGGTTTTAGGCCAAAGATACGTCTTACATGTTTTAGGCCAGACATTGGATACCTCAAAGTGTTTGGTATTATAGCTTATGTGCATGTGCCAGATGAGAGAAGGAAGAAGCTAGATCCTAAGGCAGAAAAGTTACAATCCACATGATCGCAAGGCATATAAATGTTACAATCCACATACTAGGCAAGTGGTTATCTCACGAGTGTTTGATGAACTTGCTAGTTGGCACCAGGCAACAAAGGATGAGGGTGTCATTGATTCCATTGATGCTGATGTGCATGTGAACTTACCACAAACAAGTTCTATTTCTATGTCTGGGCCAGCAGAGTCTGAGAGTAGCACTATACGTCCATGGTCAGGACGCTTGAGACATGATAGTATGAGCACTCTCGGAGTAGTGTTGTGGATAAAGGGAAAGAGAAGGTTGAAGGAATTGGCATTACAGGTTATGAGTCATCAAGTTCAGAAAGTTTGGATGAGAAACTTGGCATATCAGTTTTACGCACACCAAGTGCAAGGTAGGATAGATATCCACATGCTAGAGTGACAGGTGTTCAGAGTGATCCGCATGCATTGCGGGGATCCCAAAGGGTCAGGTATCCAGTGATTGACATATCGTGACTTTACTATGCATTACGCATATATGACCTCTTTGGTGAAGCATGTGGAACCTACATGCTCATACAGAAGCTATTGGGAAGCATGTATGGGAGAATGTGATGGACGGATGTTGAGATGGACGCAGTGGTCCATAATGAAACTTAGGATTTGGTCACCTTACCACCACAAGGCAAAAATGTCATTGGTTGCAAATGGGTTTATAAGGTGAAATGCAAATCAGATGGTTCCATTGAGCGCGTTTTGTAGCTAAGGGTTATGCACAAACCCAAGGCTTGGACTATGATGAAACATTTAGTCCAGTTTTACAAAGATGGAAATAGTGAGAGCAGTCATTGCTATGGCTGGAGCAAATGGTTGGGAAATGCATCAAATGGATGTGAAAAATGTATTTCTAAATGGTGATTTTCAAGAGGAAGTTTATATGGCATAGCCAGAAGGATATGTACACCCAAGGTATCCCACTGATGTATGTAGGTTAAAGAAAGCATTACATGGTTTGAAGCAAGCACCTCGTGCTTGGAGTGATAAGATAAGCCGATATCTTATCTCCCTTGGATTTCAAGTTTTTTCAACAGATTCTTCACTCTATGTGAAGAAAATAGATCATGGGATTGTCTTTCTTGTCATCTATGTGGATGACTCGATTGTCACAGGAGATCATACTACAGATGTTATGCATGTCAAGAAGGCATTGAGTGGGCAGTTTGATATGAAAGACCTAGGCGAATTGAGATATTTTCTTGGGATTGAAGTGTTCAAAGACCATGTAGGGACATGGTTAGTGCAACGCCAATATGCATTGGATATGTTGGTAAAATGTGGGATGAGTACACCTTTGGAGCAGAATGTGAAGCTGCAGGCTGACATGGTGTAAGCCAATGAGTACACCTTTGGAGTAGAATGTGAAGCTGCAGGCTGATTTTGGTGAAGAGTTAAATGATCCATCTATGTATAGAAAGATGGTTGGTAGTCTTATTTACATGACTATCACATGATCGGATCTCACTTATGCTGTAGGGCTAGTAAAAATTTATGCAAAGCCCCATAAAACCTCATTTGGATGTAGTGAGACGTATTATGCGCTATGTAAAGACCACTGCACATTATGGTCTTCTTTATGAGAGCATGGTAAAGGCTTGGATGTACATGGCTACACAGATGAAGATTCGCTAGGTAGCTCGTATGACAGGAGGTCTACTAGTGGTTATGCCTTTACATTTGGAAGTGCAGTGGTGAGTTGGAGCAGTAAGAAGCAACCTAATCTTGCTTTATCTAGTATAGAGGTTGAATACAGGGGTGCAACCATAACTACATGTGAAGGAGTATGGTTAAAGAGTCTCTTGGCTGATTTAGGTGAGCCTATTGATGGCGAGGTTGTCATTCATTGTGACAACATGAGCAGCATACAGTTGACCAACATGAGTAGCATACAGTATACAGTATGGTTAAAGATTCTCTTAGCTGATTTGGGCGAGCCTATTGATGGCAAGGTTGTCATTCATTGTGACAATGTGAGCAACATAGAATCCAATTTTTCATGCGCGGACCAAACATATAGAGGTCCACTATCATTTTGTCCGAGAGAAAGTATTGGATGGTAAAGTGGATTTGCAGTATGTGAAGGACTGAAGAGCAGGTGGCCAACATCTTTACAAAGCCACTTAGCAAGGAGAAGTTTGAGTATTTCCATACTATGTTGGGAGTACATGGGATGAGTTTGAGGGGGAGTGTTGAGAGTTTTGATAGCCTAAGCTCATCTACATCTTCATCGATGGCAATACATCATGAGCTTCAGAGGGGCTATTGAGATTCAAGCTCGATGTCAGCTTGTGCCAGTTGCACTATGTGTTGGCGTGTTAGGTAGTAACATGTGTGAGACATAAATGACCGCGTCTAGCTGGTCATAGTGTATGGACAGTAGCTGTGTGTGGACACAACACATGTAGTGTGGTGTAGCTTATGGATTATGGCTTTATGTATTGTGTGAGATGGGACATGGCTTCCCTCTATGGTTAGGGTTTGACTAATATATTAGGGTTTGCTCTTGTGTGTGTGTCTCCTCTCCTCTACCTGTTTTTCATCACCATCCACATCCACGTTGTATGGTAGGATGCACGGATCAAATGGTGGAATGGGTCTCCTTGGGGCTCGCTCTCATAATGTGTAGATGAGGAGACCCCCTGTTTTGGGGAGATGCATCAGGAGACCTAGTACTGCTTTTGCCAAAGCAAAAGTAGACTCCCCCCCCGCTATAGCACATCTACTAACCCCTAGACTCCCTACTACGTCGTTGTTGGTGAAGATGGACGTGAGGGAGCAAGGGTGGGTCTAGTCGAGGAAAGTGGTGTAGGCGCATCGCAACCATATCGTTATGGGCCTCCACCACTTGGCCCCATGCCTATCAAAGTCGTGGTCTGTCTAATTGACCAATTGGGGTAGATTGCCCCCACGTGGTGCCGACTCGGCCAAGTGGGGTAGTCTACCCCCATGGCATTGATTTGCTCGATTGTAAACTTGCGTGCATATAAGATTAAAATTTTAGACTTATAGAATGCATAAAAGATTAACTTTGTGTATGTGAAAAGGTTTGATGGAACCATACCTGTGTCTGAGTAAACTGAGATCAAGCTTGCTACCCATATCATTCATTTATAATAGATAGCATATTTTCCACATTAGGGTCTTGTGAACGGGTTGATCAACGTTGTTGCTACTACATACATGCATGAGGCAACAAAAGACGATTGCTCTAACAAAAGCCATACTTAAAGCTTAGAAAAAAAATACAACATGTGATATTATAACATTGTTAAGACCTCCTACAATACTACTTAGACAAGCAAAGTGGACAATGCACCTTTCAGAGGATAGCTTCTCAGGACTTTCCACACGCTCCCCACTATTAAAGCTAAGAGCAACTCCTCTTTTGCAAGAGAAGGATAGTGAGAAGATCGAGGGCTCCCCCTCCACTATAACAACCTACTCACACAGATAACCACTTCTAACTTGACATAAGCAACATTCTAGATGGCATAGAAAAATGCCTCATATCTCTATGCACAAGTCCATTTTCTAGACCCATAACCCAAGGGTGTAATAAACATGAGGTTGAATGAATAAGTCCGCTTACCTCGACAATGTCAAGCCAACCAAGAAAACAACAACAGAAGCTCAGATAAAAAATACATGTGATATTAGAACATTGTTAAGACCTCCTACAATACTACTTAGACAAGCAGGGTGGACAGTGCCCCTTTCGGATGATAGCTTTTGAGGACTCTCCACATGCTCCCCACTATTAAAGCCAAAGGCAACTCCTCTTTTACAAGAGAAGTATAGTGAGAAGATCGAGGGATCCCCCTGCACTATAACCACCTATTCACGGATAACCACTCCTAACTTGACATAAGAAGCATTTTAGATAGCATATAACAATGCCCCATATCTCTATGCATAAGGCTTTGCATAGCCTATGCATACCCTATGCATAGGCTACGCATACCCTATGCATACCCTATGCATAGCCTATGCATACCCTATGCATAGGCTACGCATAGGCTATGCATATGCTACGCATAGCCTATGCATAGGCTACGCATAGTGTATGCATACCCTATGTATAATGTATGCATAGCCTTATGTATACCCTATGCATAGGGGTCCATAGGATTTTGACCTAAACCTAATCCCTGGCACCAACCCAAGGGTGCAAAAACACAAAGAGAAGAAGCATAAACAAAGAGGGCTTACCTCTACTAGCCGAATCCGTTATGAACCTCTACGTGGCCAAAACCCTTGGTGGTTGTTTGCTTGAATAGACCTACCAAAAATTATTATAATAAATCAAAACATTAGTTCATTAGTTCATAAGCACTATGTATAGGCTATGCATAAGCTATGGATGAGCACTATTACATAAGCCTATGCATAAGCCTATTGTTATTAAGGCTATGCATAAGCCTATTGTTAAGCCTATTATGCATAAGCCCTTCTGTTAAGGCTATGCATAAATCCCTATTGCAATAGGCCTATTGCATAAGGCCTATTGTATAAGGCTTATACATAACCTTATTGCAATAGGGATTTCATAAGCCCTATGTATAAGGCTATGCATAAGCCTATGCATAAGTCTATTCATAAATCCCTATGCATAAGCTATGCATAGCCTAGCCTATGCATAAGCCCTATGTAGAAGGCTATGTATAAAGCCCTATTGCATAAGCCCCATGCATAAGGCTATGCGTAAACCTATTGCATAGGTCTTATGCATAAGCCCTATGCATAAACCTATTGCATAGGGCTTATGCATAAGGCCTATACATATCCTATTGCAAGAGGCCTATTGCATAAGGCATATTACATAAGACCTATGCATAGCCTATGCATAAGGCCTATGCATAAGGCTATGCATAAAGCCTATTGCCTATTTACCTAACCCTAATCCCTGGCACTGAAGGGTGCAAAAACATAAAGACAAGAAGCAGAAGCAAAAATGAAGAAAGAGGGCTTACCTATGAGAGGCTATGCCCAAACCCTTGCTCACTTGAATAAACCTACAAAAAAGAAACATAATAAATAAAAAAAGTTAGTCCTCATTAACACATTAGTAAGCGAGAATAACAAGAGAAATAGAGGTGAGTACCCTAAACCCTACTCTTAATGCATAAGTGAATGAAAAAATTAGTTTATGTTAAGCCTAAACCCTAGCTCTATGCATAGAATGCTCAATAGAAATTTTTGATGAGCTCTGCATCAAAGCTCTCTATTAGAGCTCTATGCATTAGGCTAAGGTTAGGAAAAGGGAGAGGAAAGAGAGGTGAAGGGAGAAAGGGGAAGGAAAGAGAGAGGAAGGGGAAGAAAAGCTTACATTGAGCTATTTCCAAGGTTTTCGTGAAAGCTTGGAAGAAGACAAAGATTGAAGAAAACCATGAAAGCTTGAAGAAAACAAGAAAAGGCTTACCTCGGAGAGGGAGACTTCATTGATGCAAAACCCTTGAGAGAAGAGGTGTGGTGGGAGAAATAGTTGGGCTGCTGTGCAGGTGTAGGTTGTGCATGTGTAGGATAGGGGAACTAGGTAGGTATGGACGATTTAGGTGAGAGTCACAATTCGTAGGTTGTTATTTCTACTAGCTTTCGCTATGCTGCTGAGCAGCAAATTTTTGTTGCTAGATAGTGTATCTTCACTGTTGGGTAGTGAAAAAATGCTGCTGTGGTCGCTGTGTGTTTTGTATGAAGCTTAAATCAGTTATGGCTAGGTTAAAGATGTCTACCAATGATCATCAAGTGCCAAAAGTTGGTTCTGAGGCATGGTTGAGAGAAAAAAATTGATGTGTGTGACATCAATGCAAGGGCCAGTATATACGACAACATCTTATAAGAATTGAGCATGTCCAGACATATGGTCTTCATGAGGCAGTGGCATGACCAAGTGTGGATGATAACATTGAGAGGAACTATAAGAGAGTGCTAGGTAACATGCCACACCATTCACTGTGACACATCGGGTAGAGTGCGGAAGGTGGCAAGGCTTCATATGGAAAGCATGGCTGAGACTCATCTTCCACCAATGAATGAGGTTCCTCCACCATAACCACATGAGGAGGAATAGAATCTCATCATGGAAGATATGGTGAATGACTTCTCTGTGAAGTGAGCAAGCTCCAATGTCACAAGAGGAGGAAACCTTGCATAGAGAGGCAAGAACACCTTTGTATGAGGAATGTTTATACTCCACACTACAAGCAAACTTGGAGATATTGAACTTGCAAACAACTTATGGATGGAGTGATGCAAGTGTCACAAGTCTTCTTCGGTAAGACCGCCTCCATCATTCGTTGCATCTAATACATGTTTAAATATAAGGGGATTATAGAAGTCGTGACATGGCATTCTACTCATCGCTCAACCGATGGCATCATGAGGATCGTAGTTGATTCACCGGCATGGCAACATTTGGAGCATCAATGGCCAGAGTTTAAAGATGAGCCTTGTCACTTACGTCTTGGCTCGGACTTGGATGGTGTTAACCCATTGAATTCAATTCCACATCACGGTCTACTTGGCCTATTGTATTGGTGAATTACAACCTCTCTCCATGGGTGACAATCAAGAAAGGTCATATCATGCTTGCTCTCCTTATTACCAAGAAAGTATAAGGTGGGGAACATGAATGTGTACCTTGAGCCTTTGATTGAGGAGCTTGAGACATTATGGAGGCGAGATATCAAAGTACATGACCAAGGCCAATAAATAGACGTGAGGTGGAGGTGAAAGGAGTTTTTCTTTGGACGATGCCTGACTATTCCCCCAAGACATCTTTTTCTACCCTCTACATCTTATAGTGCTAAACCTTCGTAGTTGGTCTTGCATTCTCCAAAATTTAGAATTTTTGGACAACAATGTCAAAAAATTAGACCTATTTATTCTAGATGACATTCCAGAGATGCCCGCCAACTATGAGATAGTAGCACATAGCTATCAATGGATTATTAGTCATGGGTGGCTAGAAGTATATAACACTCACCAGCATCTAAAATTATGTGAGTCCACATTATATCATCCTTTTGGCATTCTAAAACTCTACTCTAATATCTACAAACACTTATAGAAGTCATGCTAACAAATGTACAATACAATTTTGATGCTACCCACATAGAATATCCCACTATCAATTCCAAAGAAATTCCAAACTTACAAGAATTTATTAAGTCTCATAAGCCTAGCCACCCACCCACGCACCCCTTAGCATAGGTCAGGGTCAAGAAGAATCCTCTTCTTCATTTTTAAGATCAACTTACCTTTTCTTTTCTAATGTCGCCAGTAAGTTACTTAATCCATATCCTAATATGCCACCTACTAACACATCTCAAGCTTACTGCATTTTCTCATCTTTCAATTCTGCAAAGATAGATTTTCCCACTAACACTCTCACCCCCGAGGAGATACTGGCACCTCACCCATCTCCACCACGGCACTCTCAAGAGGTACGACATCCTATCTGGCAAGATAATATTGAGGCATTTATTGATGATACCATATTGGAATCTTTGTCAGGTGCAGAGTACAAGGGTTTCATTCATGCTGGCAACCCTCTTTTGAAGCCAAAGTTAATGTTCAAAGTCCTCCTGCGCAGATAATTCCATTTTATCCCACAAGATGAATCATGCTAGAAGCTTACTCAGAAATCACTTCGACAAAACAGTACAATGTGCCATACCCTCTCTGTGCTCCACACCCTGAATTAGAAGAACTACTTCCATTAGCTGGAGAGGGTACATTATGGAAAAATGTGGCAAGATACACAAACGCTTAGTTAGCTGATCTCCTGGAGATACAGATCGTTACATTCATGATCAGCTACTATTTTCAAAGGTGGAGAAAAGAAAACCCTATGCACACAAGAGGTCACTATGCCACCATAGTTACCAAATGAAGAGCACCCCAGACTGGAAGACTTTGGCATACAACCAGACTGGCAAAAGGAGTACCTAGCAATTTCGAAACATAGCCAAGTGTATATGGGCACGCCACCAACACTGCGGGTAGATCCTCTATACATGCCAGTTAAAAGAAGATGGACACCGCTGGAGTTTTAGGAAGCCAAAAGACGCGCGACTCACGTGTTTGCTACAACTTCCCAATTTTCTTACCCACCAGCAAACATTGAGGAGCAAAGACAGCAAATGCTTACATAGATAAGGGCATGGCGTAGAATTCCAGACCTCACAATTGTGGCTAGCGTCATAGTTTTAAAATTGGTGGTGGTGCTATTTGACCAACCATAGGATCCCTATGATTGATATGAAGCAAAACACCTGAAGTTTGACAAGAACCAAGGGCCATCCAATAGAGGTATCATGCTTTACTACCACCGACTGCAATGTCTTCCATGATACATGCATATCACTTTCAAATACATGGTGGATACAAGATTCTGGAGATCACACTCAGAATTTTGACGTACACTCAAAAACCTCCAATCTAGAAAGAACTTCTACTGACATGAGTTCGGTGACCAGGTCTTTAGACCTCGGTAATAGGTTCTGCTCTGCGGACATAACCTACATTAGGAAGGGGGGATGTTAATCCTATTTTGGATTAATAAATATGATTCTCCAATTGAGGACATTAATAAATGTCATGAAACAACACTATAAAAGTTGTACATTATGAGATATTGGCCACCCAAGGCCTAGTAAGTAAGTTTTGGGCGCCTAAGTATGAATAAGGGCCAAATGTATATAAGGCATTTTCTCATAATGAAAAGACACAATCTCCTTTATGCTATAGCTATCTCTCCCTTGTGTCTTGAGAGAGAGGGAGAGAGAGAGAGACAGAGAATTCTAGCATTGTTCCTCTTCTATGCTTGTGTGGAAGAGTGAGATAGAGAGTGATTGCCTATGCGACGGTGCAAGTGACTCTATGATGGTGACAGTGTGGAGGTGGAGCTTGGAGGTTAGAGCTTAACAAGCGAGCTTGGAGGCCTCAAAGGACTCAAGTTTGAAGCATTGCTAAGTGCCCTATGACAGTTGTGATCTATTGCTCATCCTTTAGGTGAATGTGTTGAGTTCCCTCTTGGAGGTGTGGTAGCCCATAACAATTATGTGCCACAAAGAGAAAATGAATAAGCGAATATTTATATACCTATAATATCTTGTGCCAATTATGTGTCTTGAGGTAATATAACTTTTTCTCTCCTTTCTTTTTGGTCTTTGTGAAGGTACCCTTCAATGAATGCATTACTCCCATTGGTGTACAAAAAGAGGAAATCACACTTTTCACCTTATTGTGCTCCCTCTTGGTTAATACCCATGGTGCCTTTGGTTTAGTAGGACTATTTTTTCACTCTCATTTTCAATTGGCCATGAACTTTGAAGGCGTTCAATGTTTTGTAAGTCATCCCTTGAACCCTTTGTATCTAATAAAAACCCATTTATAAGACATGTATAGACACATATCACAAAACAATTGGTTATACTCATTAGATAACATTTTTGGGCTCATACGCACATGCATAGAAACAATCAAGTATAACAACATGTTTATGCATATTTAACTTATCCTTATGTAAATGCATACATAAGTGGGTAAAGAGTCTATATTTTGACATATATCTCCACATGGTACTCACATAGACTATCTATACATATGAAAAACATGTATCTATCAATCTATCTATCTCTAGACATACATAAGTATATATGTCGCATATCTATTGTAAGATTCCTCCCCAGCCCCTCAAGATGCCCAGTTTCTCCCCCTGTAATCAGTCTCCTTTTTAGAATAATAAAAGATCTTGTTTCTATCTGCTTTGGCCTAGAGAGAGAAAATGTCTAGAGGGAAGTAATTCAAAATTGAGATATTTTTTGATATAAAAATCCTCCTAGTGTCTAAAATGGTTTCCCTTGAAACAGAATTTCAAAAAAAACTTTCCAATGTGCAATTGCAATTAATTAAAAAGAGGTATAAAGGACCTTAGCCTAAGGGTCCATATTTTTAAAAAAATTTGAATTATGCCCAATTAAGGTTCCTATATGGACCAATAATATTAATCCAAATATAGGGAGGAGATAAATTGAAGAATGAAAGAAAAACCCCCAAAAATGAGTATATGCTCACATAAGATGAAGAGTTGACTAAGGACAAGGTTTATTAGTTAAAAAAGAAGAGATATTTAGAGAAAATGATGCATTTTTTACACCTGAGTGTGGAGATCTCCCCTCATGAAGGAGGCACCTATTTCAAACATGTGGAGGAGTTTCAAACTCAAAACTAATGAGATATTTTCATCTCTCCTCTTTCTTGTTTCAACTAGATCCAAAAGTAAGCTAAACTAACCCAAAAATGGTCAAAAATTGACCAAACTGATCTCGAAAATTTTAGAATCAGTTTGCTTGGTTAGAGGCTCACTTTTTCCTATAAATAGAAGCCTCCCCCTTTGTAAAAGGTTAATAGTGATTATGCAGTGTTACCTTTTCTTGATAATTCAATTATTTTTGACTTAATCCTCTCCAAAGTAATTGGTGGCCACTCTTGATCCAAACAAGAGTAGAACCCTCAATCCCTCAAGCCAAAGGAAAGCTTACAAACTCCATGTAAGATAATTTTTTTGCTTTTTAATTTCAAATTTATGGTTTCTTAAGTTTTTATTTTTTATAGTTGATTAAATTAAATTCTGATCCTATGCCTTGATGAAAAGGCCATCCCCTTCTCTTCTTTACAATTCAGCCTTTCTTTATCCTAGAATGATTAACAAATAGATTGATTAAATTTTTCTTATTGTTTATCTCTTAGAAATTAAAAATTATGTAGATTAGAGTCCTTTATATCTAATTGGGATTAATTTAAATTGAAAATAGAATGTTAAAAATTGAGAAATGGTCAGCCATACAAAGGAGGTTATGGTAAACTTTTCTTGAATTTTGTGAAAAAAAAAAGTTTATTTTTATGTTATTCTAAAAGAGTAATTCCCACCGTTTGTGCATTCTAAAAGAAATATTCTAATTTACTCCATGTACATATTCACCTATGAATATGCATGAATATCACTGATATTCATTATTAAAAATTAATTTCTTACATAGAAAGATGCATAAAGAATTTATTTTTATTTCAAAAGTGTTATTCTCATTAAAATTGAATTTATGCAAAGAAAGATGCATAAAGGATTTATTTTTAATTCAAAAGTGTTATTCTCATTAAAACTGATTTTATGCAAAGAAAGATGCATAAAGGATTTACTTTGATTTCAAGAGTGTTATTCCCATTAAAATTGAATTTATGCATAGAAAGATGCATAAAGGATTTACTTTTATTTCAAAAGTGTTATTCTCATTAAAATTGAATTTATGCATAGAAAGATGCATAAAGGATTTATTTTTATTTCAAAAGTGTAATTCTCATTAAAATTGATTTTTTGCATAGAAAGATGCATAAAGGATTTTTTTTAATTTCAAAAGTGTTATTCTCATTAAAGTTAATTTTTATGCATAAATAGATGCATAAAAGGATTTTTATAAAAGTGTTATCCCGACTAAAGTTAATTTTTATGCATAAGTAGATGCGTCAAGAATCTTTATATCAAAATCAGAATTCTCTTAAATTCTATGTTTAAATTCTATGAATGGATGGAAGGATGTGATGTGAATACAAGTGATGAGATCTGAGGTGAATAGATGTAATGAGAAGGATTTATTTTTATTTCAAAAGTGTTATTCTCATTAAAATTAATTTTTTGCATAGAAAGATGCATAAAGGATTTATTTTTATTTCAAAAGTGTTATTCTCATTAAAATTGATTTTATGCATAGAAAGATGCATAAAGGATTTCTTTTTATTTCAAAAGTGTTATTCTCCTTAAAATTGATTTTTTGCATAGAAAGATACATAAAGGATTTATGTTTATTTCAAAAGTGTTATTCTCATTAAAGTTGATTTTTATGTATAAAAAGATTTTTATAAAAGTGTTATTCCCACTGAAGTTGATTTTTATGCATAAGTAGATGCGTAAAGAATCTTTATATCAAAATCAAAATTCTTCTAAATTCTATGTTTAAATTCTATGAATGGATGGAAGGATGTGATGAGATGTGAGGTGAATAGATGTAATGAGATGTGATGAGAAAGATAGGTGTGAATGAATAGATGAATGCATGTGATGTGAATAGAGGTGATGAGATGTGAGGTGAATAGATGTAATGAGATGTGATGAGAATGTAATGAGATGTAATGAGATGTAATGAGATGTGATGAGAATCAGATAGGTGTGAATGAATGGATGGAAGGATGTGATGTGAATAGAGGTGATGAGATGTGATGATGTGAATAGAGGTGATGAGATGTGAGGTGAATAGATGTAATGAGATGTGATAAGAATCAGATAGGTGTGAATGAATAGATGGATGAATGTGATGTGAATAGAGGTGATGAGATGTGAGGTGAATAGATGTAATGAGATGTGATGAGAATTAGATAGGTATGAATGGATGGATGGAAGGATGTGATGTGAATAAAGGTAATGAGATGTTGAGGTGAATAGATGTAATGAGATGTGAGGTGAATAGATGTAATGAGATGTGATGAGAATCAGATAGGTGTGAATGAATGGATGGAAGGATGTGATATGAATAGAAGTGATGAGATGTGAGGTGAATAGATGTAATGAGATGTGAGGTGAATAGATGTAATGAGATGTGATGAGAATCAGATAGGTGTGAATGAGTAGATGGATGGATGTGATGTGAATAGAAGTGATGAGATGTGAGGTGAATAGTGAAAGGTGAGAAGGATTTAACAAGAGAGCACGGAGGTGAGAGCTATGGCAGGATGGAGCAAGAGCAAGAGAGAGAGAGACACCTAATGTGGGAACTCCAACAGTGAGAATGTGTGACCAGCCTTCCCTTTATTCAAATGTCATTGAAAGAATAAAGAATGAAGTGACAGTGATGGGCGCTCGCCGTGTGCCTGCATTGTGCAGGTGTGCAGGTACTGTTAGTGTAGTAATACACGAGCGGCTAGGCAGAGGAACCTTTACCCCCAACAACCTCCCACTTAAAGGAGAATCTGCCTCAGTGAGGAGTGAGAAGAAAAAAAGAAAAGACAGTACAACATGTACATAGATACAAGAGGATGAGGAATTTCATCCAACGCCCATCAACTTCCTAAGGAAGGCAAAGCGCTCTGTAGAGAGGCTTTTCGTGATCAAGTCTGCAAGATTTTGGTTAGTTGAGATTTTGACAAGGTCAACTGACTTGTCCTCAATGACCTCACGAATGAAGTGATACCGCACCTCAATGTGTTTTGTCTTCGCATGGAAGACCGGATTCTTGGCTAACTAGATAGAACTCATAGAATCTGAATGCAGTGTAGGGATGGCATCTACAATACCAAGGTTAGCAACCAAAAGACCCAATGAAATGGCCTCCTTGCAAGCCTCATTGGCTGCAACATACTCGGTCTCTATAGTAGAAAGGGCCGTGCATTTCTGCACCTTGGACATCCATGAAACAACACCTACAGCAAAAGAAAACACATAGCCAGAGGTGGACTTCCTACAGCAAAAGAAAACATATAGCCAGAGGTGGACTTCCTACTATCTGCATGTCCTGCATAGTCAATGTATCCCATGACTCCTATATCTTGGCTGCCATAACATATGCACATATCAGCAGTGCCCTTCAGGTGCCTCATGATACCTTTCACGGCATCCCAATGCCTCTTGCCAGGTGTAGCCATATAACATGCCACAACACAACTACAAAAGCAATATCTGGACGGGTGGCTATCATGGCATACATAAGACTGCCCGCGGATGCATAGGGAATCTTGGCCATCTCGGCCCTCTGCTCATCTGTCTGCGGACAATCGGCTTGTGATACCTTCACATGAGAAGGCAATGGACAGCCAATAGGCTTTACATCCTGCATACAAAAGTGCTCAAGGACTTTATGAATGTACTCTCTTTGTGATAGATACAGTAGTCCTTGATGCCTATGTTAAAAATATGGCAAACACCTTCACTAAAATGATGTGTAGGGCACATACCTTGTAACTAGCACTATGCACTAAAGTCATAGATTATGGGCAAATGGATACAAAGGTTATTATGCAACCTTACCATGATGTAAAAAGAGTCATTTAGGAGCTCAACATCAGCCAAAGGGGTCGTGATCCCTTGATTAGGTAGCATTGGTGTGATTAGCAAGATTCTAGGGTTGGTGGTCACTTTTAGGTGCTTGAATCTAGGAGGGAAGGTGGAGATGATTTAGATGATGATTAACACCTAATCTTGAGCTTGATCCTCATGTACTTCAGCCTATATAAAGAGGCTCTCATCTATTGAAATCAACACATTTTATTGTCCCTCACTTATGTTGTCATTATGCTCATCATTATGCTAATTACTTCTTGATTAGTAGCTTAACTTCATCTTCTTCATTTCTATTCAACTATGCAATGGAGCTAGTGTTTGATCCTCCTTAGAATGGTTTTTTAACATGGTATCAGAGCTAGTACTAGCCCATTCATCTAGAATCAAGCCCCATCTTATTTGCTTAGCAAGAGATTAGTGAAAATTAGGGTTTCATTAGCTTTTATGGGTTTCCTAGAAAATAGGATCTAGAATAGCAGCTGAGTGGAGGCCTTGGTGCTCACAAACCACGTAACCATTGCCAAAATCCTTTTGTGGGCACTTCATCAGCAATATTGCTAAGGGGCATGGCACCTCAATTGCACCATTCATAGCTCCACGTCGCCGGCAACTGCGTTTTCCCCAAAACAGTCACGTTTTTGATAGGCGACCACCAAAAGTATTGCTGCAGCTCACACACATCAAATTGGTCTAATTCCTCTGAGGTGTGGCTTCATTGGAACCTAAACTTACTCCTCCTAAGAGGGTTTTGCAAATGATTGAGTGTGCTTCACACACCAAGCAAAAAACCAGGGTGCTGTCCAGAACTGCCATAGCCAGAAAAGGTACTTTGGTAAATTTGAGATTACTCATTGATTAAGTTGCTTAAGCAAGTGTTTGTGGGCTCTAAAATCATCTAGACATACTGCTATTCAATGCCCTTGAAGATTTTTAGCTCATTCTTTGTGCAACTCCTTCAAATATTGACTCCAAGTGAGCTCATTTCTCTGCATAGTGAGCAGAATATTCAACTCCACTAATCAATGATTAATCTATCCTAATCCTTATCATTTGGTGCAATAAGTGGTTCATACATGTCATTAGGGACTTGCTACATCCCCTTATTACTTCACACTTAATTTTCCCCTTGATTAGGTGTCTCCCTTGCTTCCCACAAATCAATATATTTTCTGGTTTTATCTTTTGGAAAGCATATGCTAAATAACTTGATTTAGCACTATTCCTTGGTCTTAATCTCTCTTGTAAAAGGGTAGACACTGCCTCAATCATCAGAGGTAAGACCCCCTTCATTCCATATCATAATGGCTACCAAGGATTCTCCATCAATGCGCTTTAAAGGTCATGGTTTTCACACATGGCAAACCCGCATCAAGTTAATGCTCATGAAGAAGGGGCTCTTCAACATAGTAAATGGGAATGAGAAGAAGCCAAGGACTCTTGCTGATGTTCCTTGTTGGGAAGTAAGAGATGACAAAGCTCGTGCCATCATCACATTGGAGCTTGATGACACTTACATTCATCATGTGGATGGATGCGAAACTTCCAAGGAAGTTTGGGACCAACTCACAACTCTATTTGGGGCTCGATCTAAAAGTTCAAAGTTTGGTTTGCTCATTGAATTTTTTAAGCTAGAAATGAAGTCTGGCACATCCCTAGCCTCACATTTGAACTACATGAAAGGCCTATTAACACAACTTGCAGGAATAGGTCTTAAGATGGATGAAGATGTCTCCATTGGTGTATTACTTAAATCTTTACCTGAAGAATATGACCATGTGGTCACAACCTTGACCAATATGCCAATATCAAAGCTTGTGGACATTGAAGCATCTCTTCTTGAGGAGGAGAGAAAACTAAAGACCAAGCAAATGGAGTCTCCATCGTCATCAACCTTGTCTACTGAAAATGCTTATTATGCAGGATCTAGTAGGTATGGCAAGAACAAAGGCAACTACAACAAGGGCTACAACAAAGGCAACTACAACAAGGGCTACAACAACAACAATCTCATTTGTGACTTTTGTCACAAACCTGGTCATGTAGAGAAGAATTGTTTTGCCAAGAAGAAGATGCAACGAGTCTACATCATGGAAGAAGTGCAGCAGGAAGAAGACCAAGAAGAAGAAAAAGATGAAGACAAGGGCCACCATCATGAGGCCCTATCTATGATTAGATCAAATCATTTATTCTAAAGTGCTAAAAGCAAGGGCATGCCCTATACACATGGGTGTCCTCTTCACTCATACATGTAGCCACGTCTTGTCACACTCTTCTAAAGTCGTCCCATACCTCTTTTGTACGCATGACTAAAGCCTCTGAGTTCACATTGGCATAACCTATGTATGGCATTGCTAGTCAGACCACGCTCATGCATGCTATCACTGAGCATTGGGTGGTTAATTAGGCTCATGAGAGTCAGCATGACCAACTGCATCATTGAGTGGATTCAGTGTTTGAGGAGGGGTGTTAAAAATATGGCAAACACCTTCACTAAAATGATGTGTAGGGCACATACCTTGTAACTAGCACTATGCACTAAAGTCATAGATTATGGGCAAATGGATACAAAGGTTATTATGCAACCTTACCATGATGTAAAAAGAGTCATTTAGGAGCTCAACATCAGCCAAAGGGGTCGTGATCCCTTGATTAGGTAGCATTGGTGTGATTAGCAAGATTCTAGGGTTGGTGGTCACTTTTAGGTGCTTGAATCTAGGAGGGAAGGTGGAGATGATTTAGATGATGATTAACACCTAATCTTGAGCTTGATCCTCATGTACTTCAGCCTATATAAAGAGGCTCTCATCTATTGAAATCAACACATTTTATTGTCCCTCACTTATGTTGTCATTATGCTCATCATTATGCTAATTACTTCTTGATTAGTAGCTTAACTTCATCTTCTTCATTTCTATTCAACTATGCAATGGAGCTAGTGTTTGATCCTCCTTAGAATGGTTTTTTAACAGCCTATCACGTGTAATGCGCATACCAAGAATATGAGAGGCCTGTCCCAGATCTTTCATCTCAAAGCTCTTCTTGAGCTGAGCCTTAAGAGCATCTAGATCACCATGAGCTTTCTCTGCCAAAAGCATGTCATCCACATAAAGTACCAAAATCAATCAAGATCCATCACGGGCTTTCTTCGTGTACAAGCATGGATCCATAGCACTATGGTTGTAGCCCTGTGATGACTGCATAAATGCATCGAACTTGTGATACCATTCCCTAGGTGCCTGCTTCAAGCCATAAAGGCTTTTCTTTAATTTGCACACTAGGTGTTTCCTACCAGGCTCTGCAAATCCCTTAGGCTGCTCCATGTAAATCTCATCATGCAAGTCCCCATGTAAAAATGCCGTCTTGACATCCATCTGATACAAGTCCAAGTCAAGCTATGAAACCAAAGCCAAGACTCAAGGTGGTCATTTTAACCACAGGAGAGAAGCCCTCATCAAAGTCAACACCATGCTCCTACTTCAAACCCTTTGCTACCAATCTGGGCGGGCTTGGGGTGTCCAGGGGTACTCTTCAATTTGTACACCCACTTGCATGGCAGAGCCTTCTTGCCACTAGGCAAGGAAACAAAATCCCAAGTATGATTCTTATGCAATGAATCTATCTTAGACTGTATAGCTCTCTCCCAGGAGTAGCTTTCACCCCTGTGCATAGCCTCATCATAGGTGAGAGACTCTCCTGCATCTGTAACCAAGACATAGTGTATAGAGGGCTCAAAGCGGTCAGGAGGGCGTCTATCTCTAGTAGAATGCCTCACTGCAGGCTGTGTTGTCTCTCCAACATCATGTCTAACATCGAGGCCATGAGTACTAAACTGCTGCTGCTCTGCAGGCTGTCCAGTTGGTTGTACGGGAGCACGCGGCTCCTCCTGAAAGATAACCCTGCGTATCTCCAGTGCCTTCTCAGGTTGCCTATGCATTTTGTCCTCATGGAACACAACATCATGGCCGTGAATGACCTTCCGCATGCCTGCGGATCCTAAAGGCAATATCCCATCTCACCTGCATCTCCATAGCCAAGGAATATGCATTTCACACTTTTAGGATCCAGCTTATTGCGCTTGTCCTTGGGCACATGGTAAAATGCCTCACATCCAAAGACACGCAAATGAGTATAAGAGGGAGGCTTTCTTATCCATACCTCCTCTGCAAACCTGGAAGTCAATGCCACTACAAGGCAATCGATTAATGATATGCACTGTAGTTGTAACTGCCTCAGCCCAAAAATGTTGTGGTAAGCCTGCATGGCTAAGCACCCTCTATTTATGCGCTCAGCCACCATACCATTCTGGGGAGGGGTGTAAGGGATAGTCAACTGACGCTTAATACCAAGGGGTAGAGGCTGTCATCTTCTGTGAGGCATCACATGAAGAGGCTACAAGAATATAATCTCCATAATGAGAAGTAGCTGAAGCACACAAAGCAGTACGAAAGATATCCCAAGAGTCATTAAGAGTGCCAAGCAAGAACAAGGGAGTTACATCCTCCTTAAAATCAATGCCCTGCGAAACCAAATGTTTTAGGATAGCATGGAACTGGCTCAAATGAGCAGACATAGTCACATTCTCCTTCATGCGGAGATCCATAAGCTGTTTTAGCCAGTACATCTGGGAAGCAGGACTTTTCTTGTCATACAAGTTTTTGATTTTCTCCCAAAGATCCCATGCACTCTGTGGTTCCTCAACTACATTGTAGTCACTACCTATTCTGTGAGAGACAATATGATAGTGGACTTGCACAATTCATCAGCCATTGCTCATTAGTCATCGTTGTGGGCTACTACCCACTCAATCTCAATGGTTTAACCTGCGATTTTTGCACCAACACTTGCCATATTTGGCTTTTCCAATAGCCATAGTTTGTACCATCCAACTTAGTGATGTTGAATATAGCATTATCAGTGGAAAAACTAGCCATAATGCAAGCTAGAAACAGTGTAGACTATCAAAACTGCTTGCTGTATACTGCTGTAAACAGCCCAAAATGCCACCAAATCAAGACAAACGAGCAAGGTACAAGTGATCAATGCTACTGTCCACCAAGTACTAGTAAAAGTACATTAAATGAAAGTGATTCAGCATGATAAATGCGTGTCAATACAAAGCAAACAGCTTGCACAGTAGTAGGTAAAAGAGAGCTAACAGTGAGAAAATGAATATCCAAAGTCAATAAATGACTGCCAAATCCAAAACCGGCATTAAGCGGGCATAGCATAGGCATATGATACATGAACCAACACCCAAGTATGTCAAAGAAGTTGGTGTCTGCTCAATGAAGATGGCTCCAAATCAGCTCATAAGCATCCAAGACGGACCAAGTAGCATCAACCAAGCATCATAGACAGTGAGATCCTAGTCTCAAATCTCAAGTAGCTCAAGTATATAACCCGCAAGCTCTATGTATGGCCAATGACAATAGGCATAACCTCTCCCACTGGCACAAAAGTCGGTAGGCAATCAAGCATCAATGCTCACAGAAGGCATGCAACTGCACCAATGATCAAGTATCTAGGACCGTACATCAACTCAGCATGAAGAGCATGTAAGCGGTCAAGCATCTCTGATAGCATCCAAGTACATCATGTACAAACCCAAGTCAATCTCTGAAGCCAATAATCATCCAAAATAGGCTTCAAAGTATCCAAGTACAAGCCCAACTGAAGCTCCAAGTGGCAAAGAAACTCAAACAATGTATGTAGCATGCATCTTTGTCATATGCTCCAAAGCATGTACCAACGGGTCAAGCATAGACCATAGGTATAACCAATATCACAAAAGCATACCATAGTAGACCAAAGTCGATCAAAGGCCACTCGATACAGAGCTCAATCAAAGCTCAATAGGCATTTCGGAACCATCCAAGACATTTGTCAACCTCCATTTGCATCCAAATAGTCATAGGCATCACCCAGGAGGCACCCGAGACCAATAGGCAATAGATAAAGTGAGTCAAATAGCTTCAACCCTGGTGTATTATAGCAGTAAAATCACTGCTGAATTGACCATAAACAGGGCCAAAATCAGCACCAAATCAATCGCATATCATATGCATAGCTTCCCATAACATCCGGGCATGATTCGTGTATCAAATGGCATCAACAACTAGTGCCAACCAAGCATAAACATCTAATGCTAATGTAACATTGTCTGTAAATGTTTGTGGACTCTTATGACAATCCTTGAACTAAGGTAAATCAGTCCAAATCCAATGCCAAGTGATCAAACCTTCAATGCCAAGCTCCAAGCATGTTCCGATGCATCAAATGAAGCCTTTATGAAGTGCCAATGGCTTGGAGAAGCTGGTCCAGATGAAGCCACGTTTTGGTTGATGAAAACAGACTTGGATATGGCGCAAGCTAAAAATGGGAGCTTGGGACTCCACAAGGTCAAGGCAAAGGGGTTTGGAAGGTAAAGGGACTCAAGGGGGTCCCAATGAAGCCTTCAAGCAAGGCAGATGATTGATAGAAGCAGCCTATACTCCATAAATGAGAGATGGCTATGGCTGCCCTGCTCTTCAAACCCTGTGAACTGAAGTAAAACAATGGAAAGAAGCTCCAATACCTGTGGATGAATGCCAGCTGCTCCTCCTCTCTCTCTCTCTCTCTCTCTTTCTCTCCCTCTTAACACACATGCATACGCACAAGCTCACCATAGCATCGACTTCTTGCTATATATAAAAGTTTAGACAGAAATAGAAGAGATAGAGCATAGAATTCGGGCTTACTTCGTGATCAAACCCCTTGCCAAATGTGCAGATAGTACACCTCGCTATTGACCTGCACAACTACAAATGAAGCAGTCAGGGGATAGAGAGAGAGAGAGAGAGAGAGAGAGAGATATGATAACCTTGCAAAGATAATGATAGAGAGAATAACACAGAAACTTGTCAAAAAAATAAAAAAACGTATTAGGTAGCAGCAAAGAGAGAGAGAGAGACTTCACCAGCAAAACAACAACGATGGCAACAAAGAAAAGGCAGTGGGAAATTCGAATAGAGAGTCAGAGTGCAGTCTGCGAGCGAAGGGCGGGGACAATGAGAGCCTGCAACCTAGTCTTGAGGGAGGGCGGAGATAGCCTGCATGGATTCATGGAGAGTGGGCCGTGGCATGGGGATGCCAGCAGTAGATAGAAGGGAAAAAAATAGAATTCTTATAACAGTAAACAAAAGAACAAAATATATTGTAATATTACGTCTTTTATTTCTCTTTAATGTTGTCAAGTTTCATGAAGAAATTGTAAGATTCCTCCCCAGCCTCTCAAGATGTCCAGCATCTTCCCCCTCTAATCAATTCCCTCTTCAGAAATATAAAAGATCTTGTCTCTATTGACTTAGAGAGAGAAAATATTATAGAGAGAGAATATTCAGATTTTGAATATTTTTAGATAGAAATTTTTTTCATAATATTAAAATGAATTCCCCTGAAACAGAAATTCAAAAAGAACTTTCCAATGTACAATTGAAATTAATTGGAAATGGGTATAAAGGACCTTAGCCTAAGGTCTAGATTTTCAAAAATTTTTGGATTATGGTCCAATTAAGGTTCCTGTGGGCCAATAGGATCAATCCATGTGTGGGGAGGAGATAAATCTAATTTGTAAAAGAAGATACCCAAAATGAGTAAATGCTCACATAAGATGAAGAGTTGACTATGTACAAGGTTTATTAGTAAGAAACTATGAGTAATATCAAAAATATGAGATATTTTGGGTATCCAAAAATGAGTAAATGCTCACATAAGATGAAGATTTGACTATGTACAAGGTTTATTAGTAAGAAACTATGAGTAATATCAAAAATATGAGATATTTTGGGCATCCAAAAATGAGTAAATGCTCACATAAGATGAAGAGTTGAATAAGGACAAGGCTAATAGTTAAAAAGGAGAGATATGTAGAAGTAAATACTCACATAAGATGAAGAGTTGAATAAGGACAAGGCTAATAGTTAAAAAGGAGAGATATTTAGAAGTAATGATGCATTTTTGACACCTCTGCATGGGGATTTCCCCCTCATGAATGAGGCGTCTACTTCGCATGTGAAATTAAGTTTTAAATCTTCAAAAATTGAGATATTTCATCTCTCCTCTCTCCTACTTCAAGTCTAGTTGCAAAAAGTTAGCCCAACTGACCTAAAAATGGTCAAAAATTGACCAAACTGAATTGGAAAATTCTAGAATCAGTTTGTTTGGTTAGGAGCTCACTTTTTTCTATAAATAGAGGCCCTCCCCTTTGTGGAAACTCAATAGTGTTTTATGCACTGTTACTCTACTCCTCCCAAGCCAAGAACTGTGAATTTATTAATAATTCACTAGTTTTTGACATTTCCCTCTTCCAAAGATTGGTGGCCACTCTTGTCCAAACAAGAGTTGAACCCTCAAACCATCAAGCCAAAGGAAAGCTATCAAAGTCATTAGTAAGTTGGGGATTCTTCTATTTTTTTACTTATTTTTATGGTTTTAAATGGTTTTTATGCTTTATGTCTTCTCTAAAAATGTTATGCCTCATTACAAAAAGGCATTCCCCTCTCTTCTCTAGCAAAACCAACCATTCTCTATCCTAGGTGAATGGTTAATGATTAAAGTCAAGTTTTTATAATGTTATCTTAATTAAATGGAAAAATGTTTACTTTAGGATAATTTCAATACTCTTGGTGTACTTTTAATTAGTCTTAAAGACTTAAAAATTTGAAAAATGGTCAGCCATACAAAGGAGGTTATGGCAAAATTTTTAGAAATTAGTGAGATAAAATTTATCTTTTATTATCCTAAAAGAGAGATCCTTACGGTTTCTATATTCTAAAGTATCGTTTTCATGCATAAAAGATGCATTTTGATTATATGCATAAAAGATAAATTATTATTTTAATATAAAAGTGTTACTTTTATCATATCTAGATTTCATGCATAGAGGTATGCATAAAAGATTATTATTTTAGTGTAAAAGTGTTACTTTTATCATATTTGGATTTCATGCATAGAGAGATGTATAAAAGATTATTATTTTAATGTAAAAGTGTTACTTTTATCATATTTGGATTTCATGCATACAGGTATGCATAAAATATTAATATTTTAATGTAAAAGTGTTATTTTTATCATAATTGAATTTCATGCATAGAGGAATACATAAAATATTATTATTTTAATGTAAAAGAGTTACTTTTATCATATTTGGATTTCATGCATAGAGAAATGCATAAAAGATTATTATTTGAATGTAAAAGTGTTACTTTTATCATATTTGGATTTCATGCAGAGGTATGCATAAAAGATTATTATTTTAATGTAAAAGTGTTACTTTTATCATAATTGGATTTCATGCTTAGAGGTATGCATAAAAGATATTTTTTTATACTAAAAGTGTGATTTTCATCATAATTGGATTTTATGCATAAATTAGATGCATAAGAGAAATTCTTTTATTCTAAAAGTGTAATTCCTACTAAATTGGATTTATGCATAGAAAGATGCATAAAGAAATCTATTTTTAGTTCAAAAGAGTTATTTTCATCTATTTTGATTTTATGCATAGGAAGATGCATTAAAGAATTGATTTTTTAATTCAAAAGTATCATTCTCATTTAAAATGAATTTATGCATAGGAAGATGCATAAAAGATTGATTTTTTATTCAAAAGTGTCATTCTCATTTAAAATGAATTTATGCATAGGAAGATGCATAAAAGATTGATTTTTAATTCAAAAGTGTCATTCTCATTTAAAATGAATTTATGCATAGGAAGATGCATAAAAGATTGATTTTTATTTTGAAAGTGTTATTCTCCTTAAAATGGAATTTATGCATAAATAGATGCGTAAAGAAATCTTATATCAAATATAAGAATTCTCTTGTATCCTATAAATAGATATTAGGATGTGATAAGATGTATATGAGAAGTGATAGGATGTGATAAGATGCGTATGAGAAGTGATAGGATGTGATAAGATGCGTATAGAAAGTGACAGGATGTGATAAGATGTGTATAAAATGTGATAGGATGTGATAAGAGGTGTATGAGATGTGATAGGATGTGCTAAGATGAGTTAGGATGTGATAAGATGTGTATGGGATGAGGTAAGAAGTGTATCTGATGGGATAAGATGTATATGGGTTGTGATAGGGCGAGAATGGATGTGAATGTGGATGTGGATGTATGCATGTAGATGTTGATGTATGGATGTGAATGTGAATGTGGATGTGGATATATGAATGTAAATGTAGATGTATGGATGTGAATGTGAATGTGGATGTGGATGCACACATGGAGATGTGGATGTATGCATGTAGATGTAGATGTATGGATGTGAATGTGAATGTGGATGTGGATGTATGGATGAGATGTGGATGTGGATATATGGATGAGAGATGTGGATGTGTGGATGTGAATATGGATGTGGATGTGGATGTATGGATGTAGATACGGATGTGGATGTATGTATGTGGATGTGGATGTATGAATGAGGATGTGAAAATGGATGTATGCATGTAGATGTGGATGTATGGATGTGAATGTGGATGTGGATGTGGATGTGGATGTATGGATGTGGATGTGGATGTGTATGTATGAATGTGAAATTGGATGTATGATGTGGATGTACGAACATGGATGTGTATGTAGAATAATGAATGTGAATGTGTATGTGAAATAATGTGTCGTTGATATGAGTGAATGGATGGGAACGAGTACACATATGAATGGAATGTGGAATAAGTAATGTGGACCGAGGAGGGATAATGTGGAAAGACGAGAGTTCGATATAGAAATTATATTTTGTGACCTGTTTGTAAATGACGGTTTTATGTCAAGAATGCTGGGGAAGCATTTTGACCATCTTGTGGATTAAGGTCATGGAGACCTAATTGATAAAGTTGCAACTCTGCTAACGGAGAGTCAATGGAGGACATCTCACGTAGCAAGGTCGACCGAGGTCTTGACCAGCCTCGGTTCGATTTAAATGGTAAGCTTCTGGTACGGTGGATGAGGGACCAAGGAAGCGGCCTATGAGTGAAGCGCTAGGTCACCTGCGAAGGATCCTAGAGGGTGCTGACCATACGGTGCTCGGGCTCTGGGTCGCCGAAGATACCCACCGTGGAAGATATTGGAATAAGGAGTAAGAGTTGTTTTCTGAAACCGAGCATGGATCTGGTTGATTGACCTTGCTGGTCCTCAACGGATGAGTCCATGGCTCTTTTATATGGATCTGTTGGTTGATCTTGCTGATCTTCCACGGAGATTCCCTGTTTTATGTGAATATATTGCCGGTTACTATGAGCTAGGAACTATCGAAAAGGCCCATGTGAGTGAATAGGTGGTGAGCGTTCTGGTTGCCAATGATGCCATAAGTACATCGAGATGAATGAATGATTGGAAATAAGTATTCAACTAGAGATTTTGAGGATTGTCCTCAGTGACATAATGGTTTCATTAAAGGCAATTTCATATTGGGTGTGTAAGTGGTGTGACTAGTTTTATGTTTGCATGAACTTCCAGCTAGGGGGCCTGGGAACTCTTTTCCTTGGTACCCGGGACAAAACCTAACCAAATTTCTAATTGGATCCCATCACTACAGTGGTTGGACGGTTGGCTAACCCATGGGACTGGATGGGGTTAGGCTGGACTGATGGATCCGTAAATCGAGACTCAAATTTTGTTATTACAATAGATAAAATAAATCCCGGATAGTAATTGTTCTATGGATAGGAATCAACGGCTGTGCCTCTTGATGGGGAAAAAAGCATTGATCCTAATGATCCAAGTGTAAGTTTCTTCCTTGATCTGACCGAGTATCTTTATAGGTGCAGTCGGATCAGCTTGATCACTACGTTAGAATAAAGAGTTATCCTGGAGGAATCGCTCGTGCTTTCCGGGTAAAGGAAGTTTTTCCGGGCTCGATTTTGGAAAAACTGACGGATTAGTCTCTTGTCTGGATATCCATGGGAGAGGCCCCGACGAGTGTGGGACCCCTGCCCCGCGCAAGATGTACTACTTCCTTTGCTAGCATCCCGAATCCATTGCGCGGTGGGGACAGGGATCTCACAGTTGGTATGAGAGCAAATTGGCTAATAAAGATCAACTGAGAAGCCAAATATGTCAAAAATTTATCAAGAAGCTCAAAAAGGTTGTAATTGTGTGATATAATTCATACAATTTGATATTCAAACTGAAATATCGTAAATTAGTAATTGGGTCTTCAAATGGAAGTACCACAATCGTATGGAACTGACTTGCTTGAGGCCTAGACATGATGGAATTTACCTTATAGTTCCAAGTATCATGACTACCCGTATATACCGAGGGTATAACTGCAGCTCTTTATCGGTAGTATATACGAGTAAATCTAAGACTTAAAATTATAAGCATTAATGCTATCCAGATGATGATTTCGAATGTGGTTGATATGATTTTTAATTCTGTTTGATAAGTGATGAGTTGATTTGGATTCTGAATTGAAAAATGATGATCCTTGAAAATTGGTTGAAATGTAATAAGCTGAACGAAACCACAATGAGGATGAATGGGACGAGTCCCTGTGATGATATTCATAACTAGAATGATGATATTGAATTCAGCAAATCACTATGAGATTAGTAGATTGTGCTGTCAATTTGCTACTGTTAACACTTGACACGGTAGATCAAGTTAAGGGATGACAAATTGAGAACTTGCTTGACTGAAATTCCCGTGGAGGAATGTTCAGAAAGAATTTTTTGGTCTAATGGACCATTATCGTGTTAAAGATATGAATGATATGAATTGAATGAATTGTTATTTAATGATGAGTTCTATATAAGGGATATTTATCCCAGTATTATGTTGGGTTGACCAGAATATAAGGAACGTCAGAATAAATTGGATCTTAAGAAAAAGAGTTGTCCTCTACTTTGCGAGATGAGGACATCTCGCACTTTTTTAAGTGGGGTAGAATGTAAGATTCCTCCCGCAACCTTCGAGGTATACAGGAGTAAGAACCTCCCTTTCTGATCTTATAATTATTCCCTCTCTAAAATAAAAGAAAGATTCTGTTTAAAAAAAGAAGACCCTTTCCCCAGAATATTTCTCAGGAGCCCACCTATTTTAAGGATTCAGAACGATGAGTTCAGAAGTGAGAACCGGTGTTTTGGATGCCAAGGTTTTGGTCATCTGTTAAAAGATTGCCCGACTCCTGCCATGTAAAGGGCACAGGGAAGTCAAGAACCCCAAATTCAGAGACCAATTCCTTCATACCAATCTAATCAGGGTTCGTCTCACCCAAGCCAGGGTAACCCCAGAAGAACTCCAGCTCATCCATCTACCTCTGTCCAGAATAACCTCAGAACTCCTTTCCAGAACTGGGGTAACCAAAGAGAAAGAATTCCGCCTCATGACTGCAGCAGCCAGAGTAGTCACAATTTCAGATGTAGTAGAAGAGGAAAAAGGAGAGATCTATGCTACAATTGAAAACCAAGGGTCTAACCGACAATTCTCAGTCATCCATACTCCAGCAGAGTATCAGGGTAAACCAAGTAATCGAAGATATACTTCGGTCATGCTGTGGGGGCTGGGAACCCAAGAAGTGGCTAAGCTATCTGCACCTAGTCAAGTTGGCCTACAATGCTTCTTATCACACAGAAGTATTGGGATGAACCCTTTTAAAGCTATATTTGGACAAGATTGCTTAACTCCATTAACTAAGTCCGACCCATTGATCAAGGTCGAGATGTCCAGACAAATGCTTGACATCATGGAGCAGCAGATGCAAACAATTCATAAAGATATAAAAGCTACCCAGGATCGACAGAAGCAGTATGTTGATAAGAAGAGGTCTGTCAGAGAATTCAAAGAAGCATATATGGTCTTCATTCGAGTTCGGCCCAAAAGAAGTTCTTTATCTCTTAGGAAGTATAAGAAGTTATCCCCGAGATATTGTGGGCCATATCTGATTTCAAAGAAAGTAGGTGACTTAGCCTACGAGCTTCTTCTACCTCCTCATCTCAAAGTTTATAATGTATTTTATGTAAGCCTTCTAAAGAAAAATATGCCAAGCCCAAATCATGGAAAGATGGTAAAACTTCAGTGGTAAGATACACCGTCGGCTTCTAGGTTACGCTAGTTCCTTCTTTTATATAAGTCGTAACTCTTACTTGTCGCTCGCAGCAGTAATCTTACTTCCATCGATCTCCTTTCTTTCTTAAATCTCTTTTATGGCTTGGCAGCAAGACTTGGTTTTATCCATGATGATTTCTCACCTTCAAGATGCAAGCGAGTCTGTGAAGAAGGATTTTATAGAACTGTATGAGCGCTCACTTTTCCCTCACTTGGGAACTTTTGTAGCTCAGACCAAATGGCGGACCTATCGAGACATAACTAGGGTAACACCGTGGGGTCGGCATCACTTTCATAACAATGTCGGCTTGGCTATGGTTATTGAAGCTTTGGGTTTGGGTCCCCGATACTATTACGTGATGAGATCAAGGCATAGTTGATTTTCTGAGCGGGTCTTCTTACTTGCGTGTTTTCTTCCTCACCAGAAGATATGCCTTTATCCCATTTCTGGCTTGCCTCTTAGAGGTCCTTTTATTAGGTAACCTCATACCAATGAGATAGGTGCTACAATAACCGGCTGAATTATTCCCATAGATGAGTTACCTTATACGTGTGCTGCTTGTGAGTGCTGCTTTTGTGACCATATGATGGACGGGCTTATGGAATTGTAAAAAGTTCTTCTATCTTTGCTGTATATGTTCCAAGAGTGAATAAAGTTGAAATCTTTGTTCTTGTCTTGAGTCTTGCTCTCTTTGAGACTTTTTTGGGTGGTTACTTTTAGTTAAATTTTCTCTTAGTCTCATATTTGTGCATCTTGCGGAATTACCCCCAAATTGCGAGATGAGGGCATCTCGCATTTTTCAAGTGGGAGAGAATGTAAGATTCCTCCCCAGCCTCTCAAGATGTCCAGCATCTTCTCCCTGTAATCAATTCCCTCTTCAGAAATATAAAAGATCTTGTCTCTGCCTGTTTTGACTTAGAGAGAGAAAATATTCTAGAGAGAGAATATTCAGATTTTGAATATTTTTAGATAAAAAAATTTCTCATAATATTAAAATAAATTTCCCTGCACAACAGAAATTCAAAAAGAACTTTCCAATGTGCAATTGGAATTATTTGGAAATGGGTATAAAGGACCTTAGCCTAAGGGTATAGATTTTCAGAAATTTTTGGATTATGGTCCAATTAAGGTTCCTGTGGGCCAACAGAATCAATCCATGTGTGGGGAGGAGATAAATCCATGTGTGGGGAGGAGATAAATCCAATTTGTAAAAGAAGATACTGAAAAATGAGTAAATGCTCACATAAGATGAAGAGTTGACTATGTACAAGGTTTATTAGTAAGAAACTATGAGTAATATAAAAAATATGAGATATTTTGGGTATCCAAAAATGAGTAAATGCTCACATAAGATGAAGAGTTGAATAAGGACAAGGCTAATAGTTAAAAAGGGGAGATATTTAGAAGTAAATACTCACATAAGATGAAGAGTTGAATAAGGACAAGGCTAATAGTTAAAAAGGGGAGATATTTAGAAGTAATGATGCATTTTTGACACCTCTGCATGGGGATTTTTCCCTCATGAATGAGGCGCCTACTTCACATGTGCAATTAAGTTTTAAATCTTTAAAAATTGAGATATTTCATCTCTCCTCTCTCCTACTTCAAGTCTAGTTGCAAAAAGTTAGCCCAATTGACCTAAAAATGGTCAAAAATCGACCAAACTGAATTGGAAAATTCTAGAATCAGTTTGTTTGGTTAGGAGCTCACTTTTTCCTATAAATAGAGGCCTTCCCCTTTGTTAAAACTGTACTCTACTCCTCCCAAGCCAAGAACTATGAATTTATTATTAATTCACTAGTTTTTGACATTTCCCTCTTCCAAAGATTGGTGGCCACTCTCGTCCAAACAAGAGTTGAACCCTCAAGCCATCAAGCCAAAGGAAAGCTATCAAAGTCATTAGTAAGTTGGTGATTCTTCTATTTTTTACTTATTTTTATGGTTTTAAATGGTTTTTATGCTTTATGTCTTCTCTAAAAATGTTATGCCTCATTTATTACAAAAAGGCATTCCCCTCTCTTCTCTAGCAAAACCAACCATTCTCTATCCTAGGTGAATGCTCAGGGGGGTCACTATATGTAAATCCTCTATATCACGTGCGTTCAAGGCCTATTTAAAAAGTCCCTTATCTGTGAATTTTTTAGTGAATATAATGTATCCTTTCCTATTCAAATCTGTAAATTTTTTTTAAAAATACAATAAATAAATCCCCTCTATAACTATACTTCTGTAAGTTTTAAATATTTAAAATATCCTTCTGTTGAACCCACGTGATACTTACATATTTATACGAGTGACCCCCCCCGAGGGTGAATGGTTAATGATTAAAGTCAAGTTTTTATAATGTTGTCTTAATTAAATGGAAAAATATTTACTTTAGGATAATTTCAATACTCTTCGTGCACTTTTAATTAGTCTTAAAGACTTAAAAATTTTAAAAATGGTCAGCCATACAAAGGAGGTTATGACGAAATTTTTAGAAATTAGTGAGATAAAATTCATCTTTTATTATCTTAAAAGAGAAATCCTTACGGTTTCTTTATTCTAAAGTATCATTTTCATGCATAAAAGATGCATTTTGATTATATGCATAAAAGATAAATTATTATTTTAATATAAAAGTATTACTTTTATCATATTTGGATTTCATGCATAGAGGTATGCATAAAAGATTATTATTTTAATGTAAAATTGTTACTTTTATCATATTTGAATTTCATGCATAGAGGTATGCATAAAAGATTATTATTTTAATGTAAAAGTGTTACTTTTATCATATTTGGATTTCATGCATAGAGGTATGCATAAAAGATTATTATTTTAATGTGAAAGTGTTACTTTTATCATAATTAAATTTCATTCATAGAGGTATGCATAAAAGATTATTATTTTAATGTAAAAGTGTTACTTTTATCATATTTGGATTTCATGCATAGAGAAATGCATAAAAGATTATTATTTTAATATAAAAGTGTTGCTTTTATCATATTTGGATTTCATGCATAGAGGTATGGATAAAAGATTATTATTTTAATGTAAAAGTGTTACTTTTATCATAATTGGATTTCATGCATAAAAGATTATTATTTTAATATAAAAGTGTTACTTTTATCATATTTGATTTTTATGCATAAATGGATGCATAAAAGATATCTTTTTATACTAAAAGTGTGATTTTCATCATAATTGGATTTTATGCATAAATTAGATGCATAAGAGAAATTCTTTTATTCTAAAAGTGTAATTCCTACTAAATTGGATTTATGCATAGAAAGATGCATAAAGAAATCTATTTTTAGTTCAAAAGAGTTATTTTCATCTATTTTGATTTTATGCATAGGAAGATGCATTAAAGAATTGATTTTTTAATTCAAAAGTGTCATTCTCATTTAAAATGAATTTATGCATAGGAAGATGCATAAAAGATTGATTTTTTATTCAAAAGTGTCATTCTCATTTAAAATGAATTTATGCATAGGAAGATGCATAAAAGATTGATTTTTAATTCAAAAGTGTCATTCTCATTTAAAATGAATTTATGCATAGGAAGATGTATAAAAGATTTATTTTTAATTCAAAAGTGTCATTCTCATTTAAAATGAATTTATGCATAGGAAGATGCATAAAAGATTGATTTTTATTTTGAAAGTGTTATTCTCCTTAAAATGGAATTTATGCATAAATAGATGCGTAAAGAAATCTTATATCAAATATAAGATTGATTTCTATTTTGAAAGTGTTATTCTCCTTAAAATGGAATTTATGCATAAATAGATGCGTAAAGAAATCTTATATCAAATATAAGAATTCTCTTGTATCCTATAAATAGATATTAGGATGTGATAAGATGTATATGAGAAGTGATAGGATGTGATAAGATGCGTATGAGAAGTGATAGGATGTGATAAGATGCGTATGGAAAGTGATAGGATGTGATAAGATGTGTATGAGATGTGATAGGATGTGATAAGAGGTATATGAGATGTGATAGGATGTGCTAAGATGAGTTAGGATGTGAGAAGATGTATATGGGATGAGGTAAGAAGTGTATCTGATGGGATAAGATGTATATGGGTTGTGATAGGGCGAGAATGGATGTGAATGTGGATGTGGATGTATGCATGTCGATGTGGATGTATGCATGTCGATGTGGATGTATGGATGTGAATGTGAATGTGGATGTGGGTGTGTGTGTATATATGCATGTAGATGTAGATGTATGGATGTGAATGTGAATGTGGATGTGGATGCATGCATGGAGATGTGGATGTATGCATGTAGATGTAGATGTATGGATGTGAATGTGAATGTGGAAGTGGATGTATGCATGGAGATGTGGATGTATGGATGAGATGTGGATGTGGTTGTGGATGTATGGATGTGAATATGGATGTGGATGTGGATGTATGGATGTGGATACGGAGGTGTATGTATGTATGTGGATGTGGATGTATGAATGAGGATGTGAAAATGGATGTATGGATGTGAATGTGGATGTGGATGTGGATGTATGGATGTGGATGTGTATGTATGAATGTGAAATTGGATGTATGATGTGGATGTACGAACATGGATGTGTATGTAGAATAATGAATGTGAATGTGTATGTGAAATAATGTGTCGTCTCGATATGAGTGAATGGATGGGAGCTAGTACACATATGAATGGAATGTGGAATAAGTAATGTGGACCGAGGAGGGATAATGTGGAAAGACGAGAGTTCGATATAGAAACTGTATTTTGTGACCTGTTTGTAAATGACTGTTTTATGTCAAGAATGCTGGGGAAGCATTTTGACCGTCTTGTGGATTAAGGTCATGGAGACCTAACTGATAAAGTTGTAACTGCTGACGGAGAGTCAATGGAGGACGTCTCGTGTAGCAAGGTCGACCGAGGTCTTGACCAGCCTCGGTGTAAGATTCCTCCCCCAACCCCTTTTTGATGTCTAGTATATTCCCCTGTAATCAATTCCTTTTCTAAAATATAAGAGACCTTGTTTGTGGCTGTTTTAACCTAGAGAGAGAAAATATTCTAGAGAGAGAATATTCAGATTTTGAATATTTTTGGATAGAAAAATATCTCTTATAATTCAGATGAGTTTCCCTGAAACAGAAATTTAAAAAGAATTTTCCAATGTGCAATTGGAATTAATTGGAAATAGGTATAAAGAACCTTAGCCTAAGGGTCTAGATTTTCAGAAATCTTTAGACTATGGTCCAATTAAGGTTTCTATGGGCCAATAGCATCAATCCATGTGTAGGGAGGAGATAAATCCAAATTGTAAAAAGAAAATACCCAAAAAGGAGTAAATGCTCACACAAGATGAAGAGTTGAAAATGTACAAGGGTTATTAGTAAATAAACACATATGTAAGGAAAGGGAGTTCTTTAAAGGAGGTGCATATTTCACATAAGATGAAGAGTTGAAAATGTACAAGGTTTATTAGTAAATAAATACATATGTAAGGAAGGGGAGTTCTTTAAAGGAGGTGCATATTTCACATAAGATGAAGAGTTGAAAATGTACAAGGCTTATTAGTAAAAAAAACTATGACACATGTGTAAGGAAGAGGAGTTCTTTAAAGGAGGTGCATATTTCACATAAGATGAAGAGTTGAAAATGTACAAGGTTTATTAGTAAAAAACTATGAGCAATACAATTTTGACACATATGTAAGGAAGGGGAATTCTTTAAAGGAGGTGCATATTTCACATGCTTGAATGAGTTTTAAACTCATAAAAATTGAGATATTTCATCTCTCCTCTCTCCTCATTCAAGTCTAGTTCCAAAAAGTTAGCTTAATTGACCTAAAAATGGTCAAAAAGTGACCAAACTGACTTGGAAAATTCTAGAATCAGTTTGTTTGGTTAGGAGCTCAAATTTTCCTATAAATAGAAGCCTCCCCTTGTTGAAAAAAAACATAGTCTCTTATGCTTTGTTACTCTACTCCACCTAAGCCAAAATATATAGTCTCTTATGCTTTGTTACTCTACTCCACCTAAGCCAAAATATATAGTCTCTTATGCTTTGTTACTCTACTCCACCTAAGCCAAATTAGATAGAGTCTTATGCTTTGTTACTCTACTCCACCTAAGCCAAATTAGATAGAGTCTTATGCTTTGTTACTCTACTCCACCTAAGCCAAATTAGATAGAGTCTTATGCTTTGTTACTCTACTCCACCTAAGCTAAAATATATAGTGTCTTATGCCTTGTTACTCTACTCTACCTAAGCCAAGAACTGTGAATTCTTTAATAATTCACTAGTTTTTGATACCTCTCTCTTTCTTCAATCTCCATTGGTGGCTCCATCAACATACTAAACCAATTGATTGGTTGGGGGCCTCTACCGTGAATAAAGAATCAAGCAAATCATAAGGTAAGTATATTGAATTTCGATCTTTTCTATGATTTCTCAATGATTCTCTCTTCTCAACCCCTCTCAAGCTTGAGAAGTTTAATTGGTATGGTTTTTTTTAAATGCTAATGAAGTTAATTGGTGAATAGTAGTGAAGAGTTACATAATTTAATAAATGCTATAGAAGTTAATTTCCACTTATATTTAAATTCTAATGGTTTTTATAATTTCTCTCTCTCACTCAAGAAATGGTCATACTCATGACCCATTCTCAATCCAAATGAAGCTTTTCATAAAGCTTTTCCTTAATCCAAGATTAAGCTATTCTTGAGGCCAAATTAATGGCTTTTTGCTATGCTTTTAGTTTATGCACATTGATGATTCAATCCATTATGGATTGATGACCCAATTAGAGACCATTCTAATTGTTTTCTTAATGATCCAATTAGAGACCATTATGGATTGATGATCCAATTAGAGACCATTCTAATTGTTTTCTTAATGATCCAATTAGAGACCATTATGGATTGATGATCCAATTAGAGACCATTCTAATTGTTTTCTTAATGATCCAATTAGAGACCATTATGGATTGATGATCCAATTAGAGACCATTCTAATTATTTCTTTAATAATGAGCTTTATCCCTTAGAAAAAAATTGAGATTTATCAGTCATAGTAGCGGAGCTATGGCAAAATTTTTATAGAAATTACGCATAAAATAAATTCATTCAAAGCATAAAAAGAGGACTTTCTACCATATTCTAGGAACTATCATCCTAGATTAATTAAAAGAATTTTATCATGCATGGAGATGTGGATGTTTGCATGTAGATGTAGATGTATAGATGTAGATGTGGATATGGAGGTGGATGGATGCATGTAGATGTAGATGTATAGATGTAGATGTGAATGGAGATGTGGATGTATGCATGTAGATGTAGATGTATAGATGTGGATGTGGATGTATACATGTAGATGTAGATGTATAGATACGGATGTGGATATGGAGGTGGATGTATACATGTAGATGTAGATGTATAGATGTAGATGTGGATGTGGAGGTAGATGGATGCATGTAGATGTAGATGTATAGATGTAGATGGGAATGGAGATATGGATGTATGCATGTAGATGTAGATGTATAGATGTAGATGTGGATGTGGAGGTGGATGGATGCATGTAGATGTAGATGTATAGATGTAGATGTGAATGGAGATGTGGATGTATGCATGTAGATGTAGATGTATGGAGGTGAATGTGAATGTGGATGTGGATGTATGCATAGAGATGTAGATGTATGCATGTAGATGTGAATGTACGCATATAGATGTGGATGTATGGATGTGAATATACGATATGCGATGTGAGGGAATCTGAAGTGATGAGATAGAAATGATGTGATGGGATGAGTATACATATAAATGGAATATGGAATAAGTAATGTAGATTGATAAAGGATAATGTGGAAAAATGAAAGTTAAAATAGAAATTGTGTTGTAAACTGTTTGTAAATACTGTTTGTAAATGCTGTTTGTAAATGATTGTTTTATGTCAAGAATGCTGGGGGGAGCATTTTGACCGTCTTATGATTAAAGTCGTGATGGTAAAGTTGCAACTGCTGACGGGGAGTCAATGAAGGACGTCTCGCGTAGCAAGGTCGGCCGAGGTCTTGACCAGCCTCGGTGCGATTAAAATGGTGAGCTTCCGGTACGGTGGATGAGGGGCCAAGGAAGCGGCCTATGCGTGAAGCGCTAGGTTACCTGCGAAGGATCCTAGAGGGTGCTGACCATACGGTGCTCGGGCTCTGGGTTGCCTAGGATACCCACGCGTGCGTCGAGGAAGATATTGGAACAGAGTTGGAGTTGTTTTCTGAAATCGAGCATGGATCTGGTTGATTGACCTTGCTGGTCTTCAATGGATGAGTCCATGGCTCCTTATATGGATCTGTTGGTTGATCTTGCTGATCTTCAACGAGAGTCCATCTTGTTAAGTGATTATATTGCCAAGTATTATGGGCTAGGAACTATCGAAACGGCTCCTGAGCGTTCTAGTTACCAATGATGCCATAGATACTCTGATGAAGGAATGATGGGAAATTAAGAATCAATTGGATAAATTGGAAGATGGTGATCAATGATACTATGGTTTTATTAAAGGATTATTTTAAACTGGTTGAATCTAGTTGAAAAAAAAAAGGCAATTTCATATTGGGTGTGTGAGTGGTGTGACTAGTTTTATTTTGCATGAACATCCGGCTAGGGGGCCTTGGAACTCTTTTCCTTGGTACCCGGGACAAAACCTAACCAAATTTTTAATTGGATCCCATCACTACAGTGGTTGGGCGGTTGGCTAACCCATGGGATTGGATGGGGTTAGGCTGGACTGATGGATCCGTAAATCGAGACTCAAACTTTTGTTTTTACGATAGAAAAAAAAAAATCCCGGACAGAAACTGTTCTATGGATAGGAATCAACGGCTGTGCCTCTTGAATGGGGAAAAAAGCGTTGATCCCAATGATCCAAGTGCAAGTTCCTTCCTTGAACTGACTAAGTATCTTATAGATGTAATCGGATCATCTCGATCAGAAATGATCTTGACTACGTTAGAGTAAAAAGTTATCCTGGTGGAATCGCCCGTGCTTTCCGGTAAAGGAAGTTTTTCCGGGTTCGGTTTTGGAACAACCGTCGGATTAGTCTCTTATCCGGATATCCGTGGGCGAGGCCCCGAGTGTGGGACCCCTGTCCCGCGCGAGAAGCGCTACTTCCGCTGCCAATACCCCGAATCCGTTGCTCGGTGGGAACAGGGATCTTACAGTTGGTATCAGAGCATTTGGTTAATAAAGATCAACTGAGAAGACAAATATGTCAAAAATTTATCAAGAAACACAAAAAGGTTATAATTGTGTGATATAATTCATACAATTTGATATTCAAACTGAAATTCATAATTTGGTAATTGGTTCTCCAGATAGAAGTACCGCGATTATATAGAATCCCTGACTTGCTTGAGGCGTAGACATGATATTATTTACCTTATAATTCCAAGGGCCGTGACTACGCGTATATACCGAGAGTATACTGCAGCTCTTTACTGACAGTATATACGAGTAAATCTAAGACTTGAAATTATAAGCGTTAATGCTATCTAGATGATGATTTCGAATGTGATTGATATGATTTTTAATTCTGTTTGAGAATGAATGAATTGATTTGGATTCTGATTGAAAATGCTGATTGAAAAATGTTGATTTTTAAAAAATTAGTTGAAATATAATGAAACCACAATGAGGGGGAATGGGACGAGTCCTTGTGATGATATTCATAACTAGAATGATGATAACGAATTCAGCAAATCACTATGAGATTAGTGGGTTGTGCTGTCAGATTGCTACTGTTAATACTTGACCGGTAGATCAAGTTAAGGGATGTCAAATTGAGAACTTGCTTCACTGAAATTTCCGTGGAGGAATGTTCCGAAGGAAACTTTTCGGTCTAATGGACCATTATCATGTTAAAGATATGAATGATATAATCTGAATGAATTGTTATTTAATGATGAGTTCTATATAAGGGATATTTATCCCAGTGTTCTGTTGGGTTGACCAGAATATAAGCAACCCCAGAATAAAAATTGGATCTTAAGAATAAGAGCTGTCCTCTACCTTGCGAGATGAGGACATCTCACACTTTTTAAGTGGGGTAGGATGTAAGATTCCTCCCCAGCCTTCGAGGTATATAGGAGTAAGAATCTCCCTTTCGGATCTTATAATTATTCCCTCTCTAAAATAAAAGAAAGTTTCTGTTTAAAAAAGGAATACCCTTTTCCTAAAATACTTCTCAGGAGTCACGCCTATTTTAAGGATTTAGAACAATGAGTTTAGAAGTGAGAATCGGTGTTTTGGATACCAAGGTTTTGATTTTCATTCGAGTACGGCCCAAAAGAAGTTCTTTATCTCTTGGGGAGTATAAGAAGTTATCCCCCAGATATTGTGACCCTTATACCTGAATTTAATGAAAGTAGGTGACTTAACCTACAAGCTTCTTTTATCTCCTCATCTCAAAATTCTTAATGCCTTCTATAGAAAAATATGTCAAACACAAATCATGGAAAGACGGTAAAACTTCAGTGGCAAGTTACCGTTGGCTTCTAGGTTACGCTAGCTCCTTCCTCCTTTATATAAGTCGTAACTTTTACTTGTCGCTCACAGTAATCTTACTCCCATCAATCTCCTTTCTTTCTTAATCTCCTTCATGGCTTGGCAACAAGAATTAGTTTTATCCATAATGATTCCTCACCTTCAAGACGCAAGTGAGTCTGTGAAGAAGGATTTTATAGAACAGTATGAGCGCTCACTTTTTCCTCACCTAGGAACTTCTGTAGCGCAGACCAAATGGCGGACCTATCAAAACATAACTAGGATAACACCCTGGGGTCAGCAGCACTTTCGTAACAATGTCCGCTTGGCCATGGTTATTGAAGCTTTGGGTCTAGGTCCCCGATACTACTGTGTCATGAGATCAAGGCATCTTGGGTTTTCTGAGCGGGTCTTCTTACTGGCATGTTTTCTTCCTCATGAGAAGATATGCCTTTACCCCGTTTTTGGCTTGCCTCTCAGAGGTCCTTTTGTTAGATCACCTCATACCACTGAGATAGGTGCGGCAATAACCAGCAGAATCATTCCCATAGATGAGTTACCCTATACTTGTGCAGCTTGTGAGGACTGCTTTTGTGACCATATGATGGACGGGCTTATGGAAGTGTAAAGAGTTCTTCTATCTTTACTGTATAAGTCCCGTGAATGAATAAAGTTTAAATCTTGTTCTTATTTTGAATCTTGTTCTCTTTAAGACTCTTCTTGGTGGTTAATCGTGATTAAAATTTTTCTCTAAGTCTCATATTCGTGCATCTTGCGAAATTATTCCAAGTTGCGAGATGAGGACATCTCGCGTTTTTTAAGTGGGGTAGAATGTAAGATTCCTCCCCCAACCCCTTTTTGATGTCTAGTATATTCCCCTGTAATCAATTCCTTTTCTAAAATATAAGAGACCTTGTTTGTGGCTGTTTTAACCTAGAGAGAGAAAATATTCTAGAGAGAGAATATTCAGATTTTGAATATTTTTGGATAGAAAAATATCTCTTATAATTCAGATGAGTTTCCCTGAAACAGAAATTTAAAAAGAATTTTCCAATGTGCAATTGGAATTAATTGGAAATAGGTATAAAGAACCTTAGCCTAAGGGTCTAGATTTTCAGAAATCTTTAGACTATGGTCCAATTAAGGTTTCTATGGGCCAATAGCATCAATCCATGTGTAGGGAGGAGATAAATCCAAATTGTAAAAAGAAAATACCCAAAAAGGAGTAAATGCTCACACAAGATGAAGAGTTGAAAATGTACAAGGGTTATTAGTAAATAAACACATATGTAAGGAAAGGGAGTTCTTTAAAGGAGGTGCATATTTCACATAAGATGAAGAGTTGAAAATGTACAAGGTTTATTAGTAAATAAATACATATGTAAGGAAGGGGAGTTCTTTAAAGGATGTGCATATTTCACATAAGATGAAGAGTTGAAAATGTACAAGGCTTATTAGTAAAAAAAACTATGACACATGTGTAAGGAAGAGGAGTTCTTTAAAGGAGGTGCATATTTCACATAAGATGAAGAGTTGAAAATGTACAAGGTTTATTAGTAAAAAACTATGAGCAATACAATTTTGACACATATGTAAGGAAGGGGAATTCTTTAAAGGAGGTGCATATTTCACATGCTTGAATGAGTTTTAAACTCATAAAAATTGAGATATTTCATCTCTCCTCTCTCCTCATTCAAGTCTAGTTCCAAAAAGTTAGCTTAATTGACCTAAAAATGGTCAAAAAGTGACCAAACTGACTTGGAAAATTCTAGAATCAGTTTGTTTGGTTAGGAGCTCAAATTTTCCTATAAATAGAAGCCTCCCCTTGTTGAAAAAAAACATAGTCTCTTATGCTTTGTTACTCTACTCCACCTAAGCCAAAATATATAGTCTCTTATGCTTTGTTACTCTACTCCACCTAAGCCAAAATATATAGTCTCTTATGCTTTGTTACTCTACTCCACCTAAGCCAAATTAGATAGAGTCTTATGCTTTGTTACTCTACTCCACCTAAGCCAAATTAGATAGAGTCTTATGCTTTGTTACTCTACTCCACCTAAGCCAAATTAGATAGAGTCTTATGCTTTGTTACTCTACTCCACCTAAGCTAAAATATATAGTGTCTTATGCCTTGTTACTCTACTCTACCTAAGCCAAGAACTGTGAATTCTTTAATAATTCACTAGTTTTTGATACCTCTCTCTTTCTTCAATCTCCATTGGTGGCTCCATCAACATACTAAACCAATTGATTGGTTGGGGGCCTCTACCGTGAATAAAGAATCAAGCAAATCATAAGGTAAGTATATTGAATTTCGATCTTTTCTATGATTTCTCAATGATTCTCTCTTCTCAACCCCTCTCAAGCTTGAGAAGTTTAATTGGTATGGTTTTTTTTAAATGCTAATGAAGTTAATTGGTGAATAGTAGTGAAGAGTTACATAATTTAATAAATGCTATAGAAGTTAATTTCCACTTATATTTAAATTCTAATGGTTTTTATAATTTCTCTCTCTCACTCAAGAAATGGTCATACTCATGACCCATTCTCAATCCAAATGAAGCTTTTCATAAAGCTTTTCCTTAATCCAAGATTAAGCTATTCTTGAGGCCAAATTAATGGCTTTTTGCTATGATTTTAGTTTATGCACATTGATGATTCAATCCATTATGGATTGATGACCCAATTAGAGACCATTCTAATTGTTTTCTTAATGATCCAATTAGAGACCATTATGGATTGATGATCCAATTAGAGACCATTCTAATTGTTTTCTTAATGATCCAATTAGAGACCATTATGGATTGATGATCCAATTAGAGACCATTCTAATTGTTTTCTTAATGATCCAATTAGAGACCATTATGGATTGATGATCCAATTAGAGACCATTCTAATTATTTCTTTAATAATGAGCTTTATCCCTTAGAAAAAAATTGAGATTTATCAGTCATAGTAGCGGAGCTATGGCAAAATTTTTATAGAAATTACGCATAAAATAAATTCATTCAAAGCATAAAAAGAGGACTTTCTACCATATTCTAGGAACTATCATCCTAGATTAATTAAAAGAATTTTATCATGCATGGAGATGTGGATGTTTGCATGTAGATGTAGATGTATAGATGTAGATGTGGATATGGAGGTGGATGGATGCATGTAGATGTAGATGTATAGATGTAGATGTGAATGGAGATGTGGATGTATGCATGTAGATGTAGATGTATAGATGTGGATGTGGATGTATACATGTAGATGTAGATGTATAGATACGGATGTGGATATGGAGGTGGATGTATACATGTAGATGTAGATGTATAGATGTAGATGTGGATGTGGAGGTAGATGGATGCATGTAGATGTAGATGTATAGATGTAGATGGGAATGGAGATATGGATGTATGCATGTAGATGTAGATGTATAGATGTAGATGTGGATGTGGAGGTGGATGGATGCATGTAGATGTAGATGTATAGATGTAGATGTGAATGGAGATGTGGATGTATGCATGTAGATGTAGATGTATGGAGGTGAATGTGAATGTGGATGTGGATGTATGCATAGAGATGTAGATGTATGCATGTAGATGTGAATGTACGCATATAGATGTGGATGTATGGATGTGAATATACGATATGCGATGTGAGGGAATCTGAAGTGATGAGATAGAAATGATGTGATGGGATGAGTATACATATAAATGGAATATGGAATAAGTAATGTAGATTGATAAAGGATAATGTGGAAAAATGAAAGTTAAAATAGAAATTGTGTTGTAAACTGTTTGTAAATACTGTTTGTAAATGCTGTTTGTAAATGATTGTTTTATGTCAAGAATGCTGGGGGGAGCATTTTGACCGTCTTATGATTAAAGTCGTGATGGTAAAGTTGCAACTGCTGACGGGGAGTCAATGAAGGACGTCTCGCGTAGCAAGGTCGGCCGAGGTCTTGACCAGCCTCGGTGCGATTAAAATGGTGAGCTTCCGGTACGGTGGATGAGGGGCCAAGGAAGCGGCCTATGCGTGAAGCGCTAGGTTACCTGCGAAGGATCCTAGAGGGTGCTGACCATACGGTGCTCGGGCTCTGGGTTGCCTAGGATACCCACGCGTGCGTCGAGGAAGATATTGGAACAGAGTTGGAGTTGTTTTCTGAAATCGAGCATGGATCTGGTTGATTGACCTTGCTGGTCTTCAATGGATGAGTCCATGGCTCCTTATATGGATCTGTTGGTTGATCTTGCTGATCTTCAACGAGAGTCCATCTTGTTAAGTGATTATATTGCCAAGTATTATGGGCTAGGAACTATCAAAACGGCTCCTGAGCGTTCTAGTTACCAATGATGCCATAGATACTCTGATGAAGGAATGATGGGAAATTAAGAATCAATTGGATAAATTGGAAGATGGTGATCAATGATACTATGGTTTTATTAAAGGATTATTTTAAACTGGTTGAAAAAAAAAAGGCAATTTCATATTGGGTGTGTGAGTGGTGTGACTAGTTTTATTTTGCATGAACATCCGGCTAGGGGGCCTTGGAACTCTTTTCCTTGGTACCCGGGACAAAACCTAACCAAATTTTTAATTGGATCCCATCACTACAGTGGTTGGGCGGTTGGCTAACCCATGGGATTGGATGGGGTTAGGCTGGACTGATGGATCCGTAACTCGAGACTCAAACTTTTGTTTTTACGATAGAAAAAAAAAAATCCCAGACAGAAACTGTTCTATGGATAGGAATCAACGGCTGTGCCTCTTGAATGGGGAAAAAAGCGTTGATCCCAATGATCCAAGTGCAAGTTCCTTCCTTGAACTGACTAAGTATCTTATAGATGTAATCGGATCATCTCGATCAGAAATGATCTTGACTACGTTAGAGTAAAAAGTTATCCTGGTGGAATCGCCCGTGCTTTCCGGTAAAGGAAGTTTTTCCGGGTTCGGTTTTGGAACAACCGTCGGATTAGTCTCTTATCCGGATATCCGTGGGCGAGGCCCCGAGTGTGGGACCCCTGTCCCACGCGAGAAGCGCTACTTCCGCTGCCAATACCCCGAATCCGTTGCTCGGTGGGAACAGGGATCTTACACTCGGTTTGATTTAAATGGTGAGCTTCCGATACAGTGGATGAGGGACCAAGGAAGCGGCCTATGAGTGAAGCCACCTGCGAAGGATCCTAGAGGGTGCTGACCATACGATGCTCGGGCTCTCGCTGAAGATACCCACCATGGAAGATATTGAAATAAGGAGTAAGAGTTGTTTTCTGAAACGGAGCATGGATCTGGTTGATTGACCTTGCTGGTCCTCACGGATGAGTCCATGGCTCTTTTATATGGATCTGTTGGTTGATCTTGCTGATCTTCCACGGAGATTCCATTTTTTATGTGAATATATTGCCGGTTATTACTATGAGCTAGGCACTATCAAAAAGGCCCCTGAGTGAATAGGTGGTGAGCGTTCTGGTTGCCAATGATGCCATAAGTACACCGATGAATGAATGATTGGAAATAAGGATTTAACTAGAGATTTTGAGGATTGTCATCAATGACATAATGGTTTCATTAAAGGATTGTTTTAAAGTTAGCTGATACTGAGAAAAAGGCAATTTCATATTGGGTGTGTAAGTGGTGTGACTAGTTTTATGTTTGCATGAACTTTCGGCTAGGGGGCCTGGGAAATCTTTTCCCTGGTACCCGGGACAAAACCTAACCAAATTCCTAATTGGATCCCATCACTACAGTGGTTAGGCGGTTGGCTAACCCATGGGACTGGATGGGGTTAGGCTAGACTGATGGATCCGTAAATCGAGACTCAAATTCTGTTATTACGATAGATAAAGTAAATCTCGGATAGTAATTGTTCTATGGATAGGAATCAACGGCTGTGCCTCTTGATGGGGAAAAAAGTGTTGATCCCAATGATCCAAGTGTAAGTTTTTTCCTTGATCTCACCGAGTATCTTTATAGGTGCAGTCGGATCAGCTTGATCTTGACTACGTTAGAATAAAGAGTTATCCTGGAGGAATCGCCCGTGCTTTCTGGGTAAAGAAAGTTTTTCCGGGCTCGGTTTTGGAAAAACCGACGGATTAGTCTCTTGTCCAGATATCCGTGGGCGAGGCCCCGAGTGTGGGACCCCTGCCCCATGCAAGATGTACTACTTCCGCTGCTAGCACCCTGAATCCATTGCGCGGTGGGGATAGGGATTTCACACAAATTGTGATGCTTGCAATACTAATGGAACAATATATGTATAACATCCATACTTAGTGGGGTTTGGCATCCCTCATTGCTCCAATAAACTTCTCCATGTGAGAATTGGATGAGCCTTGCACTTCTAGAGCCCTCCTTGGAGCATCTCTCAGCTTGCCAACCCTTCTTCTCATCTCCTTTCCTTCATCTTCTTGTAATACTTTCCTCCCAACCCTCTCCACTTCGTCACTTTCCACTGTGCCATCATCTTGCCTCTTGATGCTCATCCCAACCTTCCAAATGTCAACCACAAACTTGCAATTTGTAGTTTGATCTATAGAAATTGGAAAAGGGATCATGGGCAACCCCATGCTCAAACTCTCCAATGTTGAGTTCCATCCACAATGAGTTAAAAAGGCACCCACAAAAGGGTGGGACAACACTTGTAGAGTTGAGGTTCCCATGGGATAATTAGCCCATAATCCTTAATATCCTCTATGAAATTCTTGGGCAGTATCTCTGATACATTTTGCAAGGAAGATCTAGGCCTTGTCACCCAAAGAAAAGGTTGCTTGTTGCCTTGATCCCCAAGGCAATGCCCAATAGGTCTTCTAAAGTAGGGTTGAACATACTCCGAAAGGAAATATACAACACGGATTGCTTTTGCTCCCCAAGGCAATGCCCAATAGATCTTCTACACATTAGGGTTGAACATACTCCCAAAGGAAATATACAACACAGATTGTTTTTGCTTACTATTTAGCCACTTTATACTGTCATTCTACTACAACAAGTGTTCACCAACACTAATGTCCTTCATACCACTACCATCCAAGAGTGTAGAAGGGAGCAAAGGCCCTACAAAAGAAACTGACAAGGGAAATTCTATTTGTAGTGCCTCTCGCAAAGCATCCTTCTCAAGCTACTCATAAGAGTTGATGAGAATTGTATTAGATCTTTCGAGTATGTCAAAATACTCTCTCAAAAGCTTGATGGCCATTTCAGAGATGTCATCTACATGGAGTAACGTGGGGAAGTCTCCAGGGTTGTAAAGACCCCAACCCGTAGGGCGGGGGAATCCTTTTGATAGGCGGTTAAGTCTCGTGTTATTTTTCGATTGATGACACCTCGATCTCGTAGAAATACGAGGTTACGAGCAAACGGAGGGACCTAACTCTATCTCGCAGGGGAAGCATAGTCATCCTAAAGGAAATTCTAATCCCCAGCACGGAATGTGCGTGGAGATGGAACAAGACCCACACTTGGTTCAAGGAAGCCAACGCCTTTTTCCCCCCGTATTTCATGAGGCATGGCCGCTAGCTCGGTCCCCTAAAACAAGTCTTGTTTGGGACTCTACTATTCCCTAAGTATCTTAAGTTACGACTAGTAGAAAGCTACCCGACTGATCGGGTCCACCCATCCTTAGAATGGTACCGTCAGGGCATCCATTCTCCCACTTTCCACACACTCACCCGTTCAATTGTTTTCTAATTAAGTCATACCACACTGTGAAACACTTAAAAACAAATTCCTTTGTTAATTAATTACACTTGATTCCTTAAAAGAAACTTTCCTTAGCACAACATTGAAATCAACAACCATACTTACAGTGAAAAATATTTACAAAAACCCAGGAACTGGGCCGATATTCCAATCCAAACTTCCATGTCCAAACCATAACCATAACTTCCATGTCCAAACTTCCATGTCCAAACCATAACCATAACCATAACCACAATCCAAACACAACCACATCCACAACCACAACCACAACCACATCCACACCGATGATCTAGAATTCGATCTTCCAGCCTCAACTAGCTGGGTAAACCTCACGGACCGTCTCCCCTCGTCGTCAGCTAGCCGATGAGGGCCAAGTCGTCCTGTCACCCCCTTAGGTACTGCCGCTTGTACCAAACCCTCTCGCCCTTCGGAGGGGACGTCTCCTCATGAGGTGGGGGTTAAGTCACCGCACTAGCCTGGACCCACAGAACTAGGCAGCATATATACATCACCTTGGTGGTGAAATCCAATTCCCAGTGGCATAGGAGGGGATTGCCCTGGGCCGACTCCCGGCCTCGCTATATCCTCCGCCTGGCTACACAGGCAAGCACGGAGTTAGCTAAGGGGGGGAGAAGCTGTACCTGCATGTTAGCAATAAACCAGTAGTATATCCAATAAAAAGAGACATAGCCTTTATTCAATGAATTCACACATTAACAAAAACCATCATTTCGAAAAGACAATGATTCAAAAGTAAGATTATTTTCTTATAACTTTACTTAAGAGTAACCATAAGGTACTTTAGGCCATCTATACTAGGGGTTTAACCTTGGTTCCTTTCCTATTATTTCGAATCTTTGCATTAAGCTTCATAAGAGAGAATTTTACTTAAACTCGTTAAATGACCAGCCTGGTTATCGTTTTCGTGCCTATTCGCTTCAAGAGGGGCGAAGTGGATTGCAGGGACGCGATTCGCTTCATTCCCTCCTTCGTGTGAGGTCCCCCTTTTCCCACCGAGCAACAGATTCGGGTACTAGCAGCGGAAGTAGCACTTCTCGCGCGGGACAGGGGTCCCACATTCGGGGCCTCGTCCACGGATATCCGGACAAGAGACTAATCCGTTGGTTTTTCCAAAACCGAACCCGGAAAAAACTTCCCTTACCGGAAAGCACGGGCGATTCCACCAGGATAATTTTTTTCTCTAACGAAGACAAGATCATTTCTGATCAAGCTGATCCAATTGTATCTTCAAGATACTAGATCAGATCAAGGAAGAAACTTGCACTTGGATCATTGGGATCAACGCTTTTTTCCCCATTCAAGAGGCACAGCCGTTGATTCCTATCCATAGAACAATTACTGTCCGGGATTTACTTTATCTATCGTATTAACAAAAGTTGAGTCTCGATTTACGGATCCATCAGTCCAGCCTAACCCCATCCGATCCCATGGGTTAGCCAACCGCCCAACCACTGTAGTGATGGGATCCAATTTGGAATTTGGTTAGGTTTTGTCCCGGGTACCAAGGAAAAGAGTTCCAAGGCCCCCTAGCCGGAAGTTCATGCAAACATAAAATTAGGCACACCACTTACACACCCAATATGAAATTGCCTTATTCTTAGCATTAGCTAACTTTAAAACAATCCTTTAATGAAACCATAGTACCACTGATCACAGTCTTCCAAATTATCCGGTTGATTCTCAAATTTCCCATCATTTCTTCATCATCAGAGTATCTATGGCATCATTGGCAACTAGAACGCTCACCACCTGTCCACTCAGAGGCCGTTTCCATAGTTCCTAGCCCATAATACTCGGCAATATAATCATTTATCAAGATGGACTCTCGTTGAAGATCAGCAAGATCAACCAACAGATCCATATAAAAGAGCCATGGACTCATCCGTTGAGGACCAGCAAGGTCAGTCAACCAGATCCATGCCCGGTTTCACAAAACAACTCTTACTCCTTGTTCCAATATCTTCCTCGACGCACGCGTGGGTATCTTAGGCGACCCAGAGCCCGAGCACCGTATGGTCAGCACCCTCTAGGATCCTTCGCAGGTGACCTAGCGCTTCACTCATAGGCCGCTTCCTTGGTCCCTCATCCACCGTACCGGAAGCTCACCATTTTAATCGAACCGAGGCTGGTCAAGACCTCGGCCGACCTTGCTACGCGAGACGTCCTCCATTGACTCTCCGTCAGCAGTTGCAACTTTAACCACGACCTTAATCACAAGACAGTCAAAATGCTTCCCCAGCATTCTTGACATAAAACAGCCATTTACAAACAGCATTTACAATAGTTTACAAATACAGTTTCTATATTAACTCTCATTTTTCCACATTATCCCTCATTAATCCACATTACTTATTCCACATTCCATTTATATATATACTCATCCAATCACATCATTTTCCATCTCTTCACTTCAGATTCCATCACATCACATATCATATATTCACATCCATATCCACATCCATACATCCACATCCACATCCACATTCACATCCATACATCCACATCTACATGCTTACCTCCATTTTCACATCCTCATTTATACATCCACATCCCGTATCCACATTCATACATACACATCCATATCCACATCCATACATCCACACCCACATGCATACATCCACTATCACGTCCTCATTCATACATCCACATCCACATACATACATACATCCACATCCACATTCCCATTCACATCTATACATCCACATCTACATCCACATACATACATACATCCACATCCACATTCACATTCACATACATCCACATCCACATTCCCATACATCCACATCTATACATCCACATTCCACATTCACATCTATACATCCACATCTACATTCACACTCACATACATCCACATCCCCATTCCCATTCACATCTATACATCCACATCTACATCCACATACATACATACATCCACATCCACATTCCACATTCACATCTATACATCCACATCTACATCCACATTCACATACATCCACATCCACATTCCCATTCACATCTATACATCCACATCCATTCACATCATACATCCACATCTACATCCACATTCACATCTATGCATATATATCTTCATGCATATATCCATTTTCACGTTCATACATCCACATCTACATGCTTACCTCCATTTTCACATCCTCATTTATACATCCACATCCCATATCCACATTCATACATACACATCCATACATCCACATCTACATCCACATACATACATACATCCACATCCACATTCACATTCACATACATCCACATCCACATTCCCATACATCCACATCTATACATCCACATTCCACATTCACATCTATACATCCACATCTACATTCACATTCACATACATCCACATCTACATTCACATTCACATACATCCACATCCACCCTCCACATTCACATCTATACATCCACATCTACATCCACATTCACATACATCCACATCCACATTCCCATTCACATCTATACATCCACATCCATTCACATCTATACATCCACATCTACATCCACATTCACATCTATGCATATATATCTTCATGCATATATCCATTTTCACGTTCATACATCCACACTCCCATATCCACATTCATACATACACATCCATACATCCACATCTACATCCACATACATACATACATCCACATCCACATTCACATTCACATACATCCACATCCACATTCCCATACATCCACATCTATACATCCACATTCCACATTCACATCTATACATCCACATCTACATTCACATTCACATACATCCACATCTACATTCACATTCACATACATCCACATCCACACTCCACATTCACATCTATACATCCACATCTACATCCACATTCACATACATCCACATCCACATTCCCATTCACATCTATACATCCACATCCATTCACATCTATACATCCACATCTACATCCACATTCACATCTATGCATATATATCTTCATGCATATATCCATTTTCACGTTCATACATCCACACTCCCATCTCCACATCCACACATCCACATACATACATCCATTTCCACATTCCCATTTATATAACCCCATATACCTTCACATCTAATCTTTTACATCACATCCATTCTCACCCTATCACAACCCATATACATCTTATCCTATCACATACACTTCTTACCTCATCCCCCCATACACATCTTAATTCATCTTATCACCTCCTAACTTATTTCATAAGCATCTTATCACCTCTTATCACACCTCTTATCACATCTCTTATCACCTCCTAACTTATTTCATAAGCATCTTATCACACCTCTTATCACATCCTATCACATCTCTTATCTATTTATAGAATACAAGAGAATTCTTACATTTGATATAAGATTTCTTTACACATTTATTTATGAATAAATTCTATTTAAGGAGATTAATACTTTCAAAGTAAAAATCAATCTTTTATGCATCTTCCTATGCATAAATTTATTTTTAATGAAAATGACACTTTTGAATTAAATTTTAATCTTTTATGCATTTTTCTATACATAAATTCAATTTAGATGAGAATGACACTTTTGAATTAAAAAATCAATCTTTTATGCATCTTCTTATGCATAAATTCAATTTGGTAGGAATTACACTTTTAGAATAAAAAAAATTTCTCTTATGCATCTAAGTTAAGCATAAAATCCATTTATGAGGAAAATCACACTTTTAGTATAAAAAGAATATCTTTTATGCATACCTATATGCATGAAATTCAATTATGATAAAAGTCACACTTTTATAATAAAATAATCAACTTTTATGCATACCTCTATGCATGAAATCCAATATGATAAAAGTAACACTTTTGATATAAAAATTTTTCCATTATGCATACTTCTATGCATGAAATAAAAATGGTAAAAATAACACTTTTGATATAAAAATTTATCCATTATGCCTAATATTAAAATTCAATTTCTCCATGATTGTAATGAAATTCTTTCAATTAATCTAGGATGATAATTCCTAGAATATGGTAGGAAGTCCTCTTTTTATGCTTTGAATGAGATTATTTTATGCATAATTTTTATAAAAATTTTGCCATAGCTCCGCTGCTATGACTGATAAATCTCAAATTTTTCTAATGGATAATGCTTATCATTAAGGAAATAATTAAAATGATCTCTAATTGGATTATTAATCCATAATGGATTGAATCATCAATATTCATAAACTAAAAGCATAGAAAAAAGCCATTAATTTGGCCTCAAGCATAGCTTAATCTTGGGTTAAGGAAAAGCTTTATGAAAAGCTTGATTTGGATTGAGAACGGTTCATGAGTATGACCATTTCTTGAGTGAGAGAGAGAATTTACATAAAAATCATTAGAATTTAAACATAAATGAAAATTAACTTCAATAGCATTATGTAACTCTTCACTACTATTCAAACTTCAATAGCATTAAAAAAAAACCATACCAATTAAACTTCTCAAGCTTGAGAGGGGTTGAGAAGAGAGAAACATTGAGAAATTATAGAAAGATCAATATTCACTAATTACCTTACAACTTGCTTGATTCTTTGTTCACGGTAGAGGCCCCCAACCAATCAATTGGTTAAGTATGTTGATGGAGCCACTAATGGGGATTGAAGAAAGAGGGAAGCTCCAAAAACTAGTGAATTATTAAATGAATTCACAGTTTCTGGCTTAGGTGGAGTAGAGTAACGATGCATAAACACTATATATTTTTCAACAAGGGGGAGGCTTCTATTTATAGGAAAAATTGAGCTCCTAACCAAACAAACTGATTCTAGAATTTTCTAAATCAGTTTGGTCAATATTTGACCATTTTTAGGTCAGTTAAGCTAACTTTTTGGAACTAGACTTAAATGAGGAGAGAGGAGAGATGAAATATCTCAATTTTTATGAGTTTAAAACTCATTCAAGCATGTGAAATATGCATCTCCTTTAAAGAACTCCCCTTCCTTACATATGTCATATTTTTAATATTGCTCATAGTTTTTTACTAATAAACCTTGTACATTTTCAACTCTTCATCTTATGTGAAATATGCACCTCCTTTAAAGAACTCCCCTTCCTTACATATGTCATACTTTTAATATTGCTCATAATTTTTTACTAATAAACCTTGTACATTTTCAACTCTTCATCTTATGTGAAATATGCACCTCCTTTAAAGAACTCCTCTTCCTTACATATGTCATACTTTTAATATTGCTCATAATTTTTTACTAATAAACCTTGTACATTTTCAACTCTTCATCTTATGTGAAATATGCACCTCCTTTAAAGAACTCCTCTTCCTTACATATGTCATACTTTTAATATTGCTCATAATTTTTTACTAATAAACCTTGTACATTTTCAACTCTTCATCTTATGTGAGCATTTACTCATTTTTGGGTATCTTCTTTTTCAAATTGGATTTATCTCCTCCCTACACATGGATTGATGCTATTGGCCCATAGGAACCTTAATTGGACCATAATCCAAAAATTTCTGAAAATCTAGACCCTTAGACTAAGGTCCTTTATACACATTTCTAATTAATTCCAATTGCACATTGGAAAGTTCTTTTTTGAATTTCTGTTTCAGGGGAACTTATTTTAATAAGATGAGATAATTTTCTATCTAAAAATATTAAAAATCTGAATATTCTCTCTCTAGAATATTTTCTCTCTCTAGGTTAAAACAGTTAGAAACAAGTCTTTTATATTTCTGAAGAGGGATTGATTATAGAAGAAGATACTAGACATCAAAAAGGGGTTTGGGGGAGGAATCTTACATTCTACCCGACTTAAAAAACGCGAGATGTCCTCATCTCGCAAACTGGGATAATTTCGCAAGATGCACGAATTATGAGACTTAGAGAAAAATTTAAATCAGGATTAACCACCAAGAAAAAGTCTCAAAGAGAGCAAGATTCAAGATAAGAACAAGATTTAAACTTTATTCATTCTCGAAACTTATACAGTAAAGATAGAAGAACTCTTTACACTTCCATAAGCCCGTCCATCATATGATCACAAAAGCAGCACTCATAAGCTGCACAAGTATAGGGTAACTCATCTATGGGAATGATTCTGCTGGTTATTGCCGCACCTATCTCAGTGGTATGAGGTGATCTAACAAAAGGACCTCTGAGAGGCAAGCCAAAAACGGGGTAAAGGCATATCTTCTCATGAGGAAGAAAACACGCCAATAAGAAGACCCGCTCAGAAAACCCAGGATGCCTTGATCTCATGACGCAGTAGTATCGGGGACCCAAACCCAAGGCTTCAATAACCATGGCCAAGCGGACATTGTTGCGAAAGTGCTGCTGACCCCAGGGTGTTACCCTAGTTATGTCTTGATAGGTCCGCCATTTGGTCTGCGCTACAGAAGTTCCCAAGTGAGGGAAAAGTGAGCGCTCATACTGTTCTATAAAATCCTTCTTCACAGACTCACTTGCGTCTTGAAGGTGAGGAATCATTATGGATAAAACTAATTCTTGTTGCCAAGCCATGAAGGAGATTAGGAAGAAAGGAGATCGATGGGAGTAAGATTACTGTGAGCGACAAGTAAAAGTTACGACTTATATAAAGGAAGGAGCTAGCGTAACTTAGAAGCCAACGGTAGCTTGCCACCACTGAAGTTTTACCGTCTTTCCATGATTTGGGTTTGGCACAATTTTCTATAGAAGGCATTAAGAACTTTGAGATGAGGAGATAAAAGAAGTTCGTAAGTTAAATCACCTACTTTCTTTGGTCCACAATATTTGGGAGATAACTTCTTATACTTCCCAAGAGATAAAGAACTTCTTTTGGGTCGTACTCGAGACCAAAACCTTGATATCCCAAAACATCGATTCTCACTTCTGAACTCGTTGTTCTGAATCCTTAAAACAGGTGGGACTCTTGAGAAGTATTCAGGAAAAAGGTTCTTCCTTTTTTAAACAGAATCTTTCTTTTATTTTAGAGAGGGAATAATTATAAGATCAAAAAGGGAGATTCTTACTCCTGTATACCTCGAAGGCTGGGGGAGAATCTTACATTCTACCCCACTTAAAAAGTGCGAGATGTCCTCATCTCATAAAGTAGAGGACAACTCTTTTTCTTAAGATCCAATTTTATTCTGGGGTTCCTTATATTCTGGTCAACCCAACAGAATACTGGGATAAATATCCCTTAGAACTCATCATTAAATAACAATTCATTCAGATCATATCATTCATATCTTTAACATGATAAAGGTTCATTAGACCGAAAAATTTCCTTCTGAGCATTCCTCCACGGGAATTTCAGTCAAGTAAGTTCTCAATTTGTCATCCCTTAACTTGATCTAACGGTCAAGTGTTAACAGTAGCAATTTGACAGCACAATCCACTAATCTCATAGTGATTTACTGAATCATTTTCATCATTTATCATTACAGGGACTCGTCCCAATCATCCACCTTGTGGTTTCGCTCAGCTTATTACATTTCAATCCATTTTCAGCGATCATCATTTTTCAATCAGAATACAAATCAATTCATCGGTTTCCAAACAGAACTAAAAATCATATCAACCACATTCGAAATCATCATCTGGATAGCATTAACGCTTATAATTTCAAGTCTTAGATTTACTCGTATATACTGTCAGTAAAGAGCTGCAGTTATACTCTCGGTATATACGGTAGTCACGGCCCTTGGAATTATAAGGTAAATACCATCATGTCTAGGCCTCAAGCAAGTCAGGGATTCTATATAATTGCGGTACTTCCATCTGAAGACCCAATTACCAATTTACGAATTTCAGTTTGAATATCAAATTGTATGAATTATATCACACAATTACAACCTTTTTTTGTGCTTCTTGATAAATTTTTGACATATTTGGTTTCTCAGTTGATCTTTATTAGTCAAATGCTCTGATACCAACTGTGAGGTCTCCCTGTTCCCACCGAGCAACAGATTCGGGTACTAGCAGCGGAAGTAGCACTTCTCGCGCGGGACAGGGGTCCCACATTCGGGGCCTCGTCCACGGATATCCGGACAAGAGACTAATCCGTCGGTTTTTCCAAAACCGAACCCGGAAAAAACTTCCCTTACCGGAAAGCACGGGCGATTCCACCAGGATAATTTTTTTCTCTAACGAAGACAAGATCATTTCTGATCAAGCTGATCCAATTGTATCTTCAAGATACTAGATCAGATCAAGGAAGAAACTTGCACTTGGATCATTGGGATCAACGCTTTTTTCCCCATTCAAGAGGCACAGCCGTTGATTCCTATCCATAGAACAATTACTATCCGGGATTTACTTTATCTATCGTATTAACAAAAGTTGAGTCTCGATTTACGGATCCATCAGTCCAGCCTAACCCCATCCGATCCCATGGGTTAGCCAACCGCCCAACCACTGTAGTGATGGGATCCAATTTGGAATTTGGTTAGGTTTTGTCCCGGGTACCAAGGAAAAGAGTTCCAAGGCCCCCTAGCCGGAAGTTCATGCAAACATAAAATTAGGCACACCACTTACACACCCAATATGAAATTGCCTTATTCTTAGCATTAGCTAACTTTAAAACAATCCTTTAATGAAACCATAGTACCACTGATCACAGTCTTCCAAATTATCCGGTTGATTCTCAAATTTCCCATCATTTCTTCATCATCAGAGTATCTATGGCATCATTGGCAACTAGAACGCTCACCACCTGTCCACTCAGAGGCCGTTTCCATAGTCCCTAGCCCATAATACTCGGCAATATAATCATTTATCAAGATGGACTCTCGTTGAAGATCAGCAAGATCAACCAACAGATCCATATAAAAGAGCCATGGACTCATCCGTTGAGGACCAGCAAGGTCAGTCAACCAGATCCATGCCCGGTTTCACAAAACAACTCTTACTCCTTGTTCCAATATCTTCCTCGACGCACGCGTGGGTATCTTAGGCGACCCAGAGCCCGAGCACCGTATGGTCAGCACCCTCTAGGATCCTTCGCAGGTGACCTAGCGCTTCACTCATAGGCCGCTTCCTTGGTCCCTCATCCACCGTACCGGAAGCTCACCATTTTAATCGAACCGAGGCTGGTCAAGACCTCGGCCGACCTTGCTACGCGAGACGTCCTCCATTGACTCTCCGTCAGCAGTTGCAACTTTAACCACGACCTTAATCACAAGACAGTCAAAATGCTTCCCCAGCATTCTTGACATAAAACAGCCATTTACAAACAGCATTTACAATAGTTTATAAATACAGTTTCTATATTAACTCTCATTTTTCCACATTATCCCTCATTAATCCACATTACTTATTCCACATTCCATTTATATATATACTCATCCAATCACATCATTTTCCATCTCTTCACTTCAGATTCCATCACATCACATATCATATATTCACATCCATATCCACATCCATACATCCACATCCACATCCACATTCACATCCATACATCCACATCTACATGCTTACCTCCATTTTCACATCCTCATTTATACATCCACATCCCGTATCCACATTCATACATACACATCCATATCCACATCCATACATCCACACCCACATGCATACATCCACTATCACGTCCTCATTCATACATCCACATCCACATACATACATACATCCACATCCACATTCCCATTCACATCTATACATCCACATCTACATCCACATACATACATACATCCACATCCACATTCACATTCACATACATCCACATCCACATTCCCATACATCCACATCTATACATCCACATTCCACATTCACATCTATACATCCACATCTACATTCACATTCACATACATCCACATCCCCATTCCCATTCACATCTATACATCCACATCTACATCCACGTACATACATACATCCACATCCACATTCCACATTCACATCTATACATCCACATCTACATCCACATTCACATACATCCACATCCACATTCCCATTCACATCTATACATCCACATCCATTCACATCATACATCCACATCTACATCCACATTCACATCTATGCATATATATCTTCATGCATATATCCATTTTCACGTTCATACATCCACATCTACATGCTTACCTCCATTTTCACATCCTCATTTATACATCCACATCCCATATCCACATTCATACATACACATCCATACATCCACATACATACATACATCCACATCCACATTCACATTCACATACATCCACATCCACATTCCCATACATCCACATCTATACATCCACATTCCACATTCACATCTATACATCCACATCTACATTCACATTCACATACATCCACATCTACATTCACATTCACATACATCCACATCCACACTCCACATTCACATCTATACATCCACATCTACATCCACATTCACATTCACATACATCCACATTCACATACATCCACATCCACATTCCCATTCACATTCACATCTATACATCCACATCTACATCCACATTCACATTCACATACATCCACATTCACATACATCCACATCCACATTTCCATTCACATCTATACATCCACATCCATTCACATCTATACATCCACATCTACATCCACATTCACATCTATGCATATATATCTTCATGCATATATCCATTTTCACGTTCATACATCCACACTCCCATATCCACATTCATACATACACATCCATACATCCACATCTACATCCACATACATACATACATCCACATCCACATTCACATTCACATACATCCACATCCACATTCCCATACATCCACATCTATACATCCACATTCCACATTCACATCTATACATCCACATCTACATTCACATTCACATACATCCACATCTACATTCACATTCACATATATCCACATCCACACTCCACATTCACATCTATACATCCACATCTACATCCACATTCACATACATCCACATCCACATTCCCATTCACATCTATACATCCACATCCATTCACATCTATACATCCACATCTACATCCACATTCACATCTATGCATATATATCTTCATGCATATATCCATTTTCACGTTCATACATCCACACTCCCATCTCCACATCCACACATCCACATACATACATCCATTTCCACATTCCCATTTATATAACCCCATATACCTTCACATCTAATCTTTTACATCACATCCATTCTCACCCTATCACAACCCATATACATCTTATCCTATCACATACACTTCTTACCTCATCCCCCCATACACATCTTAATTCATCTTATCACCTCCTAACTTATTTCATAAGCATCTTATCACCTCTTATCACACCTCTTATCACATCTCTTATCACCTCCTAACTTATTTCATAAGCATCTTATCACACCTCTTATCACATCCTATCACATCTCTTATCTATTTATAGAATACAAGAGAATTCTTACATTTGATATAAGATTTCTTTACACATTTATTTATGAATAAATTCTATTTAAGGAGATTAATACTTTCAAAGTAAAAATAAATCTTTTATGCATCTTCCTATGCATAAATTTATTTTTAATGAAAATGACACTTTTGAATTAAATTTTAATCTTTTATGCATTTTTCTATACATAAATTCAATTTAGATGAGAATGACACTTTTGAATTAAAAAATCAATCTTTTATGCATCTTCTTATGCATAAATTCAATTTGGTAGGAATTACACTTTTAGAATAAAAAAAATTTCTCTTATGCATCTAAGTTAAGCATAAAATCCATTTATGAGGAAAATCACACTTTTAGTATAAAAAGAATATCTTTTATGCATACCTATATGCATGAAATTCAATTATGATAAAAGTCACACTTTTATAATAAAATAATCAACTTTTATGCATACCTCTATGCATGAAATCCAATATGATAAAAGTAACACTTTTGATATAAAAATTTTTCCATTATGCATACTTCTATGCATGAAATAAAAATGGTAAAAATAACACTTTTGATATAAAAATTTATCCATTATGCCTAATATTAAAATTCAATTTCTCCATGATTGTAATGAAATTCTTTCAATTAATCTAGGATGATAATTCCTAGAATATGGTAGGAAGTCCTCTTTTTATGCTTTGAATGAGATTATTTTATGCATAATTTTTATAAAAATTTTGCCATAGCTCCGCTGCTATGACTGATAAATCTCAAATTTTTCTAATGGATAATGCTTATCATTAAGGAAATAATTAAAATGATCTCTAATTGGATTATTAATCCATAATGGATTGAATCATCAATATTCATAAACTAAAAGCATAGAAAAAAGCCATTAATTTGGCCTCAAGCATAGCTTAATCTTGGGTTAAGGAAAAGCTTTATGAAAAGCTTGATTTGGATTGAGAACGGTTCATGAGTATGACCATTTCTTGAGTGAGAGAGAGAATTTACATAAAAATCATTAGAATTTAAACATAAATGAAAATTAACTTCAATAGCATTATGTAACTCTTCACTACTATTCAAACTTCAATAGCATTAAAAAAAAACCATACCAATTAAACTTCTCAAGCTTGAGAGGGGTTGAGAAGAGAGAAACATTGAGAAATTATAGAAAGATCAATATTCACTAATTACCTTACAACTTGCTTGATTCTTTGTTCACGGTAGAGGCCCCCAACCAATCAATTGGTTAAGTATGTTGATGGAGCCACTAATGGGGATTGAAGAAAGAGGGAAGCTCCAAAAACTAGTGAATTATTAAATGAATTCACAGTTTCTGGCTTAGGTGGAGTAGAGTAACGATGCATAAACACTATATATTTTTCAACAAGGGGGAGGCTTCTATTTATAGGAAAAATTGAGCTCCTAACCAAACAAACTGATTCTAGAATTTTCTAAATCAGTTTGGTCAATATTTGACCATTTTTAGGTCAGTTAAGCTAACTTTTTGGAACTAGACTTAAATGAGGAGAGAGGAGAGATGAAATATCTCAATTTTTATGAGTTTAAAACTCATTCAAGCATGTGAAATATGCACCTCCTTTAAAGAACTCCCCTTCCTTACATATGTCATATTTTTAATATTGCTCATAGTTTTTTACTAATAAACCTTGTACATTTTCAACTCTTCATCTTATGTGAAATATGCACCTCCTTTAAAGAACTCCCCTTCCTTACATATGTTATACTTTTAATATTGCTCATAATTTTTTACTAATAAACCTTGTACATTTTCAACTCTTCATCTTATGTGAAATATGCACCTCCTTTAAAGAACTCCTCTTCCTTACATATGTCATACTTTTAATATTGCTCATAATTTTTTACTAATAAACCTTGTACATTTTCAACTCTTCATCTTATGTGAAATATGCACCTCCTTTAAAGAACTCCTCTTCCTTACATATGTCATACTTTTAATATTGCTCATAATTTTTTACTAATAAACCTTGTACATTTTCAACTCTTCATCTTATGTGAGCATTTACTCATTTTTGGGTATCTTCTTTTTCAAATTGGATTTATCTCCTCCCTACACATGGATTGATGCTATTGGCCCATAGGAACCTTAATTGGACCATAATCCAAAAATTTCTGAAAATCTAGACCCTTAGACTAAGGTCCTTTATACACATTTCTAATTAATTCCAATTGCACATTGGAAAGTTCTTTTTTGAATTTCTGTTTTAGGGGAACTTATTTTAATAAGATGAGATAATTTTCTATCTAAAAATATTAAAAATCTGAATATTCTCTCTCTAGAATATTTTCTCTCTCTAGGTTAAAACAGTTAGAAACAAGTCTTTTATATTTCTGAAGAGGGATTGATTATAGAAGAAGATACTAGACATCAAAAAGGGGTTTGGGGGAGGAATCTTACACTTGGGCAGTGCATGGTTCTTCATTTCAGCGGCGTTTTCGCGCCATAGGAGCACTCGAGTCTTAAGAGGATAGAGAGAGAACCGGGTGAATATAAGAGGTTGGGAACTTGGAGAGAAAAGAGAGAATTCTATTGGTTCAAACGGATTCGAAAACGGAGTCCGTTTGGGGTAGGAAAAGCTTGTTGGGCTTATGGGTAGGAAAGACCTCTTAGCCTAAGTTTAAGTCGCCGCATATGGGGGGGGAATTGAGAGGTGTCCTTAACTTGGAGAGCTCTTGAGAAGAGTGTACGCCTAGGGAGGCCTAGGGAAGAGTGCATGGTTAGGGAGGCCTAGGGAAGAGTAAGGCAAGGGTTGGAGGACAAGCACACTTTAAGTCTATTCACACGGGGGGGAGAAGAGTGTAGTACATGTCCTAGAGCTTGAGGGAGGGATTGCGCCTAGGGCCTTGCTCTGGGGGCTTTTTCGGAGAAGGGGGCTGGGAGGGTCCTTTTATAGGTGCTGGAGGGTGGACGTCCGGGTGCGGGAAGGCGACACCTGGGTGGTGTAGGTGTTCGGGAGAGAGTGTGGGCGCGAGACACCTGGGGGTGGAGGTGTCTCGAAGAGAGAGAAAGTGTCACATGGGGGTGGAGGTGTCCCCAAGAGAGAGAGAGAGCGCGACACCTGTGGGTAGAGGGTTTTGGGAGGAGGGGGTACATGTAGGGGTGTGCTGGAGGGTGCGTCTAGGTCGTGTACACACTTGGGTGTCCCGGGTGGATTGTCGATCGTTTCACAGGCGCCCGTGGTGGTTGGGCCCACGTCGGCCGCCCGCCTTACCCCGGGGGGTCAAAAATTTTTTTTTACGAAAATGTTCGGCCTTGCCCCGTGACCATGGGGGCATGTTCCGTTCGTTGATTAGACACATGGATAGTTACTATTTTAGGTCGAAAGTTCACAGATTAAAGGCTTAACAGCTTAATTAAACCCATTCTGGGTACCCGTTTTTAGTTCAAAAAAAACTATTTTAAGCGTAAAATTACGCGTAGATTCCAAATTTGGATTCAAAATTACAAATTTCTAAGCAAAAATGGCTCATTTTCCAAAAATAGAAGTTTTTTGATCATAAAAATGACAAACTAAGTTATATTTTTCAACTCTGAAGCAAGTACATTGTTATTTACAAGTACATTGTTATTTTTCAACTCTAAAGCAAGTACATTGTTATTTACAATGGGTATGTTACAAGGGCGGAGAGGGGACACACTGGGTATGTAAGAGTGGGTTCATCAAGGAGATCAACATATTTGAATTCTTGAAGACAACACCTCATGATTCAACCTTGGACTAACTTGGATAATTCACCTACAAACTACAAAATCAATTGGTAAAGGGGTTGCCTTTTTGATAAGGCACCGTGCTCTGTCTCTATTGAGGGGTAATCTCTTCCACCCATTATGGAACAATGTAGAATTTGAATATTAGGGCATCAAGTAGTTTGTCCTCCACTCCAACTGCTGATTCTCCATTGGGAATGCACGATAAGTTATCAACATGGAAATGCCATGAGCCTTTCTGCACGCTCAAATGCTAGTAGGATCATGAGCCATCAAGTTATTCTTCCCATGGAACAAGTCTTATTTTGCAAATACATAATGGTGGCACTTCTTTATAGCATAGACCATTGACAGTCCTTCGGATCCCTTTCTGTTGTGGTGTAGTTTTGTTTAGCATCATTCAACTGGTAGAAGCTAGAGAAGCTAACAAGGAAATCCATGTTGTGCTCTCCTAGTTGTGCCGAAATGTAACCAATTGCAAAAGCTGAGGCATCTATGTGCACATGAAAAATAATATCCTGGTAGGAAGATATTAGGATTGATACACTTGCTAAGTATTTCTTGAGACTTTCATAGGGGGTGGAAGCATGAACATGTGTACAAAAAACTGGGTCCTGAACAATGCTATTTGGGTAGTGAACTAGCTCTTTGAAAGGTGTAAAGCTAGATTTCAAGAAATCCATTTTACTCTATGAAAAAGACCTCACAATTCGAAATTTTAGGTTTTGCAATTCAAACCTTCATGATTCCCTTCTCCCATGTCACGGGCTGGAGTTTATTTAAACTTTTACGTTTTACAATTCATGATTCCCTTCTTCCACATCGCGGCCTGGAGTTTCTTTCTATTTCTCCCTCTCTCTCCCTCTATCTCTCACGCTTGTGTGCCCACACACAAACAAAGCTTGCATTTCTGTCTCTCTTTCTCTCCCTCTCCCTCCCTCTCTCTCTCTCTCTCTCTCCCCCTCCCACACACACACAGATGGCTGAATTATACTCTCTTTCTCTCTCTATCTGTCTATCTGTCTCTCTTTCTCTCTCTCTTCCTCTACCCCCCTCTCCCTCTCCCTCTCCCCCTCCCCCCCACACACACACAAATGGATGAATACTCTCTTCCTCTATCTGGTTAAATATATAAAAGAGAAACATGGTGGAACTACAGAGTTGGAAGAGGTTAAAGCTTTACATGTCTGAACACTGATCTCTCTATCTCTCTCTCTCTCTCTCTCTTTCTATGCAATGCAAAAGTGGGGATTTAACATAAGTTTATATGTTACAAGTTAATGCACTTCCATCCCACGAATATAAGTTCATTACGAAATATGAAGCACAATGCAAAAGAAAAGAAACAGCTAGAAATGAAAGAAACGCAAAGGAAGCAACACTACAACACGTCAGGGGCATAGCAGCATTTCAACAATGCTTTTTTTGTCGGGATGTCGGAGATTCCATTCGCTCCTCTACAGCGAAATTTCGCTACTGAGCAGCGCTGTTATAATAACAAAAATTTGATGCTCCACAATGTTTATAGTAACGAAATTCCACTGTTGGATATTGCATGTAGTAGCGAGATTTCACTGCTACACTGAACAGCGAAAATATAGATGGAATTATGCTGCTGTTTTCGCTACATGAAATTTCAAAGAGTTGTTGGATGTTGAATTTAAAAAAATACATGTCACATACACAGAAAATGTTTCAAGCAAAAAAAAGATAGTTGAAAACTTTTGAGAAGCAAAACAATGTCAAGATCATGAATCTATCCCATCTTGTAATCCATATGTGTTGCTTCATGAATGTCTATATCTAATGGAAGCTCAATGAAAAGATGGGGTTCTATATCAATATCAATATCACTATCATGATCCAATGAAGCATTGTCATCATGATTGATAGGTGACTCATCATCTTCTTCGGATTGATGTTCCTCATGCTCTTCATGGACGCCATCCAAAATGTTTTCTTCATCATCTTCTTCTAATGAGCCGATTTGAGGTAGTACTTGCACCTCATCTAGAGATTTTGCCTCCACATCTTGATCTTGAAAGATATGCTTTGAATAAGGGGAAAGTTGTATAACGTACCACCACTTTTGATCAATCTGATCGGCGTGAATCACAACCTAACATCACAAAGCAACGAGGTTACACTTTTATTACACTATATAAGGATTTAATTTGGGATTGGTTGGGTTACTAACGTGTTGAGAGTGTTGAGGTAGTACGAAGGTATACCACCACTTTCGATCAATTTGATCGGCGTGAATCACAACCTAACATCACAAAGCAAAGGGGTTACACTTTTATTATGCTATATAAGGATTTAATTTGGGATTGGTTGGGTTACTAACCTGTTGATAGTGTTGAGGTAGTATGAAGGTATCTTTCTCATCATTCCAAAACTTGGTGGAGTCAATTTGAAAAAACCCATTTGGATGTTTCTTCACGGTTGTTTGAGCACCTCTATATATCACCTTGAACCATTTGACATCAAAGATGAGTAGACTAAATGCTCTAAATCCAACATCAAGAATATCCTGAATAGTTCCACAATATGAAAAGATTGTCCTCTATGACATTGGTATCATGTCTACTTGCTCGACTTTCTTGCTCAAACGTTGCCATCACACCACAATCAAATGTGTTTCTTTTAGAATCCACACACTCTGTGCAAAAGTGCCTTCCCTCATCCAGAGATTGTGCCTCTACATCTTGATCTTGAAAGATATGCTTTGAACAAGGGGAAATTTGTATAACATACCACCACTTTCAATCAATTTGATCGGCATGAAACACAACCTAACATCACAAAGCAAAGGGGTTACACTTTTATTATACTACATAAGGATTTAATTTGGGATTCATTGGGTTACTAACCTGTAGTGTTGAGGAAGTACGAAGGTATCTCTCATCATTCCAAAACTTGGTGGTGGAATCAATTTGAAAGAGCCTGCCACTCCATGGTCTATCAACAGACCCAATAGATGAGGACTCTCCTTGTCCACTCAAAGACTGTGATTACTGACCTGCATTCTGTGCAGCCACACTTCCACTCACATCAGCCCCAACAGCTTCTTTTTCAGCAATATACCAGCTGCTCATCTCATAAAAAACAACATCCCTACTTACCCTCAACTCACGTGTAGCAGGGTTATAACACCTGTATCCCTTTTGCTCAAGGGAATATCCAATAAACACACATTTTTGAGCTTTTGGATCCAGCTTAGTTCTCAACTCATCTGGCACATGCACATATGCAATGCATCCAAAGACTTTCAGATGAGACAAATCAGGTTTTTTGCCAGTAAACCTCTCCTCTGGAGTTACATCATGTATGGCTGCAGTTGGAGTCATGATGTATACTGCTGCAGTTGGAGTCATGTTCATGATGTATACTGCTGTAGAAACAACCTCAGCCCAATGGCTATGTGGCATATTCTTCTCTTCCATCAATGCTTGCACAATCTCAGCAATGTGCCTGTTTTTTCGCTCAGCAACTCCATTTTGCTGCGGAGTGTATCTGCATGTAAACTGTCTCCGAATACCATTCTTCTTCAAAAATTCAGAGAACTCATTGGAGAAGTACTCTCCCCCTCCATCTGACCTTAGGCACTTTACATATTTCCCTGTTTGCTTTTCAACCAAAACTTTGAAATTTTGAAACTCTTCTCCTTCATGAAATGTACCCACACTTTCCTTGTGTGGTCATCAATGAATGTCACATAATACTTGTAGCCTCCCATAGACATGGTCTTCGTAGGACCCCATATATCTGAATGCATAACATCTAGTGCATTTCTACTCACATATTTGTTACGTGAAAATACATGCTTTGTTTGCTTTCCAAATTGGCATGCTTCACATATTCTCTGCATACCTTCCACTTTAAATTTTGGCAGCCCTATCACAATTCCTTTAGTCTGCATAGACTTCATTCTTTTATGCCAAATGTCTGTGTCTGCAACGATTCCTGGACCATTTGCAAACATCGCAGCACTCATTTCAGGCATGTCTACATTCAACGTAAACATTCTTCCCACTCTGTTGCCTTTTGCAACCAACCTGCACTTATCTTTAAAGTCTTCAACATAACAACCATCAGGGTTAAACCGAACCTGCAAACCCTACTCAATCATCTGGCCAACTAAAACAAACCAGATTCTTTATTATGTTCGAAACGTGAAGTACATCTGCAAGGTACTTCACTTTGTCATCCTGCATAGACAATGGCACATCTCCAACATGGGAAATTGGATGAGCAGTGTCATCCCCTATTTCCACAAAACTTGGTCTTTCAAGGTTTTTCATCTACTTGAACCACTCCCCATGACTTGTCATGTGGTTCGAAGCACCTGAATCCACATACCATACATCATCTTTTTGTGCTGTTTCAACATTTTCAGACATGGCATTCACGACATGCTGCATAACAAACAACCTTTCATTATCCTCATTGTTTCTACTTGAGGATGCATAGTTGTTCTGCTGCACTTTCCCATTTTGAAGATGCATAGTTGTTCTGCTGCACTTTCCCATTTTGCATGTCAGCCTGCTTCTTATAACATTCTGCCTGCACATGTCCAGGCTTACCACAATAAAATCATTCACGTGCATCATTATATTGCCTTTGCCAATTTCCATGTCCTCTTTGACTCCCCCTGCCTATGAATTTGCCTCTTCCACCTGTGTGTTGTTGATGTTGTTGTTGTGTATTCTGGGATTGTTGTTGTTGCTCTGCTGTGCTGACCATAATTCTGATTACCTGTTCGGCCACCTCCTTGACTGCGTCCACGGCCTCCTCTACCTCGTCCTCTTCCTGAACTTGTGTAGAAGGCCTATTGCTCTGAACTGTTTTTGTTTTGTGAAGACTGTTGGTCTTCACCCAAGCTCTTCTTTTCTATAATCAGCATAAACACCAAATCTGTAAAGTTGGGAATGTTTTCCCGAGTCTGAATAGACGTCTTAAACGCCTTGTATTGTGGCCCGAGACCACATAGACAGACTTCCACCTTGTCATCATCATCTACTGACACACCAATAGATGCAAGGGATTCCACAATACCCTTTATCTTCAATGCATAGTCATTCATAGACATGCTCTTTTTCTCCACAGTATGAAGTTCATTCTTTAGCTGTATCTTACGTGCCTTGGTATTTGTTTCATAGAGTTTTATACCAAGGTGTTCCACGCCTCCTTGGGGGACTTGGCATCCTCAATGTGCCCAATCATGGTGTCCTGTATACTAATGGAGAGCCAATACATAACTTTCCTGGCTCCTTGGTTCCAGTCTTTAAACTCTTTCACATCTGCACAGCAGTCGGAGCCTCTTCATGCTCACGTTCTATGTAGTCCCAATAGCTCTTTCCCATCAAGAAATTCAACCTGAACCTCCAAGCATCCATGGAAGTTATTCTTATCAAGTTTCTCAGCCACAATCTGGGTTATGCCATCATTTGACATCTTGCCAGACACACAATTTTACCAAAAATAGCACTCTGGTTTGTCCTGCACAAACTGCTATATTTCTACAGCGGTACTGTAGTACTCTCAAATGTCACAATTAGTGACTTCAATATGCATACATACACCCAATGGCAACTGTTGACCTCTTTGCAGCACCCATAGTGTCTGCACAGCCAATCTGTCTTCTTGCAGTTCTTAAAACAGGGTTCTGCAGAGAATCGATGACTTACCCGCAGTGCTCGAAATCACTTGCTTTCTGAAAAACGGAGGTCGAGACGCGCCCGAAACGCGTTTTTGGCCTAGAAAATTTCGTCTGATAGGACAATATAGTTGCCCTATAGCTTTACTCCCACGAAGAAAGCTTCTCAATCATAGATCGTTTGCCAGTGTCTCCCGTAGAGCTCCCGAGCGACAAGGGTGTAGTCACCAACACAAATAGGGTAGAGTAGTTGAAGCTCTTACCCTCGTACCACTTCTTATGGTTCTCTCGCTTACAGCTCAGCCCTTAGCACGAACTAGGCTCTGATACCATGAAAAGATGCAGGGGGAAAGAGAGCTTGAGCTCTTGCAAGCACACACACACACTCACAAAACCCTAATAGAGAACACACAAGGTGAGAGGCTGAAAATCTTCTTCTTCTTCACTGAACACTCAACACACCATATACAAGATAAGAGTACACACAATATGAAAGGTACTCAACCAAATACATACAAGGGTTCTCTATAGTGTGAACCCAACTAGATGAGTTGGTGCTATAACTATGTCAGTCTCTAGAATGGCTGTCACACAGCCTGTCATCCCACTGGCTGCATATCACCCAAGATCTCACCAACCATGCCAGTGGTGTAAGTGTGGGGCCTATCCCCCAGGCGGGTCATGAGTGTCCACCGCCTCACTAGTAGACGAGCTCGATATCTCAACAACCTTGAACCATTTGACATCAAAGATGAGTAGACTAAATGCTCGTAGGAAACTTGGATTCTACCTTAACTCTTAAAGGAGGAAATAAACCAGTAGTAACAAACACATCTCTCTTCAGAAACATTGGTGCTACTTCTTCAAGTGGAAGAGAGGCAGTCCATCTAAACCAAAAATCTTGAAATTTAGTTTCATACCTTTGGAAATATTGGGGAGACTCCTATTTTGATGTAGGATCAACTACTACCATAATCATTTTGGAGTAACTCCTTTTTCATATTTTTGTAAGAATGCTTGGCGGAGGATCCCCAATCCATCTTTGGTAGCCTGTGTGGAAGGGTGAAATACCAGGTTCTAGCTTCCTCTTTTAGAACAAGGAAGAAATCCTTAACCTTAATATCCTCAATGTCTCTCCAAGAAATGTCATGGGGCATCTTCATTGGGAAGAAATCCTTAACCTTAATATCCTCAATGTCTCTCCAAGAAATGATATGGGCCATCTCTAAAAATTATCCATGAATTCTAGTGCATCTTCATTGGGTTTTCCATGGAAATTTGGGAAGAGGGTAGCCATTGATGTAGATTTTAGAAAGATGAAGAAGGATAAGAAACAAGATGTGGAAAACAAATTTTAGGACATCAAGATGAATCAAAACACATCAAATGTGAGGTCATAATTGAGAAGGGGAGAAATGAAAGGCTCAAGTGATGCATTGATTTTTGCCAACCAGTTTGCTCCAAGAGAAATGCAAAGCATGACTAGAAAATCGCTTTATGGCTTAGAACCACATGAATTGATAGGGCTAGAATAGGTTGATAAGGATGATTTGTCCTAATTAGCAAATTAGGGAGGTTCATCTTGTTAAGATGGGCTTAATTAACAGAGAAAGTGTAAACTGAAGGGGCTTGGAGAGCAGTCCTTAGTGGGGGCACCAATTTATGAGGGGGATTTTCTTGAAAGGTGACCTCAATCACCTCTCCCAGAAACACACTCACAAAGACAAACATTAGAGAATTCTTGATCTTAAAACAAGAACAATGGAAAAACAAAAAAAAAAGCATCCACATCATAAACACACACCAAAATCAACTCACCAATGGAAACTAATGCTGGAAACTATGTGGAGGTAGACCCAATCTTGCTTATTAGTTGGTGACAGTACATGGAGAGGGAAATTTGTGGACTGCTCACTAATCATACATGGATGAGCTACACACCTCTAATGGCATTGGCAAGAATCACATGGTGGTGAAAACACTCCTAAGGCACTAGCACACATAGGTTGATAAAGTAGAGATTTGTAGAGAGATGGGGTGAGGGAGTGAGTATGGGGAGAAGACTAAGGACATTATGATGGCATGGGTGTTGGGAAAAAGATGTTAACATAATCTTGAGGGCTGAGGAGGAAAGAAGAAAGATGTTGATATATCTCCCCTTTTTATAGGTGGAGGGGGAATCCCTTAGCAAAGATTAAGCAGAGTGCAAGTGGTTTGATGAAGAGGTTGTAATTGGACAAGGTCTTAACTGCTACTAGGTCCAAGGTGGAGGAAGATTCCAAAAGATATTAAATTTTTCCATTTAAGCCAAAGTTTTCAAAGGTCATATTAAATAGGTGTCTTGAGAGAATGGCCCTAGGTCCCTTCCAATGTTCTTGACCGAATGGCCCTAGGGCCAATCTTCCATCCAAAATGTGCTTTAGAATGGCCCTAAGTCCATTCTACCATCCACGATGTGCTTTAGATTAGCCATTGGGACATTCTACTATGCACAATGTGCTTGAAAAATTGGACCTAGGTTTATTCTACCATATACGATGTCCTTTAGAATGGCCAAAGGGCCATTCCTTGAAGCACATTTGTGCATGGTGGAATGGCCTTAGGGACATTCCAATGCACATTGTACTTGCAAGAATGGACCTAGGTTCATTATACCATGCACAAAGTGCTTGAGAGAATGGACCTAGGGCCGATTTTGATGTATTTTGCATACATGCGTCAAGAGAATGGATCTAGGACTAATCTTCCATCCATGATGTGCTTTGGAATGGCCCTAGGGCCATTTGACCATCAACAAAGTTCTTTAGAATGGCCCTAGGGCCAATCTACCATCCATGATGTGCTTTAGAACGGCCTTAGGGACATTCTACCATCCACAATGTGCTTTAAAACGGCCTTAGGGCCAATCTACCATCCATGATGTACTTGAGAATAGGCCAAGGGCCATTCTGCCATCCACAATGTGCTTTAAGATGGCCATAGGGACATTTTACCATGCACATTGTGCTTGAAAGATTGGATCTAGGTCCATTCTACCATTCATGATGTTCTTTAGAATGGCCCTAGGGCCATTCTTTCAAGCACATTTTGTATGGTGGAATGGCCATCAGGCCATTCTCTACTCCCTCGTGTCAACTCCCTATGGCTAATCTCTATATATGCACACAAAATAAATCAAGATTGTCCATGGAAGAATGGACCTAGGGTAAATTCCTACACATGCATGAATAATACAGTGTGCTTGAAAGATTGGACCTTGGTCCATACTACCATCCATGATGGTGAGATTTATGAAGGCCCTTGGGCCAATCTCTCCATGTGCATGCAAAAAAAATCAAGATTGTGCATGGTAGAAGGCCCTTGGGCCATTCTTATAGTCATAATGTGCTCTAGAGTGGCATTGGCACAATGTGCTATATAGCGGCTTTTGGCTCTTGGGTGGCCTTACGGCCATTCTACCTACACATGTGGACCTAGGGCCATTCTCCACTCCCTTCTATCAACTATTGGTGAATTTTCGGAATGGTTCCTCGGCCAATCTTCACATGTTCTTGCATAAAATATTTAAATATGAAGACTTGAAAGAATGGTCCTAGCTCCATTCTCCACTCCTATTGTGTCAAGAAGTACTTGTAAATTTTAGAATGATCCTTGGGCCGACCTCTAGATGTGCATGTCAATCCCTAGGGCCAAAATGTGCTTGAGAAAGTGGCCTTATAGCCATATTACGTGCACAATGTGCTTGAGATAATGGCTGTACCAACCATTATCTCAAGCCATATTACATGCACAATGTGCTTGAGATAATGGCTGTACCAGCCATTCTACTATCCATTATGTGTTTTATAATGGCCCTAGGGCCATTCTTTCAAGAACATTGTGCATGGTGGAATGGACTTAGGGACATTCCAATGTACATTGTACTTGTAATATTGCACCCAGGTTCATTCTACCATGCACAAAGTGCTTGCGAAGAGAATGGCACTAGGGCCAATGTTCCATCCATGATGTGCTTTGGAATGGTCCTAAGGCCATTCTACCATTCACAATGTTCTTGAGAGAATGGCCCTAGGTCCATTCCAATGTGCTTCAGAGAATGGCGCTAGGGCCATTCTACCATGCACAAAGTGCTTGGACAGATTGTCCGTAGAGCCAATCTTGATGTATTTTGCATGCATGTGTAGAGAGAATGGCCCTAGGGCCAATATTTCATCCACCACCATGATGTGCTTTAGAATGGCCTTACCATCCATGTGTGCTTTAGATTGGACATTGGGCCATTCTACCATGCACACTGTGCTTGAAAGATTGGACCTAGGTTCAATCTACCATCCATGATGTTCTTTAGAATGGCCCAAGGGGCATTCCCTTAAGCAAATTGTGCATGGTGGAATGGCCTCAGGGCCATTCCAATGTACATTGCACTTATAATAATGAAAATCGGGCCACCATTTTACCATGCACGAAGTGCTTGGGAGAATAGCCCTAGGGCCAATCTTGATGTATTTTGCATGCATGTGTAGAGAGAATGGTCGTAAGACCTATCTACCATCCATGGTGTGCTTTTAGAATGGCCCTGGGACCATTCTACCATTAAGAATGTTATTTAGGATGGCCATAGGGCCATTCTACCATGCACAATATGCTTAAAAGATTGGACCTAGGTCCATTATATCATCCATTATGTTCTTTAGAATGGCCCTAGGGCCATTCTTTCAAGCACATTATTCTACATGGTGGAATGGCCATGAGGCCATTCCCTACTCGCTTGTGTTGACTCCCTTTGGCCAACCTCTTTCTCTTCAAATTTGAAAATAGGAGAAGTAAAGGCTCCAAAAAGATGATGTGACTTGTATGGGGATTGGGAAAAGTAAGATTTGATTAAGAGAGATTAAGCTTATGGGTTTAAGCTTGTGGGTTTTTTTTTCTTCTCCACATGCCGTTTTGCGCCGGCAAGCTGCCACCGTGCACTTCTTCTTGGGTTTCTTTTGATGATTTTTTTGAATGGCTTTTACACTGGTAATTGTACTCCGTCCATTATAGATTTACTCATGCTTGAAGCTTTCTGATTTCTGAGAGAATCGTGTGAGGTTTTCATCCATGCAGTCAAATTTTGATTTCATTGAGTATTTGGAAAAACCACTTTTTGATAGAGAGGATGGTTTTGCAGGGTGGTGAGTGGGTTTGAGAGTAGGTCTAGTTTTGAATCTTTGACCTTTGGGTAAAGACCTACAAAACACCCTTCTGTCCACTGGATAATTTCCTGCACTTTCTTGATTTTTGAGAAGTTGATGCCCTTTCCTACCTTCTCCACAAATCTCCTAGCCCAAGCTCTGATACCACTGCAACCGGAATCTTATTCTAGGAAAGATTGTGGAAGAGTAGAGAATTCACAAGAATTGATTCAACCATAAAAACCATTGCTTTGCAAGCTTCAACTAAATCAAATCAATTAAAATTTAAACACTTAACAAAATTAAAAATACTTAGCTCAATAGACCATATTGGGTGCAATCTCCCCCCCTCTTGTGCGTGGCCTCTCCCCACACAAGAGTATTTCTTTATTAGCTTTCTTTTCCACCAAAATTAGGCCATAGCCCCCAAAATATACAAGATGTGCTTTTTAGAGAGCACGGCACTCTTCTTTAACAAAAATAGAGTGTCAAATATTGGGACTAGGGTAAAGCCATAGGCTTTAATAAATTCCACATAATAAATGTATCTTTCCTAAAGTTCAAAATGGAAAAATCATTTGTTAAGGTTGCAAGCTACCATGCTTGCCAAAAATGAAATGTGATGAACCAGGACATTTCTTCCAAAGTAAACTCTTCAATTCCTATAATCTTCATCACCTGAAAATATAAGCCCAATTAATTATTAAATTAATCCCACAAATATTAAACAGGCACAAATCATCACCAACTCATGACTACCAGGCATAAGTACCCCAGGAATCACCTTGCCAATACAAACCTATCTGAAATAATCATAGGTGGCCTCAAACATACGTCATATACCACACGTATTAATATTTATAGTGGTGTCACCCACGATATTAACCTAGCCGGCATGACGCAAGAGTAACTTAGGCATCCCCAAATTACTCAAGAGGGGATAAATAATATTTCTCTAGAGGACTTAAAATATATTCTCATGACAAAATCATTTATCACATCACAGGGATACAATGGGCAAAAGATGCATGGGATGAACTCAATAAATTATTTGGCACTCAAGCAAAAAATTCAAAGATAAATTTGTTAATAAAATTCTACAAACCTGATAAACTTCATGGAGAATCCTAAGGAAGTGGAATCAGATCATCTTTTCTGAGAGAGAGAAACCCCACAACCCAATGTAATCTGCCCCAATAGAGTAAAACAACCTCTCAGCTGCCCCACGGATGATGTAGGCCATGTGGTAGATGTATGTGTGACCACTTTAGTCAAGGTCACATGCACTTCTAGTAGCCTTGGACACATAGAGAGAGAGAGAGTGTCAAGGACTATGAGTTTAGGGACTTGAGGCACTGGTCACGGGCTACCAAGTAAGAGGGATAGGATGTGTGCGGGAACAAGCCGTTAGCAAGAGGCTGTAAAAGAGAATATGTAAATGAGTGAGAAGCAGTGAGGTATCTACTGGGAGAGAATAAAGGGTAGCATGAGAAGAATTAGGATGTGTGGAGATATTTTGGAAAAAGTGAAGAGGTGGGGAGAATCAAGCAAAAGAGGTGGAGTGAATCAAGGAGAGACTAGTGGGATTAGATGCTTGGATGTAAACTCTATAAATTGAGGCATTGGCCTAATGATAATTTACTGGTTTTTGATTATCCATGCCTACATTAAGCTATCAGTTAATTGCTCACTAATCTTATCTTAATCATCTTCTAATCTCTTTATTAATGATGTTGATTCTTCCATTTGATCCACCATAGCTCATCACATTGTTACAAATTTAACAGAGATAGTAATTGCATTGGCAGCCATGTATAGCTGGAAATTGTGGAAAATGGATGTTAAAAATTCTTTCTTGAATGAGAATCTATAAGAAGAGGTGTACATGTATCAGCCTAAAGGGTATGTACATCTAAAGTACCCACAATATGAGTGTCGATTAAAGATAGCATTGTATGGACTAAAGCAAGCACTGAGAGTATGGTGCGAGAGGATCAGCAAGTTTCTTGTGAGCATGAATCTCAGCCCCAATTAATGGTTTATTATTTCCTATATGTGAAGCAGATAGATGGTGGCTTGATTGTGGCGGTGATATATGCTGATGACTTGATCATTAGTCATACCACTCAAAGTTTAGTCCATTAGGAAGCGATTGTCAAAGGATTTTGACATGAAAGACTTGGGAGAGCTAAGATATTTCTTAGGCATTGAGGTGGTTGATAAACCTACACATATATGGATGATACAAAAGGCAGTATGCACTTGATATGTTATATAAGTATGGTATGATTGCATGTAAGCCAAATGGATACACCACTTGATCAAAATGTCAAGCTATTCGATGAAAGAAGTTATGTTCAGGATGACAGTGACTATGTATCAAAAAATTGTTGGGAGTCTCATATACCTAACCATTACTCATCCAAATTTGAGTTATGTTGTTAGTGTGATAAGTCAGTTCATGCAACAGCCATGCAAGAGTCATCTTGTTAGTGTGATAAGTTAGTTCATGCAACAGAAGTTATTATGTCCAAGATGTACCTATGTATCAAAAAATGGTTGGGAGTCTCATATACCTATCCATTACTCATCTAGATTTTAGTTATGTTGTTAGTGTGATAGGTCAGTTTATGCAACAGCCATGCAAGAGTCATCTTGATACAGTCGAATCTTACGCTATGTGAAAGAAACTACTAGATATGGGATGTTTTATGTGAAAGGGAGAGACATGTGCATATATGGATACACAGATGTAGACTGGACAGGAGATCTACCAATGGTTATGCTTTTTCATTGGGTATTGCTATGGTCAGTTGGAGTAGCAAAAAGTAGCCTACCGTATCCTTATCGAGCACAAAGGCAAAGTATTGTGGAGTAACCATTTTCGCGTGCGAGGAGTCATGGTTGAGGACTCTGCTCGTAGACTTGGGAATCTATATATTGATAGGAGTATTGTCATATACTGTGAAAACATCAGTAGCATCATGCTGGCCAAGAAACCGATCTATCATCCAAGAACAAAGCACATAAAACTACATTACCACTTCATCAGGGAGAAGGTGGTATGTAGTAAGATTGAGTTGGTCTATGTGAAGACCAATGAGCAGGTTGCAATCATCTTTACCAATTCATTGGGTAAAGATAAATTTGAGTACTTCAGAGAGGCATTGGGCCTACAGCATGTGCAAGCTCATTCAGAGATGAAGGGGAGTGTTGAGATATATCCCGCAATATGTATGTGTGTGTGTGTGTAAGGTGTGAACACACCCTTGGCCCAAGAGATAAGAAAAAGTGAGTGAGAGGAGAAGTGTGATGAGAATAGATGATGTATGTGAGAAATTTGGGAACAATGTATGTGAGAAAACGTGAGTGAGAGGACATGTGTGATGAGAATAGATGATGTACATGAGAGAAATAGGAGAACAATGGAACAAGGTGAAGAAGGATGTTGAAGAAGATATCCATGTTGGTTTCTTGTCTACACCACATATTTACACACTCTCGTTAAGACAAGTTTCCAATTTTCTCAGTCAACCTTTGAATCTCTTAATGAAGCCCATCTTGCACTCTATTTGGATCTATAACCCTTGGAACCTCCACATGGGGCTCCCTTTCCACATGCATATCCATAGGGAAAGGTTCCACCACATGTTTGCTTGCTTCCCTTTCCTTTCTTGTCAACTCTTGTTTCCTCATCTTCTTCCTCCATTTCTTTGTAGCCATCCTCACTGCCTCTGCATAAGTACCTAGATCTTAAAGCTCCACTTTTTCTTTAATGCTTCCATGGAACATTCCTATGAATCTCTCTTTCTTCAAAGAAGTCTGGTGGCATCTGATTTTCTCCCAAAACCCTTAGAATTTTTCTCCAAACTACTTCAAATCTATTCACAAAAATTGTAATTTTGTCTTCCTCTCCTTAATATAACCCCCCCTCGGCGGGGGGTTCACTAAATGTAAACTCCCTATATCACGTGCATTCAAGGCATAATAAAAAAACCCCTTATTTGAAATTTGTCATGAATAGAACACACCCTTTTTCTATTCAATTTGTAAATACCCCCCTTTTAAATGGTACCCTTCTGTATGTAAAAAATGTGTAAAAAAGGGATTTAAAAAACCCCTTATGTTGAACCCATGTGCTATGCTTATATATTTATGAGTGACTCCTCCCCCCTGAGGATATAACCTACTCAGTTCTCTCCAAAGATCTTGTGGCGCTACAAGAGAATCATTGTTTTTCAACGTTTAGTTTCCACGCATAGTCGCCTCGTCGATATGTGCATCGAAATATGCATAGAAAAAGGCATCGAAATGTGCATCAAAATACTCATGGGAAAAGTCGTCACAATAAGCGTCGAAATAACAGTCGAAATTTTACTTTTTGAAAAAAATTGAATTTATATCTAATATTTGCTAGTTCTCATCTTGGGGTGTGTTTTAGCCTTCTTGAAAGATCCCTCTCTCCTCCGCGCAATGAATCTTGGGGTGCTAGCAGTCGAAGTAGCACTTCTTACGTAGGGCAGGGTCCTTCACTCGAAGCCTCACCCACGGATATCCGGACAAGAGACTAATCCATCAGTTCTTCCAAAACCGAACCCGAAAAAACTTCCCTTGCTCGGAAAGCACGGGCGATTCCTCTAGGTTAAATTTACTCTAACGTAGTCAAGAGCCTTAACTAATAGAACTGATCTGACCGAACCCATAAGTCCCATAGTCTGATCAAGGAAAAGACTTGCACTTGGATCATAGAGACCAACGCTTTTTTCCTCATTGAGAGGCACAGCCATTGATTCTTTTCCATAGAACAATTTTTATCCGAGATTTACTTCATCTATCATACCATAACAGAATTGAGTCTCATTCTAGGGATCCATTAGTCTAGCCTAATCCCATCTAGTCTGGTGGGTTAGCCAACCGCCCAACCACTATAGTGATGGGATCTAATTAAGAATTTGATTAGGTTTTGTCCCAAGTACTAGGAAAAAGAGTTCCCAGGCCCCCTAGCCGGATATTCATGTAAACTCAAAACTAGTCACATCAATTACGCACCCAATATGAAATTATCTTTTTCATAGATTCAAACAATCTTTTAATGAAACTATAGTATCACTATTTCTTAATCCTCCAAAATATCCGATTGAACCCTAATTTCTAATTTTTTCTCGATCGGGGTACTTATGGAATCATTGGCAACCAAAACGCTCCACTTGTCCACTCAAGGGTCTTTTCGATAGTTCCTAGCTCATAGTACCCGATACTATATTCACTTATAAAAATAAAAATGGAATCTCCGTTGAAGATCAGCAAGATCAACTAACAGATCCATATAAAAGAGCCATGACTCATTTGTTGAGGACTAGCAAGGTCAATCAACCAAATCCATGCTCAAATTTAGAAAACAACTGTTACTCCTTGATCCATAATATCTTCCCCCGACGCACGTGTGGATATCTTTGGCGACCTAGAGCTCGAGCACCGTATGGTCAGCACCCTTTAAGATCCTTTGTAGGTCACCTAGCACTTCACTCATAGGCCGCTTCCTTGGTCCCTCATCCACTATACCGGAAGCTCACCATTTAAATCAAACCGAGGGACGTCCTCCATTGACTCTCTGTCACTTGTTGCAACTTTAACAGTTAGGTCTCCAATGACCTCATTCATAAGACGATCAAAATGCTTCCCCAACATTCTTGACATAAAACAATCATTTAAAAACAGGTCATAAATATAGTTTCTATAACTAACTCTCGTCTTTCCACATCAATCCACATTATTTAATCCACATCCATTTCATATGTATTCCCATTCTAATCTAATCACATCATTTTCATCTCATCACATATTTCCTCATTTATCCTCATCAGATTTCATCCACTCGAATCTACCCAAATTCACAGCTCATCACATCTCATCCATTCATATCTACCCCGATCCACATCACAACACATCACATCACATCACATCTCATTCATTCACATCTATCCCGTTTCACATCACATCAAATCACATTCATTCACATCCATCACATCACATTCATTCATAACCAGCACTTTCATTCTCATCACCATCCCATCATATACATTCTATCCACATAACATCACATCACATCTATCCACATCATATCTCATTCATACACATCTCATCTCATTCATCCGCATCCATCCAATCGTTCACATGTACGACTACCCACATCTATCCATACATTCATATCTATCACTTCACATCCATATATATTCAAGTCATCACAATCTTTCACATACACATCCACATCCATTCTTTCACATACATCCACATCCATTCGTCACATACACATTCACATTTGTTCTTCACATACACAACCATATCCATTGTTCACATACACATTTACATCCATTCTTCACATATACATCCATTCTTCACATACACATTCGCATCCATTCTTCACATACACATCCACATCCATTCTTCACATACGCATTCACATCCATTCTTCACATACACATTCACATCCATTTTCATCACATACACATCCACATCCATCCATTCATTCACATCTATCTGATTCACATCACATTACATCCACCCATTCATTCACATCTATCTGATTCACATCACATCTATTCACATCGCATCTCATCACATCTATTCACATCACATTACATCCATCCATTCATTCACATCTATGTGATTCACATCGCATCTCATCACATCTATTCACATCACATTACATCCATCCATTCATTCACATCTATTCACATCACATCCATCCATTCATTCACATTCATTCACATCCATCCATCCATTCATTCACATCCATCCATTCATTCACATCTATTCACATCACATCTCATTTCTATGCAAGTTTTCAGTTTGATTTTCTTTTGAATACAAGGAGTATTTCTTGAATCAGTATCCCTAAAACTTCTTGATCGGAATTTTGAATTTCATACCAGAATTCCTCGAATTCTGTAACCTTGATCCAGAGATCAATTCGAAGGGTCTCAAACTTAGTTTCAGTTTTGGTGGGAGTTTTGAGTGTATTTTTCTAAACTGGTCACACCTTCTTTCCTCAAAACTGGTCACACCTTCTTTCCTCTAAACTCGTCACACTTTCTTTCCTCAAAACTGACGAAAGAGTTTAGTCTTGGTCATAGTCTGATTCAAGGTTTGAGTCGGATAAGATTTTTCGTGATCTATCTTTCTCGAAAAGGTTTGATAATTCAGTTACTATTTTATTGAATTTATTTCTTTGAATATTCACTTAACTGATTTCTAAATTAGTTACGAATTTCAATGACAAAAAGATTAATCATTTATCTTAATATTTCGATCTCAATAGATTTCTTGAATTCTCTTTTTACAATCCGTGTGAATATAAAATCCTAGCTCATAGTACCTGACAATATATTCTCTTATAAAAATCAAAATGGAATCTCTGTTGAAGATCAGTAAGATCAACCAATAGATCCATATAAAAAAGCCATGGACTCATCCGTTGAGGACCAACAAGGTCAATCAACCAGATTCATGCCCGAATTCAGAAAACAACTCTTACTCCTTGTTCCAATATCTTCCATGATGTACGTGTGGGTATCTTCGGCGACCCGGAGCCCGAGCACCGTATGGTCATCACCCTCTAGGATCCTTCGTAGGTTACCTAGCGCTTCACTCATAGGCTCTCTCTTAGAGTATTTAATTATTCATTTATCAAATACTCATAAACATAGAATTTAAGGGAATTAAAATTTTGATATAAAAATTCTTTATGCATCCATTTATGCATAAAAATCAACTTCAATGGGAATAACTCTTTTACAAAAAAATTCCTTTTATGCATCTATTTATGCATAAAATCAAATTTAATGAGAATAACACTTTTGTAATAAAACATTTTTCTTTATGCATCTTTCTATGCATAAAAATAAAATTTAATGAGAATAATACTTTTGTAATAAAAAAATTTCTTTATGCATCTTTCTATGCATAGAAATCAAATTTAATGAGAATAACACTTTTGTAATAAAATAATTCCTTTATGCATCTTTCTATGCATAAAAATAAAATTTAATGAGAATAACACTTTTGTATAAGAAATTTCCTTTATGCATCTTTCTATGCATAGAAATCGAATTTAATGAGAATAACATTTTTGTAATAAAACAAATTCTTTTATGCATCTTTCTATGCATAAAAATCAAATTTAATGAGAATAACACTTTTGTAATAAAAAAGTTCCTTTATGCATATTTCTATGCATAGAAATCAAATTAAATAAGAGTAACACTTTTGTAATAAAAAAATTTCCTTTATGTGTCTTTCTATGCATAAAAATCAAATTTAATGAGAATAATATTTTTGTAATATAAAAATTTTCTTTATGCATCTTTCTATGCATAAAAATCAAATTTAATGAGAATAACACTTTTGTAATAAAATAAATTCCTTTATGCATAAAAATTAATTTTAATAAGAATAACTTTTTTATGATTAAAAAAATTCTATTATGCATCTTTCTATGCATAGAAATTAAATTTAATAAGAATAATACTTGTATAATAAAAAATTACACTAGGCATCTTTCTATGCCTAGAAATCAAATTTAATAAGAATAACACTTTTATAATAATAAAAAATTCATTATGCATCTTTCTATGCATAGAAATCAAATTTAATAATTAATATCACTGACATCCATGCATATTCATAGGTTAATATGTACATGGAGTATTTAGAATATTTCTGTTAGATGCAAAAATGGTGGGAATTACTCTTTCGGAATAACATAAAAACAAACTTTCTTTTCCATAAAATTTTAGAAAATTTTGTCATAACCTCCTTTGTATGGTTGACCATTTCTCATTTTTTGCATTCTATTTTAACTTAAATTAACCCAAATTAGATTTATAGAACTCTAATCTACACAATTTTCTAAATTCAAGAGAGTAAACAATAAAAAGAGTTTAATTAACCCGTTAGCTAATCTTTCTAGGATTGAGAAAGGTTGGAATGTAAAGAAGAGAAGGGGGTGGCCTTTTTATCAAAGGCATAACATTTGAATTTAATTCAAACATTTCAAAACATAAAAATCAAGAAAGCCATAGATTTTTCATTAAAGAAAATAAGAAAATTAACTTACATAGAGCTTGTAAGCTCTCCTTTGGCTTGAGGGATTCAGGGTTCTACTCTTGTTTGAAGCAAGAGTGGCCACCAATTCAGTTTGGAGAGGATTAGGCCAAAAACAATTGAATTATTAAAAAATTCAATGTAGATGGCTCTAGGCAGGAGTAGAGTAAGAGTGCATAAACACCATTAAGCTTTTACAAAGGAGGAGGCTTCTATTTATAGGAAAAAGTGAGTCTCTAACCAAGCAAACTGATTCTAGAATTTTGTAGATTAGTTTGGTCATTTTTTGACCATTTTTGGGTCAATTCAGCGTACTTTTGGGATCTAGTTTTCAAATAGGAGAGAGGAGAGATGAAATACCTCATTTTATTGAGTATAAATTGGGTGTAATGATGAGAAAAAAGGCACCTCCTTCATGAGGGGAGATCATTACTCTGAGGTGTCAAAATTCCATTTTTTAATTGTTTTCTTTGGTTCTGAGTCCACTTTTCATCTTATGTGAGCATTTACTCATTTTTGGGGGGATTTTCTTGTATTCTTCAATTTATCTCCTCCCTACATGTTGATTAATCTTATTGGTCCATAGGAACCTTAATTGACTATAATTCAAAAATTTCTGAAAATCTGGACCCTTAGGCTAAGGTCCTTTATATCTATTTTCAATTAATTTCAATTTTTGAAAATCTGGACCACCTATTTTCCAATTGCACATTGGAAAGTTCTTTTTGAATTTCGATTTCAAGGGAAACCATTTAAGACACTAGGAGGATTTTTATATCCAAAAATATCTCAATTTTGAATTACCTCCCTCTAGACATTTTCTCTCTCCAAGCGAAAACAGGATCTTTCTTTTATTGGAGAGAGGGAAATGATTATAAGATCAAAAGGGGAGGTTCTTATACCTGCACACCTCAAAAGCTGGAGGGAGGAATCTTACATCCTACCTCACTAAAAAAAAGTGAGATGTCCTCATCTCGCAAATTAGAGGACAACTCTTTCCCTTAAGATCCAACTGATTCTGGGGTTCCTTATAGTCTGATGAACTCAATAGAATCTTGGGATAAAGATCCCTTATATAGAACTCAATATCAGATAACAATTCATTCAGATCATATCATTCATATCCTTAACAAAATAATGGTTCATTAGACCAAAATTTCCATCTGAACATTCCTCCATGGGAATTTCAATTATACAAGTTTTTAATTTGTCAACCCTTAACTTGATTCATTGGGTCAAGTGTTAATAGTAGTTAGCACAATCCACTAATCTCATAGTGATTTGCTGAAGTCATTATCGTCATTCCAATTATGAACATCATCAGAGGGACTCGTCCCATTCATCCTCATTGAGGTTTTGCTCAGCTTATCACTTTTCAACCAAAATTCAATCATCATTTTTCAATGAGAATCCACATCAACTCATCAGTTCTCAACCAGAGCTTTAAAATCATATCAACCACATTTGAGTTTATCATCTGGATAGCATTTTTGCTTATAATTTCAAGGTCTTAGATTTACTCGTATATACTGCCAGTAAAGAGCTGCAGTTATACGCTCGGTATATACGGGTAGTCAAGGTCCTTGGAATCTTAGGGTAAATATCATCATGTCTAGGCCTCAAGCAAGTCAAGGATTCCATACAATTGTGGTACTTCCAACTGAAGATTCAATTACCTATTTATGAATCTTCATTCTGAGTATCAATTTGTATGAATTTCATCGCACAATTACAACCTTTTACTGCTACTTCATAAATTTTTGACATTTCTGGTTTCTCGGTTGATCCACTTTAGCCAATTCGCTCGCTGAAAGATCCATGTACCCTCCGTGAAACAAATCCTGGGGTGCTAGCAGCGAAAGTAGCACTTCTTGCACGGGGAAGGGTCCTTCACTCGGAGCCTCGCCCCCACGGATATCCGGACAAGAAACTAATCCATCGGTTCTTCCAAAACCAAACCCGGAAAAACTTTCCTTGTTTGGAAAGCACGGACGATTCCTCGAGGATAAATTTACTCAAACATAGTCAAGAGCCTTAACTAACAGAACTGATCTGACCAAACCCGTAAGTCCCATAGTTAGATCAAGGAAAAGACTTGCACTTGGATCATAGAGACCAACCCTTTTTTCCTCATTGTTGAGACACAGCCGTTGATTCTTTTCCATAGAACAATCTTTATCCGGGATTTACTTCATATATCGTACCATAACAGAATTGAGTCTCATTTTAGGGATCCATCAGTCCAGCCTAATCCCATCCAGTCCCCTGGGTTAGCCAACCTCCCAACCATTGTAGTGATGGGATCCATTTAAGAATTTGGCTAGGTTTTGTCCTGGGTAGCAGGGAAAAGAGTTCTTAGGCCCCCTAGCCGGATATTCATGCAAACTTAAAACTAGTCACACCACTTATGCACCCAATATAAAATTGTCTTTTTCACAGATTCAGCTCTCTTTAAAACAATCTTTTAATGAAACTACAGGATCATTGATTGTAATCCTCCAAAATATCCAGTTGAATCCTCCAAAATATCCGGTTGAATCCTAATTTCTAATTTTTCCTCCATCGAAGTACCTATGGCATCATTGGAAACCAGAACGCTCACCACCTATTCACTCAGGGGTTTTTTCAATAGTTCCTAGCTCATAGTACCCGGTAATATATTCACTTAAAAATAAAAAATGGAATCTTTGTTGAAGATCAACAAGATCAACCAAGAGATCCATATAAAAGAGCCATGGACTCATCCATTGAGGACCAGCAAGGTCAATCAACCAGATCCATGCTCGAATTCAGAAAACAACTCTTACTCCTTGATCCATAATATCTTTCCCGATGCACGTGTGGATATCTTCGGCAACCTAGAGCCCGAGCACCATATGGTCAGCACTCTCTAGGATCCTTCGCAGGTCACCTAGCGCTTCACTCATAGGCCACTTCCTTGGTCCCTCATCCACCGTACAGGAAGCTCACCATTTAAATCAAACTGAGGCTAGTTAAGACCTTGGCCGACCTTGCTACGTGAGACGTCCTCCATTGACTCTCCGTCAGCTTTTGTAACTTTAACAGTTAGGTCTCCACAACCTCATTCACAAGACGGTCAAAATTCTTCCTCAGCATTCTTGACATAAAACAGTCATTTAAAAACAGGTCATAAATACAGCTTCTATAAAACGAACTCTCGTCTTTCCACATTGTTTCACATCAATCCACATTATTTAATCCACATCCATTTCATATGTATTCCCATTCTCATCCAATCACATCATTTTTATCTCATCACATCTTTCCTCATTTATCCTCATAATTTCATCCACTTCATCTACCCATATCCACATCTTATCACATCCATTTCATATGTATTCCCATTCTCATCCAATCACATCATTTTTATCTCATCACATCTTTCCTCATTCATCCTCATGATTTCATCCACTCGCATCTACCCATATCCACATCTTATCACATCACATTCACTCATTTCTCATCCATTCATATCTACCCTGATCCACATCACAACACATCACATCTCATTCATTCACATCTATCCTGTTTCACATTACATCACATCACATCACATTCATTCACATCCATCACATCACATACATTCATAACCATCACTTTCATTCTCATTACATAACCATCACTTTCATTCTCATCACCATCCCATCACATACATTCTATCCACATAACATCCCATCACATCTATCCACATCATATCTCATTCATACACATCTCATCTCATTCATCCACATCCATTCAATCATTCACATGTACGACTACCCACATCTATCCATATATTCATATCTATCACTTCACATCCACATATATTTAAGTCACATCACAATCTTTCACATACACATATACATCCACATCCATTCTTTCACATACATCCACATCCATTCTTTCACATACTCATCCACATCCATTCCTCACTTACACATTCACATCCATTCTTTCACATACTCATCCACATCCATTTCTCACATACACATTCACATCCGTTCTTCACATACACATCCATATCCATTCTTCACATACACATTCACATCCATTCTTCACATACACATCCACATCCATTCTTCACATACACATTCACATCCATTTTCATCACGTACACATCCACATCCATCCATTCATTCTCATCTATCTGATTCACCTCACATCTATTCACATCACATTACATCCACCCATTCATTCACATCTATCTACTTCACATCGCATCTCATCACATCTATTCACATCACATTACATCCATCCATTCATTCACATCTATCTGATTCACATCGCATCTTATCACATCTATTCACATCACATTACATCCATCCATTCATTCACATCTATTTGATTCACATCGCATCTCATCACATCTATTCACATCACATCTCATTTCTATGCAAGTTTTCAGCAGTTTGATTTCCTTTTGAATACAAGGAGTATTTCTTGAATCAGTATCTCTAAAACTTCTTGATCGGAATTCTGAATTTCATACCAGAATTCCTCGAATTCTATAACCTTGATCCAGATATCAATTTGAAGGATCTCAAACTAAGTTTCAGATTTGGTAGGAGTTTTGAGTGTATTTTTCTAAACTGGACACACCTTCTTTCCTCAAAATTGACGAAAGAGTTTGTTCTTGGTCATACTCTGATTCAAGGTTTGAGTCGCATAAGATTTTTCTTGATCTATCTTTCTCGAAAAGGTTTGATAATTCAGTTACTATTTTACTGAATTTCTTTCTTTGAATATTCACTTAATTGATTTCTGAGTTAGTTACGAATTCCAATGAGGAATAGATTAATCATTTATCTGAATATTTTGATCTCGATAGATTTCTTGAATTCTCTTTTGACAATCCGTGTGAATATAAAACGATAGAAATTTCTCTCTTATAGTATTTAATTATTCATTTATCAAATACTCATAGAATTTAAACATCGAATTTAAGAAAATTCTAATTTTGATATAGAAGTTCTTTATGCATCTATTTATGCATAAAAATCAAGTTCAGTGGGAATAACTCTTTTATAAAAAATCCTTTTATGCATAAAATTAAATTTAATGAGAAAAACACTTTTGTAATTAAAAAATTCCTTTATGCATCTTTCTATGCATAAAAATCAAATTTAATGAGAATAAGACTTTTGTAATAAAAAACTTTCCTTTATTCATCTTTCTATGCATAAAAATCAAATTAAATGAGAATAACACTTTTGTAATAAAAAAATTTCTTTATGCATCTTTCTATGCATAAAAATCAAATTTAATGAGAATAAAACTTTTGTAATAAAAAAATTTCTCTATGCATCTTTCTATGCATAAAAATCAAATTTAATGAGAATAACACTTTTGTAATTAAAAAAATCCTTTATGCATTTTGTAAAAAATCCTTTATGTATCTTTCTATGCATAGAAATCAAATTTTAATGAGAATAACACTTTTTTAATAAAAAATTTTCCTTTATGCATCTTTCTATGCGGCATAGAAATCAAATTTAATGAGAATAACACTTTTGTAATAAAAATTTTTCTTTATGCATCTTTCTATGCATAAAAATCAAATTTAATGAGAATAACACTTTTGTAATAAAAAAATCCTTTATGCATCTTTCCATGCATAAAAATCAAATTTAATGAGAATAACACTTTTATAATAAAAAAAATTTCGTTATGTATCTTTCTATGCATAGAAATCAATTTTAATGAGAATAACGCTTTTATTAAAAAAATCCATTATGCATCTTTCTATGCATAGAAATAAAAAAAATTCCATTATGCATAGAAATCAAATTTAATAAGAATAACACTTTTATAATAAAATGTTCCATTATGCATCTTTCCATGCATAGAAATAAAATTTAATAAGTATAACACTTTTATAATAAAAAAATTCCATTATGCATCTTTCTATGCATAGAAATCAAATTAAATAATTAATATCATTGATATCCATGCATATTCATAGGTTAATATGTACATGGAGTAATTAGAATATTTCTTTTAGATGGAAAAATGGTGGGAATTACTCTTTTGGAATAACATAAAAACAAACTTTCTTTTCCACAAAATTCTGGAAAATTTTGCCATAACCCCCTTTGTATGGCTGACCATTTCTCATTTTTTTTCATTCTATTTTAACTTAAATTAACCCAAATTATACTTATAGAACTCTAATCTGCATAATTTTCTAAACTCAAGAGAGTAAATAATAAAAAGAGTTTAATTAATCCCTTAGTTAATCTTTCTAGGATTGAGAAAGGTTGGAATGTAAAGAAGAGAAAGGGGTGGCCTTTTTATCAAAGGCATAACATTTGAATTTAATTCAAACATTTCAAAACATTAAAATCAAGAAAACCATAGATTTTTCATTAAAGAAAGTAACAAAATTAACTTACATAGAGTTGTAAGCTCTCCTTTGGCTTGAGGGATTGAGGGTTCTACTTTTGTTTGAAGCAAGACCAATTCAGATTGGAGAGGATTAGGCTAAAAATAATTGAATTATTAAAAAATTCAATGTAGATGGCTCTGGGCAGGAGTAGAGTAAGAGTGCATAAACACCATGAAGCTTTTACAAAGGGGGAGGCTTCTATTTATAGGAAAAAGTGAGCCTCTAAGCAAGCACACTGATTCTAGAATTTTTCAGATCACTTTGGTCAATTTTTTGACCATTTTTGGGTCAGTTCAACTTCCTTTTTGGATCTAGTTTTCAAATAGGAGAGATGAAATATCTCATTTTATTGATTAAAAATTGGGAGTAATGATGAGAAAAAAGGCACCTCCTTCATGAGGGGAGATCCCCACTCTGAGGTGTCAAAATTCAGTTTTTAATTGTTTTCTTTGGTCCTTAGTCCACTCTTCATCTTATGTGAGCATTTACTCATTTTTGGGGGGTTTTTCTTTTATTCTTCAACTTATCTCCTCCCTACATTTGGATTAATCTTATTGGTCCATAGGAACCTTAATTGGACCATAATTTAATTTTTTTTAAAAATCTAGACCCTTGGGCTGCTAAGGTCCTTTATACCTATTTTCAATTAATTCCAATCGCATATTGGAAAGTTCTTTTGGAATTTCTATTACAGGGATAACCATTTTAGACACTAGGAGGATTTTTATATCAAAAAATATCTCAATTTTGAATTATCTCCCTCTAGATATTTTCTCTCTCCAAGCCAAAACAGGGTAAACAAGATCTTTCTTTTATTTCAGAGAAGGGAATGATTATAAGATCAAAAGGGGAGGTTCTTATACCTGCACACCTCAAAAGCTGGAGGGAGGAATCTTACACTTCTCTTTCTACCTCTTTGCAAGCATATGTGCCTATGAGAGAGAGAGAGAGAGAGAGAGAGAGAGAGCTAGAGAGAGAGAGAGATGATCAGAGAAACAAAGATAGATAGATAGATAGATAGAGAGAGAGAGAGAGAGAGAGAGAGAGAGAGAGAGAGGGGGGGGGGGGAGGGAGCCGAGAGAGAGATGAGGGTATAACTTCCATCACGCTTTTTGAAGGAGAAAAAATGCTAGCTCCTCCTCCTCATCAGTAAGGTGGAATTAAGAAGGTGCTCTATTTTACAATGAAATTAAAGTTCATCATCATCAATTTGCTCTTCCTCAGCAAGATCTATGGCTCCAAATAAATCTATTTCTAGAAATACTCCATCATTGTTGTCAATTGGTGGAATCAGTTGTCTTGTAGTAGTAGATGGTAATTCATCCATGTCGTCATCCTCTTCTAGCTCTAGCATGAGAGCTGTCGATGCATCATGATCATACTCAGCTTGAATCTCTTCTTCTTCTGGATTATCTCTAGTTTCTATTTCTGGTTCAAGACGTATTCTCTCAATGAGTACACCTTCATCCAATCCTAATCCCCTGTGAGCCTCACCTACTTCCTCAACTAGTATGTCTTCTTCTTGTTCTTCTTGTTGTTCAATAGGTGCTAGTGGTGTATGCTCAGCCACCACATGATCTGGGGGGAGTTCCTCAGCATCTAGCAACAAACAGTCGACTGCTATTTTCACCTCTTCAAATATTTGTTTTCCACGTGGATTTATTTGGATCACAAACAACCATTTATGATCTGTCGGTGGGTCTTCCACAAAGATGACTTGCTCACAGTGCTCTGGAAGCACAAATGTGTCCCTTTGGTCAATCCATATCTTTGTGCGGTTTGCTTGAAGAAATCCACACTTGTCTTTGCATACAGTTACTTGCGCCCCTTTAGTACCAACTTGTCTTTGCATATAGTTACTTGCGCCCCTTTAGTACCAACTTGAATCATTTCAGATAAAAAATGAACATATCAAACTTTCTGAATCCAACCTTGATAATATCTTGGATTGTTCTACAATAATCTAGCATGCCTACTTCAGTATTGCCATCACTTGCACTTGAGCGACTTTCTTGTATGAAATTAGCCTTCACACCACAATCAAATGATGTTCTCTTTTTATCTATTCCTTCTACTCAAAAGTGACGTCCACCTGACTAAATTGCCCCAAACTTACAATACTGCAAGCACAATAAATAAGTACTTTTATTATATAAATTCACGAAAGCACAACATAAAAGACAATGCGTAGATATCTCTAACTCACATACATGGAAATCACAACCATATGCAAGATCCTCCTCCTCTCATCACTTATTGATTTACCATTGCTTTTAGCTGATAGTATCGTTTGCTCGAGCCATTTATTAGAAGGAAAGTCTAGAAGAAGTGCAAGTTTTGTTGGGTACGGTAGTGTGCGGGTTGTTCGACTCCTTCTAAAACTCAAACTCAAATGAGCTTGGTCTCTTTGAGCCTTCACCAAGTTTATCTCTTGATCCATTTCTCCATAGCATGTGAGTTTAAGATGCAAAATTTATTGATCTTCTCATGCAATGCTACATCCATTGTTCTCACAAGGCCTTTCCCTTGTGGCTCTTCCCCAACTAGTTGATTATCTTCTTCTTGTGTCCATAATCTTGGCATATTGAGATTAGACGTACTGAGAAATTCAGTTATATATATACAAGTGATTCTTGAACAAGCCATCCCGATGCCATACTACCTTCAGGACGAGCTCTTTGACGAACAAATCCTTTAAGTGTCTTCATAAATCTCTCCAAGAAAAACATCCATTGGCTATGGACAACCCCAGCCACATCAACTTTATCAACCACATGAACTAGCAAGTGTAATTGAATGGTTAAAATACTTGTTGTTGGAAAGTATTTCTAAGCCATTGTAACAGCCTCAATGGATTTTAACTGTGTTGTTTCCAATGTGTCTCTATACTAATCTCTTTTCTTGATATCCAACGTACCACTGCACCAATTTTGTAAATTGTTGCTCTAATGTCATCGTTGAGGCAATCCTTGATGGCTATAGGAAGCACACATTGCAATAATGTGTGCCAATCATGACTCTTTAAGCCACTAAGCTCATCGTCCTTTGTAAATGCTCCCTTCAAGCAATGCATGCATCCTGTAGGGGTACAAAAACTCACTAATGCACTTCTTTAGATGCCGTTGCTCATCCTTTGTCATGACCGAAGGTGCTTTTGGTAGCTTCACCTTTCCATCTACTCTATTTTGGGCCCATAAGTGGTGCATGCGTTGAACCTCTTGTAAATCATCTCGTTGTGCCTGACTCTCCTTTGCTCCTATGATGGTTTTCCAAAGCACCTCGGCTATATTCTTGAAAATGTGCATTGGGTCAAGAAGGTGGTTCACTAGTCATTCCAGTATAGAAGTTGATGGAAAATGGATAGACGCTTCATTCGTGGAGGTGTACAGGTTGGATCCAGCTCCCATAAGGTCCAATCATTTCTCTTCCATATGGAAGGAGACCTCCCTAGAAATCCCTCACGCAAAGGATGGTCCACTAGGAGATACTTCTTGTGGCCCTTGTATACTATCTTCTTCATAGACTTTGAGTATCAAGCCTCAAGTTGCGGCCCACATAATGGACATCCACTATACCCTGACACTGAAAGCCCTGTAAAACATCAAAAAAGATTGTAGCAGGTAATTTTGGATGACAATCATGAATTAACATAATATGTTAACAAGCTACAGTATTACCTGAGCACATTCTCCATAGAGCCAAGCCAATCATGCATAGTCCACATAAGTATTCCTCTCAATGTTAACAAGGTACAGTATTACCTGAGCACTCTCCATAGAGCCAAGCCAATCAAGCATAGTCCACATAAGTATTCCTCTCAATGTTAGTGCATGTTGTCTAAACCTCTTGGAAATATCATGAACTTCAATGCCCTCCTATAGAACACAAAGCTCCTAAACTAAAGGGGCTAAATACACATCCATGTTCTTCACCTTGTACTTTCTAGGAACCCTCAAAGATAATAAAATATGCCCTTTTTTATCGCTAGCCATGGTGGAAGATTACAGCTAACTAGACAAATAGGCCATGTACTCCATCCATCGCTAGTCCGAGTCGAATATGACAAGCCTTCTCCTGAAAGGCTACCCACTTCTCTTCAATGTGCTTCAAACAGGGGAATCTTCGGGCACACGCATAACACCATCCATGGACCTAGTGTTACGGTGCCAAGTCATCAATGGATTTGCACTTGAACATTGTTTTAATCCGAGGGATGATGGGAAAGTGTTGTGAAACTTTTGTTGGTACCCTTTCTCCTTACACATCTTGTCTATATCTGAATGTACCACAATGCGAACATTGTATTGCATTGTTATATTCTTGTCAATAAAGAATACAATCATTGGACAAGCATGGTGTGTGTTGTAGTCCATGCCAATCGAGTGCAACATTGCTTTTGCTCGACTACGGTCCATTGGCATCTCATTATCTTCTAGCAATATTTGATGTTTCAATAAGTTGTTACACAAAATAGTCAGGCTAAGAAAATGCATATAAAGGTACATAACTCACTAATTGCATATGATATCATCCCTTATGCAAAGAATTTTGATACACACTCGTATCAGACGAACCAAAAATTGATTGCAAGTTCAATATGGCTATATAGGCAAGCGCGTAAAACAGACACATGTGCTCCACGATATAGTGGAAGACGAGCAGGCCTGCAGCATAGCTAATTCTCTTCTTGGAAAGCGTATTCCACACGTCATATGTTTTCTTCTACCTCTTCATGTTCCAAACCTCGATCTTTTGTTCCATCGTGTAAGGCATTTATCATGTCATCGATGTCATGTTCTAGTATTTGCTCTGAATCCTCAAGTTCCTTGGGTTGTTGGATCACCTCGTTTATGGCTGCTCTTGTTAGTCTCCATCATTCAGGTTGGATATCCACTCGTTCGTCATTGTTGAAGCACGCATTGCTACAAATTAGATGTTCCAATTGCTTAACCAAAAATATTCCCCATTTTTTTCTATGATCATTGTAAATTTATTGACGTCGAGCCACTTGGTATTTGCAGTAAGTACATGGGCAAAGTGTCTTCTCCTCTAAACCAACAAAATTTAAGGGTGTGGCGTTGTCCATGGTTTCCATATTGATTTGCAAAATAGGAATGAATGCTTATTTTTGGAAGGGAATCCTCCCTTAAGTATTTGTGGAGGGTAGTAGTCGGTGATAGGTAATTTGAAATGTCGGGGGCGCGCAAGATCTAGAAAGATTTCGAATTTGAATGAAAAGTAGCAATCATCGAAAAAGCCATCGAAATATACGTCAAAAAGAGCGTGGGAGTTTTATTTTTTCGACTCTTATTTCCACACTATTTTCCACGTATTTTTTGATGCCTTTTCCCACTCTGATTTTGATGCTTTTTTTCACGCTTATTTTGACACATATATCGACGGTGCAGGTTTTTATAGTAAAACAGAACCTCTCTTTTTTTGCATTTTTTTTCATGCGCTTGTGTTTTTCTTGCTTCCTCACTAGGTATGCCTCCTTTTCCCTCACTCCCATCTCCTCTTGGTTACATGTACATGTGATGTAAAATATTTGTGTGTGTAATTTTCTTGTTTTTTTACTTTCTCATTTGTTTTGTAGGTTCTTTCTCTCTCCCAAGCTCTTCTCCACCTCCTTCTTTGCCCTCCCTCCCCTCCCCTCCCCTCTCCTCTCCTCTCCTCTTGGTGTGTGTGTGTGTTGAAGGATAAACCTCCTTGTGTATCCATTCTATCCACACTTTTATGGTTTTGTATTACTAATTCTTTTCTCAACTTTTTGTTTTGTTTTGTAGGTCTTCTAATCCTCTCTTTCAACTTCACCAAAAAGAGAAATTCTTTTCTCTCTTTCCTCTCTTTCTTCTCTTTTCGATTTTGTATGTATGCATTAGGTTCTAGGGCTTTTGTATGTATGCATTGCTAATCCTTTCCTCACCCTTTTTGCTAGTTTTGTAGGTCTTCTAATCTTCTCTTTCAACATCACCAAAAAGTGGTAAGTTCTTTCCTATCTTTTTATCCTCTCTTTCCTCTATTTTTATCTACCACAAAGAGGGGTTTTGTTTTGTAGGTCCTCTATGCATAGAGCTTAATGCACATGCATAGAGCTCTAATCATAGAGCTTAATCTATGCATTAAGCTCTATTCGTATAGCTTAGTGCATAGATTAAGCTCTATGCATGCATTCATAATGCATAGAGATATATGATTAAGCTCTATGCATAGAGCTCTATGCATGCATTAAGCTCTATCTATACATGCATTAAGCTCTATTGCTTAATGCATGCATAGAGCTTAATCTATGCATGCATTAAGCTCTATCTATGCATGCATTAAGCTCTATGCATGCATGCTTAATTCATAGTGCCGAGGTACGGTTTAGTTTAGGATAGTGTGGCTTGCATAGTGCTTTATGCATAAGACTCATGTATAATGCTTTATGCATAAGATTTATGTATAAGGCCTCATGCATAGCTTTATGCATAAGCTTTAGCATAGCGGCATAGTTTGCAAAAGGCTTGCATAAGCTTTAGCATAGCTTGCATAAGCTTTTGTATGTATGCATTACTAATCCTTTCCTCACCCTTTTGTTGGTTTTGTAGGTCCTCTAATCCTCTCTTTCAACATCACGAAAAAGAGGTAAGTGCTTTTCTATCTTTCCTCTATTATTATTGCACCCTTGGGTGCTTGGGATTTATTTTGTAGATTTGCACATAAGAATTCTGCATAATTCTTTATGCATAATGCTCATTCATGCTTTATGCATAAGGTCTCATACATGCTTTATGCATAAAGCCTCATGCATAGTTTTATGCTTAAGGCCTCATGCTTAAGGCCTTATGCATAGTTCTTTATGCATAATGCTTTATGCATAAGTCTCATGCATAGCTTTATGTATAAGGCCTCATGCATATCTTTATGCATAAGACCTTATGCATGCTTTATGCATAAGGCCTCATGCATAGTTTTATGCTTAAGGCCTCATGCAAAGTGCTTTATGCATAAGATCTATGCATAATACTTTATTCATAAGCCTCATGCATAGCTTTATGTATAAGGCCTCATGCATAGCTTTATGTATAAGGCCTCATGCATAAATGAATTAATGTTGAGGAATAAATCATGTGTATGCTCTTATTAAAGTGTCCATGTAGGCTTTGGTGTATGTGTGTAGAAACATGTCTTGCACTCTAGATGAGACATTAGCTTACTCTCCATATGCCATGTCACCTAACCAATTTATGGGTTTTTTAGCACAAGCCCCGCCCGAGCAAAGAGCGATGGTACAATAATATTCTGGGAGAGGGGCGGGCACTTCGGCCGCACCATCGGGGCACCACCACTGCTAACCCTAGTTAACCTGTAGAAACCCCACAAAGAGCCGCTAGAACCCCTCCCTCAGGTCGCTCATCCACTCGAAGAGGACAACGCTTGAGTAGCGGAGGTGGAGGCAGCTGTTGTCCAAGTGGGGGCACGGGTGGGTCTATGCCCCCACGTGAGCGTTCTTCGCCATCTAGTGCCAGAAGCCCTCCATGCTCACGATTATCGCAACATTTGGACACACAGCCCACACCCACTGATGGAGAAAAAATTTACATAATTGTCAATGGCAATGTGGTTTTGGATAATGTCGGGCAAGAGATGAAGAGCCGCATCCATGAGCTTTGCCCCACATTGTCTTTGCAAATGACTTTATGAGTTTATGGCCAAAGTTGGATAAAGACAAGAAAGACAGAGTCATAAATTAAATCAAGGATGAGTACAAGCTGGCCGGCGGTAGTGATGTCGTCCCCATAAGGTGGATAAAGGACCACATGGTGAACGTCATGAAACATTGGTGGGGAGATGTGACTAGTAGGAGAGTGAAGGTAGGGGGCGAGAAGCCTTGGTACATGAGCACTGAGGATTAGAATGAGGAGAAGTAAAAGTATGCTCGAAATCCCCAACGCTATAAGCAACAAGAGGATGCAGCCAAAGCCCGAATGGAGAGCATAGGAAGCTCTCACCTTGGAAGCAGCAGTTGGGATGTATTGCATGTTTACTTTGTAGGTATCAACATTTATCTTGTATGTTTCATTTGATGTTATGTCTACTTTGTAAGTATTAACGCTTATCTTTATTGTTTTGGTACTTTTAGAATCAAGTGGTTGGTCGACTGGCAATGGGAGAAGAGGAGGACGTTGCTCACCGCCATAACACATACTTTATTTTGGAGAAGCTTGAGCAAGAAGGTGCTAACCTTGATGATTGGGGACGCATTGCAAATATTGTAGGTGCGGCAAGCCTTAACCTTATGATTTGTATACTTGCTTTACCTTGTCATGTTAGATCGTTGTTTTGGTATACCAAAAAAATCATCTTATATGGTTTTTACAAGGACTAATGCCTGATCCTGAGTGAGGGCTCTACATAGAGTGGCCTTGCTCATGTCTTTCCCCTTGTACATACACATTTTGGTCAGCTCACATCTTTGTTTTATCTTGTATAGATTGTATGCAAATTTTGGCTTATCTCATCAAAGCTTGATATGTATATTTCAATTTTGGCTTATCTCATCAGAGCTTGATATGTGAATTTCACATCTTATAATATAATTTGGCCATTGTTTGCAATATAATTTGGCCATTGTTTGCACTTGTGTGAATTGTGTACCTACTTTGTAATGTCGAAAACATTATGGCACTCTCTCTAACTTTTTTAACAAATTCGCTTTGTTCTTCACACATCAGAGTAGTACAGTTGCCTTTGGTACTCTATAAATTTGGCATAATAGTGCATCCAGCTACAAGACTGCAACTGGATGCACCATTATGACAAAAAAAATTAATACCTGCATGCGTCGAAATAACCATCGAAAGTTTCCTACATCCATCGAAAGTTTCTTGCATCCATCAAAAATAGCGTCTAAATTATAGTCGAAATAAGTGTCGAAATGCCAGTCAAAATAGTAGTCAAAAAATGCATGGTAAAATTACTTTTTTCGACACTTGTTTCGATGCGTATTTTGGCGCCTATTTTGATGTTTTCATTTCGATGCTTTTTTTGACGTTTAGGGGATTTGAAGCTTAGTTCTAAAGCGTCGAAAAAAGCATCCATAATGGCCTTGCCTCTTGTAGTGTGGTATGTCCATGATGTCCACTTTTCCATATCTCCTTTCTCAAACCTCCCCTCAAGTAGTCTCAATTTCCTCTTTCATCCTCTATAGCCACATCTTCATACCACTCTTTGGCTACTTCTTCCAAAAGCAATCCCACCATTCTCAATTTGTAAGCATCTTCTTTTGTGTTGTTGCTAAGTGCCTCAAATTCAATTCTCCTTAGGAATTGGTCTACAACTTCACCCCTTTCTTCTTTGAATAACACATACCTATGATTGTTAGCTTGATTTTTAGATTAATATCAAATTTGCATTGAATGATGTTGGTTATGTTATGCATTAGTGGAAAGATTAATTCTACCCTTCTACACCGTAAATTGACTTCCCCTACTCACCCTTAGTAGAGCTGATATTTTCCAACACTATTGACTCTCAGATGACACCAAAATTGATTTAGCCCTAACCTAAAATACTTCATATTTTCACTCCATAATTGATTTTTCTCAACAATTTCAATCAAAACAATATATCCCTCACAAATAAAATGCCATAGCACAAAACTATATCATCTACTTAAGCAAAAGATTCAAACCCCAAGTACTTTGTCTACTCCATATATGCAAAATCAAAGTCAGTTAACTCTGAGACCCTAGGCTCAAATAAGAGTAAAAAACATAAAATTCAAGGGAAACTCCATAGCTCCAATTCTCCTTGTTGAATTATTATATAGCCACCTCTCTAGATCTTCTTCTTCAAACACAAAGTGTAGTTAAGCAAAGTCTTGGGTAGCGCCAAGTTCCAACAAAGATCCTGATAGAGGATCAACGAGGTTGCTAAGGAAAGCCCTTCACATGCAGTCCCTCATCTCTCACCTAACCATCATTTAATCACACAGATTCCTTCTCTTCTCTATGCGAGCTCTTGCATCCTTCTCTCCAATGGGTTCTCCCAAAGCCTCCCTCCAGTGTTGCAACCTCCATCCAAAATCCCCATTCATAGAAAACAAACACACTACTTTTCTACCTTCCTAAACAAGAAACTACCACTTGTTGCCTCAAGCTCCCCATGTACATTTTCACAAACATCTAGATCTCTCCCCGCATATTCATGCATAGTTCTCTTTCTTGTAGTTGCATGGTCTATATTTCTTGATCACATTATTTTCATACTACCTTGGTTGACATTTTTGTACACCCTGCATTCTTGACTTGCATATGTACATCATAGCTTTATACAATCTTCTTTTTCCTCCTCTAATCTTGTCCATGTCCTGATTGCATTGGGATCAAAAAATCTCTCACAATGTTGGAGCATTGACGCTACTCTAGCCTATAAATTGTGTTGCAGCTCTTCCTAGGCCAACTTTGCAAATTCCTTTAGGTCTATCTTCTCCAGTTATTATGCATGCTTGTTTTCTTATTTGTACAAGCTACATGAGAGGTACTAGAATTCAACCATCCTACCAGATAACACGTAGCTAGAGGAGGGTAAGAGAGAGAAGAGAAGACAATGAAGCTTAGTGTTGCACAGTAGAGAAATGCAAAAAGTTTGAATGAGAAACTACAGTGCACCTTGATCATTTTTCATGGCACATGCTTCCCATTTGTACAGCCATAATTTCTTGATTCTTTCATGATTCTTCAAGATTCTTTACAGTATTACACAAATTACAAGGCTGATTATGATCGAGTAGGGGTGGGACAAGACCTATGTGACACCTTTCTCTTTCCATCCATGTATTCTTTTACGAGGTGCCACCATTGGTTTTCCCACCAGCTCTATGCAATTGACCAAATGACTCTTCCCTTTCCTTGCAATTGACAGCTGACTCTTCCCTTTCTATGTAGGCTAAAATTACACGTACATCAATAGTTTAGATTTTATACTTCACCTTTTTTTCTCTTTCCAAAATCGTTCCCAATTTTGATTACAAATCTTGATTGGATGTAGATTTTGTTCCCTGGATCCTTTCCGATTTCTCATGTTCTTGTTCTTCTTGGGTCTTTTCCCATTCTAACACCCTTCCACAATATGGATTTAGCCTATATCCATTCACGAGCCTCTTTAACTTCTTTACATCCAGGCTTGCTAATTCAAAAGTTATTGTCCCCATTTTCTTGACTATCTTGTATGGGTCTGTCCATCTCATTTTGAGTTTTCTTGGACAAGGTCCCATTCTTGAGGAGAATAACAAAACCTCATCTCCTTCCTCAAAGATTTTGAATTTTCTATTCTTGTTCACTTCTTGGAGCTTTCTCTTCTTCTGAACAATTTTAGCTATCCATGCACTATACCACAAAAATTCAAAGACTTTGGCTTAGGATTTCCATAGGTATCACTACTTTTAGCCCATACACCATGCTAAATGATGTGAGTCCTATCGCATTCTTGTAGGATATCCTGATAAACATAATGTAGAGTGAAGTTTGGTGTCCCAATCTATCCTGTTCTCATTCACTATCTTGATCCGGATTCCTTTCAGGATCCTCTTTGTGGATGTTGTTTGTCCATTGTCCTATGGGTAATAGACTTTTAACCATGTGCTGCTTTGTTAGCCTCCTAATCACTTTATTTAGGAAGTGGCTTCCTTGGTCACTGACTATCTCAAATGGACATCTGAATCTTGTCATGCTTTTGTCATACAAAAATTTTCTTCCTCCCACTTTGTGCAATAATATGTGGGTGCAACCAATATGTACTTGTATCTTGTCCTTTAAGCTCTTGGCTTAAATAGGCCTACAAAGTCCAGATCCCATTTTTGGAATTGCTCGAGTGGTAGTATAGGGTTGTGAGGCATTTTGTTTCCCCAGCCTTTGGCACATGTCATGCTATTTTAAATCCCTGCTCGGAAGTCTGCACGGGACTCCCTAGTCTGCCCAAAAGTCAATATTAGATAAAGTGGGAAAAATCCCATTCCCATGAAAAAAGTGGGGGTATGGTAAACTCATCCAAAAGTTTTTCAAAACATATTCATGTGACATATCATTGGAAAGAGCTTGAAAAGTAGAATCTAGATCTACTTTGTCCGACAAATTTGGAGTTTGCATGTTCAAGTTATGGCCAAAACAAATTTTTTAAATACAATCCCATTTTGAGAGATAGTTCCCATTTTATCTAATATTGACTTCCAAGCTCTTTTTTTTTATTAAACAGAGTCACAGTTTCAATTTTATGACAAACACAAACATAAGAAACACATAGATTGTGAAGAATACAATTGAGCCTAAATTTTATTTTATTTCATGAAGTGTCGGGACTTTGGCCATATATACAAAAAATGTCTATAATGAAAAGGTGGCTAACTAGAATCCTCATTGGATTCTAAGTGATCATCATCATCGTCTTTGTCATCATCTTAGAATCCTCATTGGATTCTAAGTGATCATCATCATCGTCTTTGTCATCATCTTCCCTTCCTTCCATCGCTTCATGCTCATAACCAGGATCCTCCTCTTCCTCTTCCCCTTCATCCAAGATAATAAGGGAAAATAAAATACAATTAGATGTAGAAAACATAGGCATTTAGGCTCACTTACCTCATCTGTTTAAGTCCCAAAAATGGATTCATCCAAGTGTATCCCTTGCGTACGCATCGACGCCCACAATTGCGAACGAGGGCTCTCTATCCATAGTCATACTCCTTCTTTGTTGGGTCACGCCCAACAACCTCCCTCTATAAAAAATAATACAATTAGTTAAATAAAATAATATAGTACAAAACAAAATGAAAGAGGAGAAGAAATGATTACTAAAAATGGTTATAAAATGAGCAATCAAGGAGGAGTTTCCTCCTAAGCTGAAGTGTGAAGCTCCTTGATTTTGTACCTAGGAAGCACTCATCACTGCCGCTTTCATTGTCTGTCCGGATTGGCCAAGTGGGGTAGATTGCCCCCATGGCATTGACTGGCTCGATTGTAAGCCCGCCTTCATATAAGATTAAAAACTAAGACTTATAGAACACATAAAAGATTAACTTTGTGTATGTGAAAAGGTTTGATGGAGCCATACCTGTGTCTGAGTAAACTGAGACCAAGCTTGCTACCCATATCGTTCATTTATAATAGATAGCATATTTGCCACATCAGGGTCTTATGAGAGGTCGATCGACATTGTCTATACATACATGCATGAGGTAACAAAACATGATTGCTCTAACAAAATCCATGCTTAAATCTACGACAAAAAATACAACATGTGATATTAGAAGATTGTTGAGGTCTCCTACAATACTACTTAAACAAGCATGGTGGATAGTGCCCCTTTCGGGATGATAGCTTTTGAGGACTTTCCACATGCTCCCCTCTATTGAAGCCAAAGGCAACTCCTCTTTTACAAGATAAGGATAGTGAAAAGATCAAGGACTCCCCCTCCACTATAACCACATACTAGGGATAACCACTCCTTAACTTGACATAAATAGCATTCTAAATGGCCTATAACAATGCCCCATATCTATATGCATAAGTCTAAACCCTAAAACCGTCATCCAAGTGTGCAATAAACATGAGGTTGACTGAATAGGAGAGATTACCTTGATAATGCCAACCAAGAGAAAACAACAACACAAGATTAGAATATAAAAGGAGCACAGGTGATATTAGAACATTGTTAAGACCTCCTACAGTACTGCTTATACAAGCAAGGTGGACAGTGCCCCCTTCGGATGATAGCTTCTGAGGACTTTCAACATGCTCCCCACTATTAAAGCCAAAGGCAACTCCTCTTTTATAAGATAAGGATAGTGAGAAGATCAAGGGATTCCCCTCCACTATAACCACCTACTCGCGGATAACCACTCCTAACATGACATAAGCAACATTCTAGATGGCCTATAACAATGCTCCATATGCATAGCCTATGCATACCCTATGGATATCATATCCATACCCTATACATAGCTGCCGCATACCCTATGCATAGGCTATGCGGCGGCTATGCACATGGCTATGCACATGGTATGCAAAGGCTATGCATAACCTATGTATAGGGTATACATAACTTATGCATAGCAATATCTTATGCATACCCTATGCATAGCCTATGCATAGGTTAGGCATAGCCTTTGCATACCTTGTACATAGCCACCGCATACCCTATGCATAGCTTATCCATAGGTTATGCATACCCTATGCATAGCCTATGCATGGCTTATACATACCCTATGCATACCCCATAAGCACTATGCATAGGGTATACATAGGCTATGCATAAACACTATGCATAGGCTATGCCTATGTATATCCTATGCATAGTGCTTATGGGATATTCATAGGCTATGCATAGGGTATGCACTATGCACAAGCTATTATGCACAAGAACTATGCATAGGCTATGCATAAGTACTATACATAGGTTATGCATAGGGTATGAATAGGCACTATGCATAGCCTATGCATAGCGCATAAGCCTATTGACCTAACCCTAATCCTCATGACCCAAGGGTGCAAGAACATAAAGAGAATAAGCATAAACAAAGAATAGAAAAGGAGGGCTTACCTCTTCTAGCCAAATCCGTATGAGCCACCCCGTGGCCTAAACACTCGGTGGTTGTTCGCTTGAATAGACCTACAAAAAATTATCAAAAATTAAAAAATTAGTTCATTTGCCTTATGCATAATAATGGTATTTCATAAGGCTTATGTATAATGCTTATACAATAGCCTTATGCATAAGCCTATGCATAAACCTATTGCATAAGACTATGCATAAGCCCTATTGCATAAGCGTTATGCATAAGGCTATGCATGAACCTATTGCATAGGCCTATGCGCATAAGCCTTATGCAATAGCCTATTGCATAAGGGCTTATGCATAGCCTGTTGCATAAGCCTTGTGCATAAACCTATTGCATAAGACTTATGCATAAACCTTTGCATAAGCCTTATGAAATAGCCTATTGCATAAGCATTATTGCAAAAGGCTATGCATAGGCTATTGCATAAGGGCTTATGCATATCCTATTGCATAAGGCTTATGCATAGGCTATTGCAAGAGGCCTTATGCGTTGCTTATTGCATAAGGCTGATGTAAACCTATTGTATAAGGCTTATGCATAGGCTATTGCAAGAGGGCTTATGCATTGCTTATTGCATAAGGCTGATACAAACCTATTGTATAAGCCTTATGAAATAGCCTATTACATAAGGGCTTATGCATAGTCTATTGCATAAGGCTTATGCATAGCCTATTTACAAGAGGGATTATTTATAACCTATTTCATAAGGGCTTATTCATAGCTTATTGACCTAACCCTAATTCCATTACCCAAGGATGCAAAAACACTAAGAGAATAAGCATTTAAAAAATTGAAAAAAGAGGGCTTACTGTATGAGAGGATTGGACTAAACCTTTGTTCAATTGAATAAACCTACAAAAAAGAAACGTAATAAATAAAAAGTTAGTTCTCATTAACACAAATTAGCAAACAAGAAGAACACAAGGAACAAGAGGTGAGTACCCTAAACCCTACTCCTAATGCATAAGTGACTGAAAAAATTAGTTTATGTTAAACCTAAACCCTAGCCTAATGCATAGAATGTTTAATAGATAGCTTTGATGAGAGCTCTCCATCAAATCTCTCTTGGAGAGATCTCCATCAAAGCTCTCTATTAGAGCTCTATGCATTAGGCTAGGGTTAAGGCTAGGGAGAGGAAAGAGAGGGGAAGGGAGAAAGGGGAAGGAAAGAGAGAGGAAGGGGAAGAAAATCAAACATTGAGCTATGAACAAGCTTTCCATAAAAGCTTGAAATAAGGGAAAGCATTGAATCTTTCCATTAAAGCTTAGGAGAAAGAAAGAAAGAGGGCTTACCTTGGAGAGGAAGAGATGATTTATGGAATAGCCTTGATGGTTGAGGTGTGGTGGTAAAAATAGATACACTACAGGCATAGCCTCTACATGTGTTGGATAGGGGAAGTAGGTAGCCTATCGATACCCATCGATAACGTGTTAGGCGGGAGTCTTAGTTCGCCGGTCTCACTGCTCAACACTAAAATTTCACCTGGTAGGCACAAAAATGCTGCTATAGTTGCTTGGCAATAGCAAAACCCTGGGCAATTTTCTATTTACAGTTTTGGATAGTGTTGTGTGTTTTGTATAAACCTTAAATCAGTTTTGGTCAGGTTAAAGATGTCTGACAGTGATCATGAAGGGTTGGAAGTTGGTTCTGAGGGAGGCATGGTTGAGAGATTTTTTTTTTTTTGTGATCGATGATGCAAGGGCCAATAAATACGACAACGTCGTATAACAATTGAGCATGTCTGGACATATGGTCTTCATGAGGCATTGGCACAACCAAGTGCGGATGATGACAAGGAGGAGAACCATAGGAGAGTGCTAGGTAACATGCCACACCATTTGGTGACATCGGGTAGAGCGGAGAAGGTGGCAAGGCTTCATATGGAAAGTATGGCTAAGACTCATCTTCCCCAACCAATGAATGAGGTGCTTCCACCATTGCCACATAAGGAGGAAGAGAATCTCATCATGGATGACATGGTTAATAACTTATTTGGACACGAGGTCAAAGATGATAGTGAGCAAGCTCCAATGTCACAAGAGGAGGAAACCTTTCATAGAGAGGCAAGCATCCCTTTGTATGAGGGATTTTCATACTCCACACTATGAGAAAACTTGGAGCTATTAAACTTGCAAACAACTTATGGATGGAGTGATGCAAGTGTCACAAGTCTTCTTCGGTAAGACTGACTCATTCTATTCTCTCAAATAGAAAATGTTTCATGTTCTATATACTCTCCTTACTAATATTTTGACATATGTTTTCTTATGTTTTATTCTAGGCTTCTCAAGAAGATTCCTCCCCCTCAAAATCTATTACTCAACTCATGAGATGGGTGTCATAAAATGCTCTCTATGCTAGGTATGGATTACACAAAAATACATACATGTCCCAATGATTGCATGCTATTTAGAGGGGTTAATAAAAATGCAACACAATGTCGACAATGTGGGGAGAGCCGCTATAGAGATGATTTGCAAGGAGATAAAGTTTCCCAAAAGGTTTTGAGACACTTCCCTATTATTCCTTGCATTATCCAACACATGTTTAAATGTAAGGGGACTGCAGAACTCATGACATGGTATGCTACTGATTGCTCAGCCGATAGCATCATGAGGATTGTAGATGATTCACTGGCATGGCAATATGTGTAGAATCAATGGACACAGTTTGAAGATAGGCCCGTCACTTACCTCTTAGCTTGGGCATGGATGGTGTTAACCCATTTGGCTTCAAGTCCACATCATGGTCTACTTGGACTATTGTATTTGTGAACTACAACCTCCCTCCATGGGTGGCAAATCAAGAAAGGTCATATCATGATTGCTCTTCTTGTACAGACAAGTATAAGGTGGTGAACATGGATGTGTACCTCGAGCCTTTGATTGAGGAGTTTGAGACACTATGGCAAGGTATCAAAGTACATGACGTTTCAAATCTAATAAATAGGTGTGAGGCAGAGGTGAAAGGAGTTTTGTTTTGGATGATGCATGACTATCTCGGGTTCTCGGAGTGCTTGGGTACCTACTTGAACCTTATATGCATAAGGCTTTAACCTTTAAACTTTAAATTTATATCTCTATCTCAATCATCTCAATTTTAAAATAGGTTTGACAACCTCCGGACATCATACATGTCCGATTTGTAGACCATCACTTATTTCCGAAAGACCCTCTACACTTAAGAAGGTGGTGTATGACAATCCACCACCAAATGGGATATCTAGACACTCAATCTTCTTTCGACTTCCATATTGGTGTGACATAAAGATCAATCATCTCTTAGATCCTATGCATATTGTCAAGAATGTGGCAAAAAATATTTGGGACCATTTAATTAGTAAAAGAGATGCAAAGGGTCCAAGGGATGACTTACAAAACATTGGATGCCTTCAAAGTGCATGAGCAATGGAAAGTGAGAGTGGCCACATAGTCCTACCAAAGGCTCCATGGGTATTAACCAAGAAGGAGCACAATAAGGTGAAAAGTGTGATTGCCTCTTTTTGTACACCAATGAGAGTAATGCATGCATTGAAGGGTGCCTTCACAAAGACCAAAAAGAAAAGAGGGGAAAAATTATATGGCCTCAAGACACATGATTGGCACAAGATATTACATGTATATAAATATTCGCTTATTCATTTTCTCTTTGTGGTACATAATTTGTAGGCTTATATACTAACTTCCATTTTTTTTATGCATAGTTTATTCTTCCAATTCCTATAGTTGGTTGTGGAGACAAGAAGGTGAGAAAGGCTATTACAAAATGGGAAGCTTGGTGAGGTATGAATCTTCTCTTCAATTCACTAACTAAGTTATATTTAATATTTGGTATTCTCATGCACTCACAAGTTATGTATTGGTAAATAGTACACATGATTGCTATGTATGTAGGTACATATCCTTAAAGGAGATAGATCCTACATCCATTGAGATGGCTCATCTCAATGCTATTAAGGCAGTGTGTATGATCAAGGAAAAATTTCCTAGAAAAATTCTCACTAGCCAATTGCATCTTGTGGTACATTTGGTTGATGAAGTGGAGTTGTCACTACAAGGGATCGGGCTCATACCCGCACTCCTAGCCACTAAAAATGACTTGTGAAAAAAAGTAATGAGCCCGTGTATCAGCACGTGTATCACCCGTGGTGGCCAGAGACATGTGTGTAAAAGCGTGTGTATAGAGGCAATTAGACGCACTGATACGAGGGTGTATACACGCGTTTTGTCAGTTTAGTTGCGCTTAGACGTGCTGATACGAGGGTGTATACATGCGTTTTGTCAGTTTAGTTGCGCTTATACGCATATTTCAGAGAGTATCCGCGTATATACATGCGACTTTTTGTAGAGTTGACGCATCTATACACGTGAACAGAGAGCCAAAAAAAAATCCAGAGAGTGCTATTTGGTACTTGAATGCTGTTCCAGCATTCCAGCACCCAATAACACTCTCTAGATTTTTTGTTTTGGGTGCATTGCGCCATCTACGAGGAAGATTTAAGACAAGAATGACATGAATGCATACATTGTCAATACACGATTCAAGACGACAGACATGAATGCAATACTATCAAAAATCAATATTACTATCAAAATTTTATGTGTACACATATATACAAGGGAGTCCATATGTCGAAGTAGTCCATGGCTTCAGTTACAAAAATATATATACAACCACATCCTCAATATAGAATGTGATACTATAAGTCTGAGTACTACTCAGACCTAGATGATGACTCGTTGCTCCCTCCATGATCAGATGAGCTCATATTGGTCGGAATGTCCAATGAGTAGTGCTTACGTCCACCCTCTGCAGTGGCGGCGGCGGGTGGATCATCAGCAGCAAGTGCAGCAGCAGCTTGTGCCTGTTCAAGTAATATATAGTATATAAGTATATATATATGTAATTCAATAAACCAAAATCATTCGTTTAGAGTTTTCAAGTACCTGTCGACCGTATGGTCTCATGGCCATCTCAAACAGCGCGTTTGTAATATGTCCCTTAGCTCTGAAGAGGGCCCACATGTCACGTCTGCTATGCCGACGAGTATACCCAGTATTGTGGGCTATGGGCCTCCTCCTCGTAACCCGCTGTATCATAATCAACACAATTTGTAAGATTAAAACAATCATAGAATCAATGAATTAAGTAAACAATCAAATAAAGTGGCAAGATACTTACGAACTCTGCCTCCCATGACTCGACACTGCCAGATCCGAAATGCAAAGATCCAATGGTCTCCATCTGGATCCGTCGTGCCTCCACATGCTGCCTGCTCTTCATGCCACCCTCTGCTCGTTTCTTTGCCTCCTTCCACTCGTGTTTGCGCGCAGTGGTAGGTTTCTCGGCAGGATAGCCACCCGCAGCTACATTTAGCCCATCATCATACGTGAGTTTCTTAAGGTGAGATATTTTATTACTTAAGATCTCCCTTATTTGCGTCCTTCCCCATACATCCGAGAATGTCGCATGTGGGGGATTGGGGTACCGACTATGTACAGCATCTATCACCTCCCCAACTAATCGGCTATTTTGATCTTTAAATCTAATAAAACAATTTCTATACAAGTTTGATACTACCCCACGCATGTACTCCATTACCTCTTTCCCCCTCGCGTCCATCACTATCCCACCCCTATCCGTCACATCATAGCAGATCACTCCCTCTACCTCTCTCACCTCCTCCTCATCCTCAATAAATCCTCTAACTCTTCTCCCTCTATCTCCTCTCTCACGTCGTGCCCTACTACCTCCCCCACCAAAGCACCCTAAAAAAGTGAGTCTTCTTTTTGGCTGGTTTCCTTCTGAACCCGTGTGTGCTCCTTGTCTACTCCTTGCACTTAGGTTTAGTGCTCTGTTGGAAGAGGCGACAACGAAGGAGAGCAAATCTTAGTTTGAAAATGTTTATTTGGAGAAGGCGGGTTATTTTAAGGTATAGACAGGTCATCGCATGTAACAGTGCATGTATTTTTGCGTTCATAATAAATCAGCCGCGTTTATACACGTGATTTTTAGGAGGTAGCCGCATTTATATACGCGATTTTCAAGATGTAGATGCGCTGATACACGTAATTTTAAGGATGTAGATGCGCTGATACACGTAATTTTAAGGATATAGACGTGCTGTTACACGCAATTTATAAAATTTTTATACTTTCATTAAAAAACTGATTATGATTTTGTGTTTGCTCTTTTGTACATAGGATGTCATCAACCTCCTCAAGCACTTCTAGTGAGGATGAGACACTGCATCATCGTAATCGTGATGTGTGGTTGGGACAAAGGATCAAGTGTATGTGTAATCGATGTCAAGGATGCATTGTACGAGCGCGTCGAATTACCTTGAATCACATCTCCATGTATGGAGAATGGAATCAAATAGGTTTAGAGGTGAGTAGATGTAAATTGATAGTATTCAAATGACTCATGGTATCCAAATTAAATTAATGGAGTTGTAATATATATACTCTAATTGAAGCAGAATGCAGTACCACACCCTAACATGGTGCCCTACGTGCGGCAAGAGCACGCAAAGCGTCGACGAGATGGAGTTGTAATATATATACTCTAATTTAAATTAATGGAGTTGTAATATATGTACTCTAATTGAAGCAGGATGCAGTACCACACCCTAACATGGTGCCCTGCACGCGACGAGAGCATGCAAAGCGTCGACGAGATGATGGTGGAGCTTCGGGAACTATTGTCAGAGATGAGTGGGAAAGGGATTACAATAGCCCTGCACCCCACGAAGTTGTGGAAGAGGAAGTGTTTGATGATATGGTGCGGTATCCTTTTAGGGATGATCCCAAAGGTATGGACGACGATGATATGGAACAAGAGCATCTTTACAAGGCTTCATCGACACCGGTTTTTGAAGGGTGCACATTCTCTATTTTACGTGCTTCACTTGAACTACTCAATATACAAACAGTTTATGGATGGAGCAATGCAAGTCTTGACGCATTATTGAAGTAAGCATTCTAACTTGCAAATTTGAATTAGCGGTTTAGGGTTTAGGGGTTAGGACTAATTGATGATATTGGATGCAGGCTATTATCAAACATGCTTCCAAAGGGGAATAGACTACCCACCTCAAGAGACATAGCGAGGCGCTATGTGACATCTCTTGGAGGATTGGATTATGATTGCATTCTCTTTCGTGGGACGCATAAGGAGGCTCGATTGTCCCACTTGTGGTGAAGCAAGGTATAGAACAAATGTGAAGAGTTTTGATGTACCTCGTAAAGTCTTACGACACTTTCCTATAATTCCTTGCATCAAACACATGTTCAAAGCAGAGCTCATGTCATGGCATTCCTCACATCGATCGGATGATGGCATGTAAGATTCCTCCCCTAGCCTTCGAGGTATACAGGAGTAAGAACCTCCCTTTCTGATCTTATAATTATTCCCTCTCTAAAATTAAAAGAAAAATTTTGTTTAAGAAGGAAAACCCTTTTCCCAGAATACTTTCTCAAGAACCCCACCTATTTTAAGGATTCAGAACGATGAGTTCAGAAGTGAGAACCGGTGTTTTGGATGCCAAGGTTTTGGTCATCAGTTAAAAGACTGCTCGACTCCTACCATGACAAGGGCACAGGGAAGTCAAGAACCCAAATTCAGAGACCAATTCCTTCATACCAATCTAATCAGGGTCCGTCTCTCGGACAAGATTGCTTAACTCCATTAACTAGGTTCGACCCATTGATTAGGGTCAAGATGTCCAGACAAATGCTTGACAACATGGAGTAGCAGATGCAGACAATTCATAAAGATATAAAAGCTACCCAGGATCGACAGAAGCAGTATGCAGATAAGAAGAGGACAGTTAGAGAATTCAAAGAAGCAAATATGGTCTTCATTCGAGTATGGCCCAAAAGAAGTTCTATATCTCTTGGGAAGTATAAGAAGTTATCTCCCAGATATTGTGGGCCATATCTGATTTCAAAGAAAGTAGGTGACTTAGCCTACGAGCTTCTTTTACCTCCTCATCTCTCAAAGTTCATAACGTATTTCATGTAAGCCTTCTAAAGAAATATGTGCCAAACCCAAGTCATGGAAAGACGGTAAAACTTCAGTGGTAAGATACACCGTCGGCTTCTATGGAGCCCAATTTCCTAGTTTCTATGCGTCCTCTTTGCCATTTCTCAAGGCCTTTCTCTATTAGTGCTGAAGTCACAAAGTTAGTTTCTAGTGGCACCAGTCACACATGCAGTAGTTCAAAAATCATCAGTGAAGGCTTCAATATTGTCATGGGGAATAGGATACCGTACCTCTTGAGAGTGCCATTAGGGAGACGGGTGAGGTACCTCCTTGAGGGCGAGAGGGTTAGTGGGAAATTCTATTTGCGGAGGAGTGGAAGTAGAGAATATGCAATCGGCCTGAGATGTGTTAGTAGGTGGTGTATTAGGATAGGGGTTAAGGAGCTTACTAGCGACATTAGAATAGATGGGGTAAGTGGACTTTGAAGATGAAGATGAGGTTTCTTCCTGACCATGACCTCTGCTAGAGGGTGGGTGGCTAGGCTTATGAGATTTTATAAACTCTTGTAAGTCAGGGATTTCCTTGGGATTTATAGTAGGATATTCAATATGGGTGGCATCAAAGTTGTATTGTACATTGGTTAACATGGATTCTAAGTGCTAGATATTAGAGTATAGTGTAGAATTCCAAAAGGATGATAAAAAGTAGACTCACATAAGTTAAGATGCTGGTGAGTATTATAAACTTCGAGCCACTCATGACTTATAATCCACTGATAGCTATGTGCTACCACCTCATAGTTGGCCGGTGTCTCGAGAATGTCATCTGGAATAAACAGGTCTAATTTTTTGACACTATTGTCCAAAATTTCAGAATTTTGGAGTACCCAACACCAACTACGACGAAGGTTTAACACAATAGGATGTAATGGATAAAAGAACATATCTTGTGGATTAATTAAGACTATGTCCCCTCGTAAAATTTTCATTATTATTGTAGGGTTAGCATCACATTCAATATTCTGCTTAATAAGGGTTCATTCACCTAGGCCTAGGTATTCGGATAGATTTACATCATACTGAAGTAAAGAGTAGTGTAGACAAAAATAGAGTGAGAGTTTGAGGAGGGGCTCGAGGAGTTACTTCCCAACTGACCCAAATCCGAGGCACTCTCAAGAAGTAGGCGTAGGTCATCTCTGTAGGCTCCAGCCGCCACCGCCGACTTTTGTCTTGTATTGCCAATTGCCGTTCTAACTCTTGTAGCCTAGAGTCATTGATGCTAAGGAGGTTTATAGCCTAGAGTCATTGTTGCTAAGGAGTTTCACAAACCATCCTTGTAGCATCCAATTCCTTGAATCTTCGGGTTGCTTCCTCTTGGGCACGCCTGGCTGTTGCTTCGCTTCCTTGAGCTTCAGTAATTCTATGGAGCCTTTCAGTAGCCAGCAGCCTCTGACTGTCTTGTAGTTGCTATGTAAGTTGTGCCATTGCTTCTTGGTGGGCCAATTCCATCCTTTGCATTTCTACTTGACTTGCACTTATGGTGTTGTTAAGTGTTCTTATTTTTTCTGCATGTGCCTTGTTTGATTGTTCTCTCTCTTGCTGCTGTAAGTGAGTGGCTTTGTCCTCTAGTGCTTTCAGATTGGAGGATAAGTGTTGGATCTGTCGTTCACCTCCTCTTCTTTGGCCTTGGATTTGTGGTGGAGGTCTTGTACTTGTCGGGCATGAAGGGATGTGAACTCGTAGTTGTGGGTGACCTCTCCTTCTAGAGTTGCTCTTTAGATTGTTCCAACTTTGCTTTGAGGTCTGTATTTTCTTTGATGCTCTAAACAATTATTTGGCTAAGAACCACATTATTGCTTTCTAGTGCCTTGTCTCTTGCTCCTCAGTGGCCTTCGAACTCTTCATTATGACATCCATGTGCATGGCCTCTATTGCTGCCAACAAGTGCTCCTTTAAGGTTTGCACTTGTGTGTTCGACTCGTTAACCTGCTTCCAAAGGGCAGCGTTACGATCATGGAGCATGTGTGTTGTGAGGAGGTGGCAATGACAGACTCTTTGCTCCTGCTTTCCCATGGTACACTTGTGTTTGTGCCTTCTTTGAGTCCAGGTTGTGGTTGGTTCAACAACTCATCCACACCTTCCATTCTTTCTTGCATGAATTGTTGATAGTCGACTTTTTGTAGGGAGGCCAGTTGGGGTATTCTTTACTCATCTTCCAAATGCCTTCTTTTGCTTTGGCTTAATGGTTCTGCACTTCTTGGTCTTTTTCTTGTATCATTATGGGCTGCTGGTTCATGCACTTGAGCCGTTGTTGCTGAACTGATGCTTCTTGTTCGGGCTCTTGTGTGGCTTGGCTGACTGTGGCTTCTTGGTATGTTCTGATTTCCTATGCCACCTCAGTCTCTAGTCTTTGTGATTCTATAGCTATGTCTGGGATGATTCCCCTCATTTTCTTTTTTCTCTTTTTCTTTCTCCCTTTCTTTATCTCCTTCATAATGGCTTGGGTCTCCACTAGGACAGCTTGCCCCTCTTGCATTTCTTCAGCTTTAATAGTGTTGGTTGCTTTGGCAGCAGTGCTAGTTGTAGTTGCTTTGCTGGTTTGGGCTCTAGAAGAGGCCGTTTTGCCACATGATTGAGGACTTGGGTTAACAGGTACGAGTTGCAAATTTTGGACTAGTGAGCCTTCAGACATTTCTCCATCTCTCTATGAATATAATAGGCCTAGTCCTCATCCTTCTCTTCATGTACCTTCGAGATTCTATTCAGAGGAACCCTGTTATATCTATCCACCAGCTTGACCTGCATTATCAGTGACATGGCCCTGCAGGCTTTCTTTGTAGCCTCATCCCGGATCTTCTCGTACTCTGCCCCATTGGAGTTATAAGAACTCTTCTTTAGCATTGCGTCCAGTGGAATTTTTTCGATGGTGTGGGCATAGACTTTGACTGCTGGTGGGAGATGCAGAGCATCACGTAATGACCAGGAGCTTCTCTGTAGTGCCGTCAGCCTTCACATGATAGTGCCCCAGTTGGTGACTTTGTCATAGGTCTTTATATATTCAGCGCGCATAGCTCCGTGTCGATGATCCTTGGAAGTATTTGAGCCATTCTCCGCAACCTCACCTTTTCCAGCTTCGCCTTGACCTCTGCCTCTTTCAGAAGTTGGAGGCACTCTAGGCTCTGGTAATGTAGTGCGACCTTTCCATGGACCATAAGGGCTTCTTTACTGATGATGGCCCCATGGAAGGCTTGGGCATATGTGCCCAAATAATTCAACTTGAGTACCCACACTGGTTTCTTCTTTTGACTTGCTGGGGAGCTTGTAGCACTGGCTTGAGTCACAGCTAGGGTCTCTACAACTTTTGATTCCGAGGTCGACATCTGTACATGAAAACTGTACATGAAAACTACATCAGTTTCCCGACCGGTGGGGTGGGTACCATTTCCTTCGATTTTTAATTTTTTTGTTATTAAGGACTGTGATGCATGTAAGTGATGATACCGCAAGGAATGGTCAGAATAACCACCGAATCGGGTGTTATTTATGTACAAAAATAGTTATCGAGAAGATATTGATAAACATCAAAATCAAAAAGAAAAAAGGAAAAAGAATGCGAAAAGGAAATGAGAAAATGGACCAAGCTCCCACCTTCGTCGATTATGGCTAGAAAATCTGGGGAAGACCATACACCACGATGATTGGAAATGGGAGCTCTGAGTGAGTAGCAATGGACACATGATGCAAAATGACAAGAAAGGAAAGAAATTTTGATTTTATAACGCAGTCGTCGGATAGGGCAGCTGCCTTAATGAAGAAAGCCACATGGCATCTTTCGATTGGCCCGAGAAATGACCGTTTCATGGAGTGAACTTTTTTGAATGAGTCCACGGCTCAGGGCGTGAACTGTTTTGAACCAGTTCACATCGTGAACTTTTTAGGAATGGTTCACGACATGAATTGTTTTGAACCAGTTCACGGCGTGAACTTTTTTAGATCATGAAAGTGTAAGATTGATATCTTCTTTTCTTCATGCTCAGTCATTGCACTAAATGAGTGAATGATACCCAGTTTACCGTGTATCCATTGGGCAACAAATGGATACCTTCATCTTTTATTGCCATGAAAACCAAGGTGGCTCCTTGGCACTTCTGGGGAGTTGTTGATGCAGTCATTTTAGCTCCATGTGGGAGTTTTTGATTCTTCCTTCTACCCAGCTGAACAATGTTGTTACTGGGTCCTGTGTGGGTGGGGGCTTTTCTCCGTGTCCCTTGGCTGAGTTTCTTTGTTTCTTTCACGGTATTTATCTAGCTCCTTGATCAAAGTGGTTATTACTGACATTGCTTTGGCAATTATCAACCCATCTTGTTGAGTGGTCTTTCTCCTCCATACCAAAGTTTTAGCATTGGTTTTAGTTGGTGTTGGTGTTGCATGCTTTTACTACCGGAATAGCTTGTGACGGTGGCCACTAAGCAGGGTTTGGAAACCCACACTACCTTATTGCCTTGGTAGTATCCATGCACTTGTAGTAAATCCTTTTTCGGACCCACTACTATGCTTTGTGGGATGTTGGTATGTCTGGAGTACTACCAACCCAAGTCTGTTTTTTGTCTCCTTTGTGAATCTCTCTTACTATCTCTATATTATCCTTCTTCTCCTCCTTGTGGGGCTGGTTATGGAGTTGAACCTTGGGCACCCATTTCCGTTTCCCCTGTGACTTTGGATATTATTTGTGTAGGGTTTGTGGAATTGATGCTTTTTGAGTTGATGTCACCATGTGCTCGGTGGTGCTACCTCCTCACTCATGGCCTGTTTCCCTGTGTTTGTCTAGCTCCATAAGGGTATGGACTTGACAATGTCGCCTTCATTTAGCAGTGTTGTCCTCTTCTCCCATTGGATATTACATTTGCTGGTGCAAATCTAGGATCATTTCCTCTTCCATGGAGCCTGCAGGCATGACAAACACCTTCCCAACCAAGAAATTATTTCTGTTGCAAAGGTTAACACTTATAAATCCCTCAGCTCTTGTAGTTATCGAGTGTACACTGCGTACTTGCACATCAGTGGGTTCAAGGTGTGGTCTATCTAATGCTACCCATGTTTCATACGAGATCAAGTTATGACTTGATCTCGTATCTATTAGTGCAATGCTCGTTGCATGGCCTTTAGTGGTAGTAAGCTCCACCTTGAGTTGTGTTGGCTCAATGTTCAGTTCCTCTTTGTTCGAGAGAGTCAAGGAGGCCATGTTGACATGTAACAGTCTCTTTTGGAGTAATTGTTTAGCTTTGTCCTCCCTTGCCTTAGCCTCTTCTTGAGCTTGCTGGATTTTTTCCTTTGTGAGCTATTTTGTTGTTTTAAGAGATGTTCTTGCAAGAGCATCTCTTGGGTCAATGGTCCAAAATACTTTTTGAGTTTGATTCCATTGATGTAACCCTCCATCTGTATGCCGTCTGTATGCCATCAATCGTCTCAATTCTAAACGACCCTTGAGGTGTAATCTTAGTAGACACTCGGAAGGGTCCTAGGCCTCTGTATTTGAGTTTCTTTTTCCTAGTGCTTCTTACACCATACATGAGGACAAGGTACCCCGTTTCTAGTTCTTTTTGTTTCAATTTTTTGTCAAACCAATGCTTCTTTCATAGTTTTTTGACCATCCGTCCATGTGATGCTATTAGCCTAGTCTCATCAAGCTTCTCTAAGTCAATTAGCCTTTCGGGGCTAATGCATTCTCTATCAGACGTTCTTGCATTGTAATCCTTAGGCTCAAAAACTAGGTATTCCATAGGCATTACTGCCTCAATACCATAAGCTAGACAGAAAGGAGTGTATCGTGTCACTACAATATAAGATTTTCGACCATGAGTCCATGAGATGCTATTAGCCTGGTCTCATCAAGCTTCTCTAAGTCAATTAGCCTTTCAGAGCTAATGCGTTCTCTGTCAGATGTTCTTGCATTGCAATCCTTAGGCTCGAAACTAGGTATTCCATAGGCATTACTGCCTCAATACCATAAGCTAGACAGAAAGGAGTGTATCCTGTCGCTCTACAATATAAGATGTTCGATATGCCTATAGGGCTGCTGTCAGCTTATGTTCCCAGTCCGTTCGACTTGCTTCCAAGGTTTTTGTCAAGATAGTATACAAAATTTTATTTGTACTCTCTTCTTGACCATTAGCCTCCTCTGGGTAATAAGGTAATGATTTTCGATGGACCACTAAGAATCCAGCAAGTAAATGATCAATCATCTCATCAACAAAATGTGAGCCGCGATCACTAAATAATTCTAATGGGCAGTCGAACCTCGAGATAATTTTCTCGTATAAGATCTTTGCTATTGTTCCTGCATCAGCTCGCTTCCAGGCTCTAGCTTTTGCCCATTTTGTGAAATAGTCCATGGCCTCGATCACATATCGAGCTTGTGTGATGGATGTGCCGTAGGACTTATAGGTCCAATAAAATCTACTCCCCATTTTTTGAAGGGTTATCTTACAATAATAGGGGTGAGAGGCATCTTGTCCTTAAAGTTTTGTTGAGGGTATAACGAAACCCTGACATTCTTTACACCTTTTGACGAATTCTATGGCGTCTCCAAATAACATAGGCCACCATAATCCTGCTCTTGAAGTACCTTGTGAGACGTGATCTCTCTAACAAATGCCTGCCTGCTATCCCTGAATGAGCTTCTCTCACACATCTTCTTAGCACACTATCTTTACCTAGCTTATATAGTTCTCCCGCAATCAGTTGATAAGGTGTAGCAAGCTTGATAAGCTGTCGCATTTTATCTTTGTTCAAAGGTATTTCCTGTGAAAAATCATGAGCTAGATAATCCGATATCTCCTCGCTCCATTCGAGTAACATGTCTAGTTTTAACAAACAAGCATCAGGGAGATCATCTGCTCGCAACACCAGTTGTTGGTTCCCCATTTGGAGGTCTTGACATATGATCGACTAACACATGTTGTGTTCCTTTTCTTACCACCATCACTATAAAATCAAATTCCAACAATAATAGCAACCATTGTGTGATTCTTCCCATGTTGCAAGGCTTATTCACTAAGTACAATAAGGCTTGATGGTCCACAAAGAATACGATTTTTTTTTGCCAATAGGTAATGTCAATACTTCTTGACAACGTAAACCATGGCCAATCTTTCTCTCTCTATGGTGGTGTAGTTCACCTCTGCATCATTTAATTGATGACTAGCAAAGCAGACTAGATAGACCAATTCGAACTCACCAGGCTGGGGCTAGTATGCATCCAATAGGACCTGAGGAGATTGCAAGGCGGAGCAGCTGGAAGTAGGTAGCACCCATGATAAGCTGGTCTGCAAGAGTGAACTAGGTAGCGCTCAGCAGTTGGTTTGTTTGGGAGGAGCAAGGCGAAGCAGCTCATTCGGCGTGAGATTGAAACCGGATTGCAAGGATAATCGGCATAGGAATTTTGAAAAAAAAATATCAGTAACGTCGGTCGGGCCGTTTAATACGTTTTTAATCCACTGACCCGTTTTTAATACGTTTTTAATACCTTGAGAATCTCACGCCTCCATTTTATATCCCTTGAGAATCTTTAGATTCTTACTCCTAATCTAACAGTCGGAGAAATACCAGCCCTTGATCCCTCCTGGAGGTGTTGTCACATAGTCCTGAGAGTCACACATGTCACAATTGGTTGGATTCACTCATAACCAAATTAATCACACTTGGATAACCCAATAATAAATTAGTGACCCCAGTAAACAAGGATGCACTAGTGAAGCAATGATGTGATAGCATGTAATCTGTTGAATTGCAATGTAAATAACGTGGGCCCCTTGGAACTGGTTTGTAAACAACTTTCAAAGTCAATATTATAAGTATATATCTACTTCCTCCCCCCCCCCCCCCCAAAAAAAGAGCCGTAGACGAAGAACTTTGAAAATTCCCGTTACGTAGGCCGAAGGCGGTGGTCGCAATAAATATTTGTCATCGTCTTCACTAGATTGTGCAGCCTCCACACATACCTTCTCTCTCCCACACACAATTTCTCCCTCCGCACATTTGCAAAGCGAAGAAGAGCTGCTTGAGCAGAGCAGGCACTTTCTCTCTCTCATAGTACGTCCCGAGCATTATCGCTTGGCCATGCCAACCGAATACTTGCCCTCTCAAGCTGAAGCCATGGCCGAAAGCCTGCAGCTAGCCACCCCTCTTTCTTCTCCTACCACGAACGACAACAGCAGTGATGATCATAATAGCAGAAAGCTTCATGCGCTGATGATACCATACCCTATCCAGGGCCAGATCAATCCCATGCTGCAGCTTGCCAAGGCTCTCATCAAGCACAACTTCGTCGTCACCTTTGTCAACAACGAGCACAACCACAAGCGCATCCAAGAGAGCCGCCGTTCAAAATCTTCTTCAGATCAATCTCAAGAAGAAAACCTTCGCTTCGTGTGGCTAGACAATGGGTTACCCCCTGATTTTGATTACAGCGACATTAACCCAAGGATTGTAGAGTTCCACGAGGCCTTTGTTACATGAAAGACCCCCTCAGGGATCTCGTGGAACGCTTGAATAAGAAGAACCCACCAGTCACTTGCATCGTGCATGGGTTCCTCTGCACTTGGGCTCAGCGTGTTGCAATGGAGCTCCACATTCCAAGTGTTCTTCTCTGGCCTCAGTCTGCTGCACTCTTCTCCATCTTTTACCACACGCCCAAGCTCGTCTCCAATGGTTTCTTCCCTTACAAAGAGACTCCTCCCGGTAAGCAATAAAATTGTTAAATAGCTAACCTTGGATAGCGAATAAGAACACTCTTTTTTTTATATCAATACTCAACAATTTCCTCTCTTTTTTTTCTTTTTCTTTTTCTTTTTGCTTTCTATGTCACAGGGTGCAATGATCTGGTGTCTTACATACCCGGTGTGCCCCCTCTCCACCCTGCGGACTTCCCCACATTACTCCATGTAGACGACATCTCTCAAATGAGCTTCAAGCTTTTGAGAGAGCAGTTTGACATACTGGAGAGCTGTGATGCAATTCTCATCAACTCTTATGAGCAGCTTGAGAAGGATGCTTGCGAGGCACTGCAACAAATAGAATTGCCCTTGTCGGTTTCTTTTGTAGGGCCTTTGCTCCCTTCTGCCCTCTTGGTGGATGGCAGTGATATGAAGGACATTAGTGTTGGTGCAAGCTTGCTGCAGGAGAACAATGACAGTATAGAGTGGCTAGATAGTAGTAAGATAAAGAGGAGCAAGTGGTGAATCCACCCCCTACTTGCACAAGTGTAGCATGCTCCAAGATGCATGGAAATGTAGCATGAGAAGCTCAGACACAACTAGTGCCTTGATAAATCCAACTACCAATTTAGCACTCTAACAAAGGTTCCATCAACTCTTCAACAACCCTAGAGAGGCATCTCAATTTAGCACTTTAACAAAGGGTGCATCAACTCTTGAACAACCCTAGAGAGGCATCTTAGGTTGTGTGCTACACTCACAGATAGTCACAAACACCATCATGGAACAATTGGGAAGTGTAGAAAGATTAGCTGGAGTCCAAAACTTGGAGGAGGAGAAGTGTAGAAAGATTAGGTGGAGTCCAAAACTTGGAGGAGGAGAAGGTACTCATGAAAAAAGAAGAAAAAACAGAAGGCTAAGACTGCAAGGCAGCAATAGAAATAGAAAGAATTTTTAGATTTGTAACAACATAGAGTAAAAGAGCTGGAGAAAAGAGAAGTATGCATATCAAGAAGGAGAATGAGTAAGAGGCTAGATCAACTAAACGATACAAATAGTGAGCTTTACTAAAATCTCAGTATTGCCAAAATGGTGGCATATCCAAACAGAGCAACAAAAGTAGTTGAGCATGCCATTAAAAAATATTCAAAATGTGGAGTAAGAACAACAAAAGCATATAAAAGAGAATTGTTATCACCACCAAGGATAAACTACAGATAAAGAAGGCAGAAGATGAAGATAAAGATATCGATGTAGTACAAATTCTCATGGAGATGATACAAGTGTGGGAATAAGAGATCACAAAGATATAGAGGAGCATGTAGGGAGGAGAACATACATCTAATCAAGGGATTCATGTTCGTACCTCCTCCCACACATACAAGTCGTACCTCCTCCCACACATACAAGAAGGCAGAAGATGAAGATAAAGATATCGATGTAGTACAAATTCTCATGGAGATGATACAAGTGTGGGAATAAGAGATCACAAAGATATAGAGGAGCATGTAGGGAGGAGAACATACATCTAATCAAGGGATTCATGTTCGTACCTCCTCCCACACATACAAGTCGTTTCTCATGCCACCACAAGATAAAGATAGACATGACAAAGAATCCGAAGAGCCCAATGGATCAACTGAATTCTGAAAGTCAGTAATAGAACCAACAAGGATCCAATGGCAAGCAAACAAAGGATCAACAATCCGCAAGTGAAAAGCCAAACAATGAAAGCGATGAAAAAGCACAAGTATAAAAATCTATAGAAAATCCTTGAGGCAGAAAAGGAGAAAGACATGAGAGAAATTGCCATGGGAAAATCTGTAGTTCAGCTAGAGGTAGACAAAGGCAAAGAGATACTATGACTCCATCACAGATGCGAGATCATATTTGAGTCATAGAGTGGCAACTAGAAATCACAAGAAATGAGAATGTTGTGTGGCAAGCTAAATGTAAAGACCTGAAGCAAGAGTATGATAACCTCAAAGTAAAACGTTAAAAAGTGTTTAAAAAAGTGGATTAGCTAAGTGTTTAAGACAGTGATGTGACAAAGTGGAGGAGCTACACGGTGCAAAGTCACGAGCAACATGTGGAAAGAGAAAAGGAAAGAAAGGCAGCAAGGCAGAGGAAGAGGGCAAGGTAGAGATGATAACATCCCAAAAGCTACAAGAACTTTGAACCTAGAAAGGAGCAAGATAATAACAACCTAGAAGCTACAAGAACTTTGAATGCTAAAAAGAAGCAATCAGGAGCTGTGCAAAAAAAACATGCAATAAACCATGGAGGCTAATGCCAAGGAAGCTGTTGGGCTAGCTAAAGAATTAGAAAATCTCCAGAAGCATATGGAAGAAAAACCAAGGCATGTACACGTTATAAGGAGTAAATTCATGGAGTTTAATATTCCCATGTTTCTCAGAATTCTCCTAGACAGGTTTATTCTCCTAGAGAGGTTTAGATTGGGAAACCTTTCTAAATACGAGCAATAGTAGCATACTTTGTGCGTATGCAGGTGATTTTTTACATAGGTGAGAGTATAGGTTACATCATCTTAATTTATTACTACACCATCCCTCTCCTAGTGCAAAGGACACTTCTCACCTTAATTTGTCATGGGGAACTTGCCGATGTCCAAGCTTGTATCTTGGTAGATTGTAAGCTTTTCTAGTGGTAGCTAGCACCACTCTATTGCCTCCTCCTCAAGTTGTCACCATGGGGTTGTTGTCATTCTCTCCATACAAGGATATTCACTCCTCTCTACTCTCACACTTAAGAATATAAGCATGAAAGGAACATGCACCAAGAATGTCTCTCTCTTCTCAAATCTCTCTCTCTCTCTCTCTCTCACACACACACACACACCATAGACAAGAAAGAGAGCAAGGAGAAATTCTTTAGGTTTTTATTTAACTACTCGAATTCTAAGCGTATTCCTATTATTTCAATTTAATTATTAAAACTCCACTGATTCCAGCCTCGGCCCATGGGTTATAGCCACCACCCAACCATTGGAATCAGTAGAACCAGACAATTACTCACCCACCCATAATTGAATGCCTTTCTTAACTTTTGCTTTCGAATACAGATACGAACACACTCTCTTTAAAACTTTAACATATAAAATAATCCATTGACAAATAGTTATTGGTTACAGATGTCATAACTCAAAAATTCCATCCAGTCCCTTGTTTCTCAAAAAGTAGTATCACTCTGGACTCTCTGTTGAGACCAACTGGTCAGCAATGAGATCCAGTAAATAGATTACAATAATCATTTCGTCCATCATACATATCTTCCATGACATACGCATGGGTACTATTTTACTAAATTCCTTAAATTTTTGAATATTCACTTAACTGATTTCTAAATTAGTTACGAATTCCAATGAGGAATAAATTAATCATTTATTTGAATATTTCGATCTCGATAGATTTCCTGAATTTTCTTTTTACAATCCGTGTGAATATAAAATGATAGAAATTTCTCTCTTAGAGTATTTAATTATTCATTTATCAATTACTGATAGAATTTAAACATAGAATTTAAGAGAATTCTAATTTTGATATAAGAGTTCGTTACGCAACTATTTATGCATAAAAATCAACTTCAGTGGGAAGAACACTTTTATTTAAAAAAAATCCTTTTATACATCTATTTATGCATAAAATCAAATTTAATAGTTCTGGATTATGGTCCAATTAAGATTCCTATGGACCAATAAGATAATCCAAATGTAGGGAGGAGATAAATTGAAGAATAAAAGAAAACCCCCCCAAAAATGAGTAAATGCTCACATAAAATGAAGAGTGGACTAAGGACCAAAGAAAACAATTTAAAAAACTGAATTTTGACACCTCAGTGTGGGGATCTCCCCTCATGAAGTAGGCGCCTTTTTCTCATCTCATTACCCCCAATTCTTAATCAATAAAATGAGATATTTTTATCTCTCCTCTCTCCTATTTCAAAACTAGATCCAAAAAGTAAGCTAAACTGACCCAAAAATGGTCAACAATTGACCAAACTGATCTGAAAAATTCTAGAATCAGTTTTCATGGTTAGAGGCTCTTTTTTTCCTATAAATATAACCCTCCCCCTTTGTAAAAGCTTAAGGGGGTTTATGCATTGTTACTCTACTCCTACCCTGAGCCATTTACATTGAATTTTTTAATAATTCAAATTTTTTTGGCCTAATCCTCTCCAAAGTGGATATGTGGTTTGTTGGAGCAATTATTCATTTTGGATCTAATTATGAGCTGATTAAAAAGGTTACAAACAGTGATTAGTAAAATAGAGGGTTATTAATTGGCTAATTACTCTCTCAACTTTTACAATTGGTCTGATTCCTTTTACATGGAGTTAGTAGACATCATTGCTAAGCTAATGAATGCCTAGTCCCTCAATTTGGACAAGAATTGAAGAAATTAGAGCACTTTTCCTACAGGTTTTTACTAGTTTTTCTCAAAACAGAGAAGGGGATTTGATATTTCTGGACTAGCGAATTCTGCCCTATTTTTGGCCTTTAGGCTGCGTCGCCTGCTATTGGAGGGATTTGGAGAGTTGGTTGTGACCATTGAAGCTACATGAGGTTTCCCAACACTCCTAGGCATGCACCAAGCCACCAATTGGTTGATTTCTGCAAGAGACCTGCATCAAAATTAAACCTCTATTCCTGTTTTGTGAGGGGTTCAAAACAGTATTTTTCCAATCACTCCAATGCATAAATTCACTCTAGGGCTTGCACATGAGTTGCCAACACATTCTAATTTTCCAGATACATGAATCTTTGCCAGATTTGCAACCATTTTCCTCATACATTCACCACTATTATCAAGCTTCAATGGAGAGCTTGCAAAACAGAAATGTTTTTCTTTGCTTTGGGCAACTCAAATCTGATGTTGTTTGTGTTGGACCCTCGAAAGGGGGTGAGGGTCTGGCTAGGCACGTCAATCCGCTCAAGGATGTTTAGTGTTACTGCACCTACAATCCGCTCAAGGATGTTTAGTGTTCCTTACCTAGTAGGCCAAGATCTCAGATTTGGTGAAAATCAGTGTGCTCCAAGCTTCACAGGTCCAATGGCAAGCTCCACAGCTTTTCTTCACAGCTTCTTCTCCCTCTTCTCTCACTCACTCATAAACCCTAATAGAGAGCACCAGGCTCTAATACCATGATGAAAAACAAGTAGAAGGAGAGGAGACACACACACACAAGAGCAAACCCTAATGTATTAGTCAACAAAACCCTCACCATAGAGGGAAGCCATGTCCCATCTCACACAATACATAAAGCCATAATCCATAAGCTACAACACACTACATGTGTTGTGTCCACACACAGCTAACCCTAGATACTGTCCACACAATATGACCAGCTAGACGTGGTCATTTATGTCTCACACATGTTACTACCTAACGTGCCAGCACATAGTGCAACTGGCACAAGCTGACATCTAGCTTGAATCTCAACAGATGGTGCCCTTGTGATCGATGCACGAGGAAAGCAAGTCATGAACCATATGCATGTACGTGTAAACTTGGAGTTCATGAACTTCTTCAAAAAGTGGAAAGCACAAGATGAACTTTCCTAGCAATACATTATCGATGTGCTTAATTTGGAGTTCCCTGTACCACATTGGCCAAAGGCCTAACACTTTCTGAAATATAATAACTTTTTGAGCTCAATTACATTCTCCACAATGTATGTGTTTCTTATATTTATGTTTGTGTTACAAATCTAAAACTATGACTTTATTTTAATAAAAACAAAGAGCTGAGGTAGATTGGGGAGTCCTATGCAAACTCCTCAATCTACCCTAGCTCTTTTTTTTTGTATAGAGCTTTTGCTGCTCTCAATAGAAAATTGCAGTGAAATATCACTACTGTGAGCAGCGATATTTTGTTGCTGAGCAGTGAACCCATGTTGCAGCAAAAATAGCAGTGTTTCTAGCAATGAAAATGGCCTAACATCTACCTACCCTTCTAGTTATCAAAAAGCTGCTATTTTTGTTGTTGCTAGACCCTCATTCTATTGTAGTGCAAGAAATTGGGACCATGTAGAGACCATTGATGGCAAAAGAAGAGCAAAAATTTTCAAAGAGATTGTGCGGTATTTTCATCAGCGAACAAATGGAATGGACATGGCCACTAAGAAAGACATCTTCAATTAGCTAATCCTTCATTCATCATTAAAAGATTTACAAGATACAGCTCTAAGGCACTAGAACGATGTTCAAACAACACTCATAGAGCAAATATTTGTAACACTCTCCAAAGCTTGAAGAAGCCATGGTCTGGGGATGAATTATTCCCGAAAAGGTCTGCCAAATGATGATGCTCTTAAACTCAAAAGAATCAAAGGAGTTAGCTGGCCTCAAACTCACTGATGTCTCTAAGCTACTATCCATTGATAGAAGGAACTTTTATGTGTGGCAAATTCTTAACTAGAACTTGAGAATGACAACTCCATGTTGTCTTTTTCCACATGTCATAGGAAACAACCAAGAAGCCGTATACTTGATGAGGTAAAGGAGTGGGTGGTCACTCTTTGGACAATTGAGACTCGTGTGTCCCCTAACAAAAAGGACATATGTCAAAAAAGAACTGGTTGAAAGAAATACATCAAGCACCCAATTCATCTACTAGATGTATCACATGTATGCCTATTGTATGATACTCGTGAGTGAAAGTTGGAAAATTTCTCACTAGCTAAATAGTAATGGCACCCAAATATAGATATATGCCTAATAATTGTATACATAATAGTTGTTTAAAAAATGCGCATCTAATATTTACCTAATAGCTTTCTCATACTTGTATATATCTAAAGCCTATCTAATAGGTAACTAGCTATGCTAGTTAATAGATATACAGTAGCTACTTAACAATTAGAGTGTGCCAGTAACTAAGACCTGATTAATAGATGCTCACATAACATATACGTAATAGTTGTCTAATAGCTATATATCTTTTAGATATCTAATAAAGAACTAGCTATTTTAACTAGTAGCTATCTAGTAGATATGAATCTAATGGAAACCTTAGTTCAATAATAGTTTTGCACTTAATTTATAGCCGATAGCTATCCAATACCTGTATATAGCTAGTACCTATTTATTAGATGTTGTGTAACTAACTAATAGATGTGCCTCTAATAGCTAATAGCTCTATATATCTAGAAGATAAACAATTATTAGATATCATTCTATGAGACGTAGAGCTTACTAATAACTCTATGTCTCATAGAATGATATTGAATAACTGTTTATCTTCTAATTTAAAAGCTGTTTGATAGCTACCTAATAGCTATTGATAGCTAACTAATAGTAGCTATTGATAGCTACCTAATAGAATTATATCTAATAGCTATCCATGTTATATCTGACTACTAGTTGGTCATTGCTAATAGCTGTACACAGTGATTAGGTACCTAAAAGCTAGTAGACACAGCCTCCTAATAGCTTACTCATAGTTGTCTGATGAATGTTTAATAGCCACCCAATATTTGTCTGCTAGCTCATTGATAGCTGACTATTAAACAACATTATAATAGCAATTTAATTGTTGTCTAATAACTGTGTAAAAGCAACCTTATAGTTGTTTATTAGCTATTTGATAGATACCTAATAGAATTATATCTAATAGCTATCTATCTTATATCTGACTACTAAACTGGTCATTGCTAATAGTTGTAGACAGCTATTAGCTACCAGAAAAATAGTAGAGACAGCCTCCTAATAGCTTATGGATGTTATCTAATGAATCTCTACCACCTAATAGTTGTCTGCTAGCTTATTGATGGATCCGCACTTTCATTTAGACAACTGTCTTGTTACTGGAGTGCATTCATGCATGATCAATGGATAAGATGCAATCACAAAACACATGTGACAAGATGGAGCCACCATAAGATAACTCCAACTGACGATGGAAACAATGATGAAGAATTTGATGCACCTACATATGAAGGGGATTATGAAGCACTAAGTGAAGCACTCCAAGTAGGAGATAACTTTGCTTTCAATGCTGAGGAGGGAAATGAAGAAGGCGTGGACTCCTACTTGATCAAGTGCACAAGTATAAAGGAGTAACTGAGAGTAGATGAGGAGGGCAGTTCGGGTAATGAAATTGAAGCAGGGTTCTACATTTTGAAGGGACTCTTTTATAACAAGCTAGATGAATCTTGTTGTACAAGTTGTTGAGTAGAAATCATATGGTCTACATATACTCTCATCTTGTTAGATATATTAAAATTCCTATGACACATGTTCAAGGTGTGAGGGAATTTTATATTATCTCACCTGAGGTCTTTGAATCTATATACAATAGCATGCCATGGGATTTGTAAACTCATCTTTGGTTATTAAGTATATTTTACATTTTGGCTTGAGTCTAGCATTCAAAAGTGTCAAATCAATTGGTGAACAAATATTTTCAATCAAGAGTACTTATCAATCCACCTATACACAACTATTAACAGTGATTAGCAGTTCTTAACAATTTTGAACAAGTCATAACACATCTATACAGCTACTAACATAAATAAAGCTTTGCATTATATATCATTGCACATGTGCATGACAGTACACTCTCTACATATCCATTATAAAGGAGATGAGAATATATTAAATTACATCAAAATGTTACACCACAATACAATCTATAGCAAAACACATCCCCATAGAAGCCCTAATTTCTTTGCGAGAGAGATCCTTGGCTGTTTGTAGAAAGGTGTATCCCATACCACCTTGGTTGCCTCTTTCTCTTCTCTTGAGCATCCCCGCAAGTGTCATTGTGTGCCATCCGCATATGTCATCCTCGGTCTTGGGAGCTACACAGCCTACCACAACACCCCCACAATAGTTCAACTTTATCTTGACATGTTCTCCAATAAGTGTGATAACCCTGCAAATCTTCTACATTGCTACATTCACCAAAGACATCACCTCTCCCAACAAAAGATCTTCTATCCAATGCTTTTAGGTACTTCCATAACCATGGGACGAGCTTGTAAGAAATGGTTCACACCATGAATCACTCGTGGAGCCAAAATTTGGTATAATATAGAAGGTGCCAAGCACATTATACAAGCAATTGTAAAGGATATCATTGATAAGCAATGTGTCGTCATCAAATTGATTGTTTCTGTCCCAAAAATCATCAAGATGCTTGAAAAACACAGGTTTCTTGCCATGCAAATGACAACCTTGCAATACATCACAAGAACCTTACCCAATAAAGCTTGTAATCACATCACACAGACCTGGAAAGCAACTATGAGATCACTCCACAAAGTTCTTTTTCTATGCAGGAGCTCTATATGAAGACTCTAAAGTTCTTGTAGGCCCACAACAAAAATTGGACAGCAGAAGGGCTCCTTGGCTTTAGCACCAGAATCTGCTGATATCCAATATGCCAAGATGGTAAGAACAACTCTTCTTGTAGATCCACCTTATGAGGAGTGAGAAGACCATTAAGGTCAAGAATTAGAGCACAAGGATTCTCCTCAACATTGACTGGGGTGGACGAATTCTCCTAAGGTTCTTCAAGCATCCATGTTGGATCATTCGGAAAAGCCCATGCACAATAGCTTTACTGGAATACATGTCTCAACTTTTTATAGTACATGTCCCTGAGCTCCTTCCCGCTGATTTAGCCTATCATGATATGGGTGATATGGGTGACATGGGCTACATAGCTTGGCCTCATCTTGAGCTCCTTCCGCTGATTTAGCCTATCATGATATGGGTGACATGGGCTACATAGCTTGGGCCTCATCTTGTGCTTTTTGGATTAAAAGCATACTAAATCCATGCTCATTTCTCTATGGATGATTGCACACACAACATCGCATATCAGGCAAGAAACTTGACACTAAGAACAAAATATTACATAGGCAAGTACAGATTCAAGCACAAAACGTGATGTATGCACAAATTGAAAAACGCAATGGTTGCACTCAGAATCATCAAATGTCAAAATACCAATACATTATTCAATGTTTCATTGGCTCTTGGCCGAAACATAGTTAAATAAATATATTTTGGGATAATAAATCACCATTATCATCATCATGGCTTTTAGGATCATTATGCTCGGGAGCAGTAGTGTCAACACCAGCAATGGTCTTTATCGCTTTCAGCAATAGTATTCTTCATACTTTCCACACAACACAGGTGTTTCCTTAGATACTTCCACAGCTGGATTATGTGCATTCGCATGAGCTTTCTTGAGCCTCTTGGATGATGCTTTCTCATGACTTGGTTTCTTTTTCTTTGCCTGCGTCAAGCTTTCTTGCGAGGTGTCCTCACATGTTTCATCTCGACAAAAATTCATGCACATAGACAGGATGGCATTTTAGGCAAGAAACTTGACACCAAGCACAATATTTTACACTACACAAATTGAACAATCAAAATGGCAACAAACCAATGCATCATTTAATGTTTTCATAAGCATACTTTGAAATGATGAATAGCATGGCTAACATGCTTAGGATCACATGCACCTTGAGATGCACATGTGACCCTCCTTGGCATTTGCTTTCCTTCACTGCCTTTCTGTCACTTTGCCTTCTTCAAGAAGTCCTGCAAGGTGTCTCCACATGCTTTATCCACATTACTTGGTATCTGTAGGTCTGTACCAATATCAAGTGACCTCTTAGGTGAAGATACTACCAAAACAATAGGAAACATTCAACAACTATCAAAAAATCTAAAAGTATTAACAACTAACACATCCATCAACATGTAGGCATCACACAGCTATTGGCTCTGCCAAACAAAAAAACTGTTAGGTACTACTATTCGTTAGCTGTGCTTTCAAGACCAACATTTTCGGCAACATTTTGAACCATGGTAGAGCCTTCAACGGCAACATCCAAGTGTGCTCTTGAGTGGGCTGCAAATAGACCTAGTTGGGCCACTTTCAAGTGATACTCTCCTTGGTGAAGGTGCTAAAAAAATAGTAGACAACATTTAGTAACTGTTATCAACTATTAATATGCAACTTTAAACACAAGTGCCATATTTATTACTATAATTATTAACACAACAACTATTAGCATAACTATTAATAACAGCTATTAGAAAAGCTATTGGCACTTAACAACAATTATTAACACTTAACAATAGTTATTAGCAGGCTTATTAGCTCTTGCTATTAGCACAGCTATTAACAACTATTAACACATGTTTAGAATTTAAGACTTAACAATAGCTATTAAAAGCTATAAGCGTAGCTATTAAAATCTATTAGCACAGTTAAGCTATTAACATAGCTATTAACAGCTATTAGCACAAGTTTAGAGTTTAGGACTTAAAGACAATTAGGGTTTAGAGTTACCACATCTATTAGCACAAGCATATTTAAAACTATTAATATCTATTACACAACCATTAGCATATATGTTCGTAGCTATTAGCACAACACGCATATTAAAAGCCCATGCATAGCTATTAGGAACTATTACTTCAGCTAGCAACTATTAATAGAATTAGGATTTACCATAGCTACTAATAACTATTACCACAGCTATTAACATCTATCACCATAGCCAGTAACATATATTACTATTACACAACTATTATCACACCTAGGGGTAGCTATTAGCATAACCTGCATATTAAAATCCTATTAGCACAACATGCATACCCACAACTATGAGCACATCTGTTGGCAGCTATTAGCATAAGCATATTAAAAACTAATAACCTCAATTACACAACTATTAGCACATGTGTTGGTAGCTATTAGCACAACATGCATATTAAAAGCCTATGCACAGCTATTAGCAAATATTACCTCAGCTATTAGCAACTATTAGTAGAATTATGACTTACCACAACTACTAAAAACTATTACCATAGTCATTAACATCTATCATCACAACCATTAACAGATATTACATAGCTATTAAAGCACATTTATTGGTAGCTATTAGCACCACAAGCATATTAAAACTATTAGTAGCTATCAATAGCTATGGGTAACAAACATCTAATAATACAAATGTTAGCCCAATGACTTGAGAACCAGCTGTTCGCGCAGAATTCTTTGGGACATACCTGGTTGGTCAGGTTCTTGGACATGGGTTTGTAATCCAGCAAACATAGTCTTTACAGCATGAGGGATCTGCCAGCAGTTTGTTGCTAAGCAACAATCCTTTACGAAGGCACAATATGGCAAAGTAGAATGGATGATTACATGGTAGCATACAAACACCCATAACCATCTCATCTTCTAACCCTAAGCCACATGCTATACAAGAACCCTCAATGGTTATGTCTTCCTTTTCTGATCCCCTAGGTCTATGAGGTGTTGGCAACAATTGAGGGGCTTTACCCTGTTTTGCAGTTTAGACAGGCCATGGTTAATAAAAGCCGTGTGCTCTCTAAAGCCTTCCGTAAGCATGGATTTGTGTTGCAGCTTTTCTTGCATTTCCAATTAAGCACATAATCAATTAACATGTTGAGAATTTGAGGTAAAGTATATAATACAACTACATCCTGGTTTGATGTGCCATCCTCCGCAACACCAAGAACACTTAAAATGTGCGTATTTGCATCTATGACAGCGGTGCAACTTTACACGCCTCTCCTTAGGCACATCACCGCTTGCTTCAAGTGTAGGCCATTCTTATCGTGCATCCCTTAGGTGTTGCAAAAAGGTATCAGTCTTTGAAGAAACCTTCAAATACACTCATGCTTGCTCCAAATCCATGGAGATATTTGATATTTCATATGCTACTTCCTTCATTTTGATTTGCACACTGGACAACATAGCTTGTGCCAACTTAAAATGCCGAGGACAAATGTGTGCTCAGGTGCCTTGGATGAACCACCTACATACTTTGACATGTTAACTATTTCACCCTCACTAATATGCGATGACACTCTTGCCAGTTTGTTTGGAAGCCCCTTGTGTTTTTTCACATGATTAACTGAGTTCTCAACCACCACTGCCCAAGCAACCTAGTGTGTAGTCTTGTCGGTTGCCAACTGTGCCGACCAACAATTGTCAAAAGCGAACGCCTTTGCAAACTATGCTGCACCCTTACCATTTTACAGGTGACTCCTAGTACACCATGTGATATAGCATCATGAACTTTTTGTAAAACTTTAGCTGAATGGTTCAAATCTTCACCTTATGGCCTCTTGTTCATAGCACCGTAAAGATAGATAGCCGATCTTTCTCTAGAATATCCAACAAGCGTGGGCAGTCCAACTCCAATCAAACTAAGCCGGTCTTTCTCTAGAATATCCAACAAGTGTGGGCAGTGCACTCCAATCAAACTAAGCCCATATAATTCATGAAGGTCATGTCATGCTTGATTTTGGTGTATGGAGGTGGCACCTACTTGACATAATCAGTAAGCAAATAATTAGTTGAGAGAGCTAGTCTATTAATAGCTTGAATGACAAGCCACATAGGAGTTCTTGAGCCAATCTATTAGTAGCAACCCATGATTGAATGATAAGGCAATCAATGAAGAAACAAAGCGGCGTGTTAAGTTGACATCAAGAGCAAAGAGAATCTTAATGGGGTGAGGCACATTGCTGATGCTTCATTAGCTCACCATAGGGCCATTAGCTGAGGAGCTGTTCCAATAGCAGAGAATGTCCACGCATGCACACAAGTCCACTCGTCAAGATTGCAGCGTGAGGATACGTACACACTATTTTTCTTTTTGGTGGAGAAGGAAGGTGGTGAAAACCTGACAGAGCCCAACGAACACAGGAGTGATAGGACGTGCACCCAACCGTTTCAAACAATCATGCGGAAGTGGTTCTTTAAATTCTTAGTTTTTTACAAAATATTTTTTTATTTTTATTTTTTTGGATTTCAATTTTTTCCTATCAAAAGATTTATTAACAAAGCTATTGAAAAACAGTTTCTACCCATAAAATTATAGCACCTATTCACGCTTCTACCCTAGGATTTTTGGCACTCAGTTTGTACAAGGGTCTTGCTCAACATACATAATTATAAATCTTCTGTAGTAGCATTTGACATGTCCCACAAAACACTAGACATCCTTGAAGTTAGCGGATTGTGGAATCTCCAGAATTAATTCATCTTGATCTCATTTTAGTATAGATATACCAGGTTCAAAAACAATGTGGCCTAGTATAACTCCATGCCTCATTCAAAATTGGCATTTTAGTGGGTTAAGGGATACACTATACAGTCTGCATATTTCTAGTACCTTCCTAAGTTGCCAAATGTGTGCTTTTCACTTAGAATTGACATAAAGGTCATCCATGAAAACCTTAAAGAGCTCCCTAAGTTATTCCTTATATGTTGTACACATAAGCCTTTGGAAAGTTCCCGGGGATTGGATAGGCTAAATGGCATAACTCTTTACTATGCATACCATTCTATGGCAAATGCAATCTTATGTTGATGTTTCGGGTCTATTTCCACTTGGTTATAGTTCCAAAACCCATCAAGGAAGCTGTAGGCCTCCTTGCCTACTAATCTTTGTAGCAGCACAAGCGCCATCGCGTTATGATCCTTCACTGTGGCTACATTAATCTTTTTGAGGTTAACATAAACCTGTATTTTTACATTTTTCTTAGGCAATATGACTATTAGGGATAGCCATTTTGTGCGCTCTATCATGTAAATAAATAGAGCTTTGATGAGCTTGGTTATTTCATCCTTGACCATTGTGGAGTATCTATGCCTTGATGGGATATACCCCTTCCACAATGGGAATAGTGTGTTTGACCACCTCCAGGGTACACCCTTCATCATGGAAGTATATTTCCAAGGAAAAAACTCTTGGAATTCTGTGAGTAGGTCAATGAGGTATTTTTCTTCTTCTTAAAATAGGTCCTTTCCAATGTATATATGTTTGAGATCCTCATGAGGTCCTTCTATGTTGACCTCCTTAACTTCAGTCGGTCCAACGTAAGATGTTCCAGGATTCCTGTTAGGGGTTCTCTTTATCTTCTCAAACTGTACAAGTCTATCACCCATATTATACATTTTGAAATTCTTAGGCACCTTTCTAAGGTCATCAACAAGTGTAGGCATTCTCTTGCAGGACATGCTTAGCTTCTTTTTCAACATATGCTCTAATTGGTACTACATAAAGATTCAACCTCCATGTCCACTAATCTAATTGGTACTACATAAAGATTCAGCCTCCATGTCCACTAACCTAATTGATACTACATAAAGATTCAACTCTCCTTCTGCATGGGAGTCTATGGCTTCAACATATCAAAGCCAATGGTCTTCTTTTCCTTCCTAAAGAGATGGGTGGTTGCAAGATCAGGGTGCCCAGTTTTGTCCACTCAGCCACCCTGTAAACAATAAAAAAACAGGCATTTGTTTACGTTTAGTAGCTAATCTCTCCTAGTAAATGAAGGAATTTCATTTCAAGTTCTTTTGTTGGAACATCATATTCAAAGTTGGAAATATAGTTGCATAATTTGATTAAGCATTAGATAGTCAAAAGTTCTCATTTTCTTAGGTACAAAGTCAATGTATACACCTTGTCCCAAATTTGAGCTGATTCCATAAAATGCTAATATCTTTTACATATAAACTCATATGAGATTCCCACTTTGTACCTTAGATCTTCACATAATATGGAGCTTAACTTGATTTTTTGAGAAAATTTTAAGATATTTGTCTATTTTCTTTAAATATTTCAAGGTCTTTAAAGTGTTATAATATACGCCACTTTTTGTACCCAGAATAGCTACCACTTAAAATCCTCAATCTTGTAGATCAAAAGAGTGGGTAGATACTGAGACATTAGTAGAATGTGGTGGTTAGTAAAAATTACAAATCCAATGGTTGGATTTTTAATGATCTCTTTTTTAAAATTCTTCCAAACTATCAGAAGGTCTGTAAATATTAATAATCTAATTAGTAAAATTACATTTTTGATGTGAATCATCTAAAACCTATAGGGACGAGTGTACTTGTAATGGTGCATCTATGGAAAAATAAATTGGATCACTCTAACTATGGAAAGATCATCTGTTTATCATTTCATCATATTTTTAATTAATTTTGATTAATTAGACTAATTTATATTAATTTAAGTTATATTAGGTTAATTTAAGGGCAAACATATTTTCTATTATTTGCTTGATCTCATTTTAAGTACCTTGCTCCCCAAAATTTGCTCTCCAAGCATTGTCCCAGTCCAGCAGAAACTGGATAAAACTGGACACCCTGATCTTGCAACAACCCAGATGTAGATCATCTCTTTTTTGTCTTTTTAAGCCCCAATCTACCACCTCTTGGTCGTGGCAGATATCGACTTCAAATTTTGGCACACATTTTATTGGTGTAGCACTCAATATAAATTAAAAACTTGGCACATAAGTGCACATCATTCATGAATGCATACAGGGATGTTAATAGTCCGAGGCTTCTAACTCAATTTCTCAAGTTATTTCTAAGCTTGGCAAGACATGAAGATCATGGTTACAATTGTGTCCAGCACAACTTTATATAGCAATATATCCTTTGTGTGCTTTATTTCTATGGTTAGTCTTATTGGATGGATATCGTTGTTTTCCATGGCGATGCCTCAAACAAAAAGACTTTCCTCTTTATGTGAGAGACAATGGCCTAGAAGTCTACGGTAAAAAAGATATGTAGGTCCTTGCTCATCATAGGCAAGGAGACAAACCTATTAGAGTATCTATCTAGATTCTCATCCTGTTTTACATTTACCTTTAGGAGCCAACTTTTCCTTTTACCACCTCTTTGTGTTGGTTTATGTTTAGGGGTGGCTGTCATCACTGAGGCTTGGGATCATCCTTAACCTTGCCGGTAAGCTCTTGTGCTTTTGCCTTAGGTTACAATTTATGTTCTCATAGTGGAGGGGCCTTTAGCTCTATTGTTGATGGGGCCTTTGGATTGGGCTTAGACTTTGCCTTAATGGTGGTCTTAGTTTGTGGCTTTGGGTCTACCTTAAGTTCTAGCATTAGAGTCGTATATTTGAGCTTAGCCTATGGCTTAACTTCTTATGCATAGGCCTACGGTTTCGGCTGCTATTTAGACCATGCGGGGACCCTCTTACTTGGAAGTGGCGTTGGACTTTGGAAGTTGGACCTTACACTTAGGATTAGGGGCGGGCTTTTATGGCGGCTTGAATCTTTGGCTTAGCCTCATGCTAACCCTCTAGTTGTGCATTGTATTATGGTGCTGGATGCTAATTTGGAATCTTTAGAGGCCCTTTTGGTGATTTCTTTGTCAAGATTACTATCTTTGGATTTGGTGGAAGCATGATTAGGAAACCAAACTTTGCCAAAGCCTTTGTGGCTAAGAGAACTGTTCCATCATCCATGGGACCAAAAGGTATCATAATTTATTGGTGGTGCCAACAAACGTTTGCTTTGGTGGAAGCATGGATTTCTCAAACTCATGATTTAATGTGTCCCAAGTGAATGTATCTACGTACATTGAGAAAACTTGGCAACAGCAAACAACGACCAAGACCCTTGGTTAGAATTTGGGCACATGGGAAAAATAGAGTCTAGCTTATTCGAGGGGGCATGTGGCACCTTTGTATATGTACATGTGGCCGCCGACATTCCAATGTACGTGTGGCCGCCGACATTCCAACTAGGGGTAATCAGATTGGATATTCACGGTGTTTGGTGATACGGGCGTTTTCATGGCCTTGTTGACAGATTTTGTACCAACTACGATCATGGATCTTTAGAACTTCAAGTTTTTCTAAAGCGTGTGCATTTAAATCATTCCAAATCATGAGCGGCTTAGGTGTTATGATTTTCTCAATGGTTTGATTTCCAGGTGTGGCGGTGTACGTGATCCAGATATTTGTAAGGCTAGATTTAGATGCGGAGTAGCCTCTAATTTATCTTAAAGAAAAAAACCATTGCCTTCATGGGCTCCCATGTCTTTTCTTGCTGCAAAATGATCCCTTTGTACACTAGAGGGTTTCTAAGTCCAAGGAGAAATCTATTCAATAGATAAGCATTGCTAATTTTATAGGCTCGCTTGCACGACATGATACGTGCTTAAGTTGCATGAATTGTTTGCAAACAAAATCTCCTTCTTCTTGCTTTGCTTTGTATAGTTTCATCCAAGGGATCCACCCAGGGCCAATATTGGTGTGTGTCGTGATAAAAACCTCCTTAAGCAACAGGTGTAGCTAGCTTTTCCTAGAGTAGGTGCTTATCTAAAACATTAGACCATTTTTTGTTAAGGATTATACTAAGACAAAATATTTTGTCTAAAAAATTTGTTGTCTCATTTAGTGCATTGCACACTTTCTTCAAAGCACTAAATATGGTGTAAGGGTGAAAGCAAGGGAAGGTGGTACACTTTTGGTACCTTTTTTGCATTTCGAAAAGCACATACATTTTTAGAATTTCCTATGTGCTCAAAGAGTTATTAGTGTGATTCTAGTGCTTTGAAGGTATAAGAGATCTTAAAAATGTCTATGACATAGCTTTTGAGACCACATTCCCTTGATTTCACCCATAAGGGATAACATGTGCTTATGTATCCACTCATCAGCTTGGAAATTTGTCTTGCCTTTAAAGATTTAGCACTTAGGGTGTGTCTTACAAAGGTAGGTGGACTTGGTGTGATAGGTCCGCATATTTTCTTCCTAGCACTCTTGAGATTTGAAGCATTTCAAATGACAAGCCTAGTATCTGGTGCCATAGCTATGAACTATTTTCTTCCTAGCACTCTTGAGATTTGAAGCATTTCAAATGACAAGCCTAGTATCTGGTGCCATAGATATGAACTATTTACAAGTGGAATGGGAAGAAGTGGGAGTGACTTGGCCTAAACGATTCCATTATAAGGGAGGACAACAGGATGAAAGAGAGAGAGAGAGAGTTGTATTAATGTCTCTCTCAAACATACATGTCAGGGAGAGAGAGAGAGAGAGAGAGAGAGAGAGAGAGAGAGAGAGAGAGTTGTATTAATGTCTACAAAAGGCCAAAAGGACCTATGAGACCAAAAGGTTACATCATGCCCATGGCATACATCATCATATGGTACTGAAAATAAAAGAAAGTAATAGGAAAATCTAAAGCTATAGTGCTAATCCTAATCCAATCACATACATAAAGAAAGAAAGCTACATTAACGTCTACTAATTTAGGCCAGAATGACCTATGAGACAAAGAAAAGCATTACAGCATAAAGTCCATGGAATGTCTCATCATGGTAGTGAGAAGAAATACAATGCAAAATGAGAAAAAAAACAGAAAAAACTCTAGCACTATCAGAGCTGATACAAAGAGCATATCTTACCTAATACCCTAAAATCCTAAGATTTCTCTCATAGGATGATGCAATATATGATCTACAAAGGTTCGTCTAAAAGCCATTCAGTATTGCAATCCTTTGGAAAAGCCTTTATGCTGGGTGGGTATGCCATGTGCCTTTGTGTTGATCTCTTAAATTCCCTTTTCTCCTCCATCCTTAACTTTCTTTCATCTTCATATTTCTCAATCCACTTTTCCATCATAGAATTGTTAAGAAGACAAAATGTAATGACCTTTTTGCACAGGAACTCATCCATCTTTCAAATGGGTCCTTTTCCATGTGGCACATGTGACACCATTATTTCATCCTCATAGTTATGCATGAATCTAGGCATAGATGGATGAATTTCTTTCAAATATTCAAATATTTATACGAGGGATTCGTGCACCAACCATCCCTTTGCCATGCTTCCTTCTAGCCTTTCCCTTTACCTCACAAATCCCTTTAAGGTTTTCATGAAGCGTTCAAGAAAGAACATCCACCGGCTATGAACGATGCCACATATAGCCACCTCATCAACCAAATATGCTAGAAGGTGTAATTGTGTTGTGAGTATGCTTATTGGAAAGCTTTCTTCAATCTTAAACACCACCTCAATTGACTCAACACAAGCCTTCCCAATGGAATCTGGACGAATCTCCTTTGACACTATCCACCTAATCAACAAAGGAAGAAATGATAAATTAAAGAAGAATAGATAATTTCAAATCTATATGTTATGCCAAACTCACAAATCTATAATTTTGATTGGAACTCATCTTGTCACTCCACCTAATTTATAGATGGCATTCCGAGCTTTCTCTTCTCCGTACCCACCAATTGATATTGGAAGTACGAACTAGTGAAATCAATTTTTAAAAACAATAAAGATCAATATAGAGTCCACATAACATAAACCGAGGAGTGCCTAAAAAATAAATATGGTTATGTACCTACCTGCATCATCTTGTGCCAATCATGTGAGTTGAGACCATACAATTGATGCTCACCCTTCTTTTTTGTTATTACAAATTCACTCTTTAATGAGTGCATTACACCGATTGGTGTACAAAAAGATGAATTTTCTTTTCCTCTTGACTTGTCCACATCCATGGCTCCTTTGGTAAAACCACCTTGTCATTGACTACCCTTGGCCATGCGTTTTTCATGCATCCAATATCCTTTAGATCATCCCTTATTGCATGGGTGTCTTTTTTACCAATTAGATGGTCCTAAATCATTGATGCCACATTCTTAAAAATGTGCATTGGATCCAAAAGATGATTTATTCTTAACTCTATCCAATGCTGTGATGGCAGTCACTCTCCATTGCTCATCCCACTCTCTACCTCTCCACCTTTCCTCAAATGGCATTGTAGGAGGCAAATGCCACATGGCTTCCCACTCTACACCTCTCATCACAATCGGAGAAACCTCCGATGGAGTATAATTAGGGTGGTTTGGAGGAAGAAATCGATGATGTTCATCATACTCTACTTTCTTTAGTGCATGTGATTGTTTGGATATAAGTGATGGACCACAAATTGGACATGAATTATATTATGTAGTTGTGTGAGACCTACAAAATTGGCATGTAAGAATTGAAAGTTAATAGACATTACAATACACGAGTTATAAATGAATCATTTGTGCATGATTAGATAAGAATCCATTTATGAGTGTACCTGAGAACTCCATATAGCCCAAAAAATCATGCATAGTCCACATCAAGACACCCTTGACCATTGCATTGCGGCATAAAATTGGACGAGAAACATCATGCACCCTTGTGAAATTCGACGAGAAACATCATGCACCCTTATTCCTCTCCAAAATTGCTGAAGCTCATCGATCAAGGGCTCAAGGTATACATTTATATTCTTTACCTTGTGCTTTTTGGGCTTGCACAAGAAGTGCAAGCATCACATGACCCTTCTTGATGGACATCCATGGAGAAATATTCTAATTCACAACAACAATGGGCCATGTGGACCATGATGTAGACCTCAATCCAAATGGGTTCACCCCATCCATACCCAATCTAAGCTGTAAATTATGGGACTCATCTTTGAACTCTATTTATCCATTCTCAATGTGAGCCCAAGCCAATGAGTCAGTGGGAATCCTCATCATGCTATCTTGAATGATGGTTCACATGCCATGTCATTCACTCAGCAAATGGATTGACACCTAAACACATGTTAAATGTGCGAGGTATAATAGGAAAGTGCATCAATACCTTTTATGAAATTTTTACACCTGTAAATTAATCCTGTAACGATCCTAACCACAAATTGGACATTGTATGACATTGACAAAGTCACCCCTGAATAGTACACAATCATTACAACATGCATGAGTTCAAGTATAATCCATGTATCATGTGCATTCAAGGAGTATTTAAAAAGCCCCTTACATTTACATATTTTTCTGAATAAAATTACCCCTTTTTCTTCATAAACTTATGGTGTTTTTTCAAAATTGGTTTTAAAAACGCCTCCTGTAAATGTAATTCTATAACTTTTTTCAATTAATACACCCCTCCTGATGAATTGAGGTGCTACACTTACATATTTTTAGGTGAAGCCCCTGAGACCAAGCTTGGAAAGCATTTTTCAAGCATCACTTCTCTGGGCATCAAATTATTTGTTGGGAGCATCTTCTTTAATAATCAGAGTAGGCTATTCACACTATTATCACTCCATCCATATGTTGCTTGCAAGTTGAGGATTTCCAAGCATGCCCGCAAAGTTGAGTAATTTACACCCTTATACAATGGTGTGTTAGCCTCCTTGTGTAACAAATCTTCTCTTTTATGTGTTTCAAAGTTTGGTCTCTTCCTCACCCTCTCTTTAAAAAACATGAGTGATCATCTCCTGCATGACATCCTCTTCCCCTATCTCATGTAGATGAAATCCTGGGTCTTCCAAATGTAATGAACATGCTCCACTTTCCAAGTGCTCCTTATGATGCTTATACTCCTTCCTCAAGTTTCCCCCAAATGATAGAATAATGAGACATATTGTGTAGTACTTCTACACGAATGTCCATGCCCTCATCATCCTATAGTCAAAAATGACACTCAACATTACATATGGCAAACCATCAGTTCACATTTCATCTCATAAGTTTATATACTAACTAAGGAATTGGCAAATCTTGCATCATCAAGTTGGCTGGAATTGGTTCAAATGATTCCCATTTTTTAATATGCTCTAATGTCACTCAATGTTCACGTACACAAAAATTCTTGCATCTTACACATGAACAAGGGATTCTTCTTTGTAACCACTATGGACCTCCAATTAATGGTGACCCATCACTATCCAAAGACTAGTAAAAGACATTTGTATACCAGGCACCAAAAGTGCTCAATTACAAAACTGAATATAAACACATCCACTAAATTTAGCAATGCCAATCGTATATGCATAAGTTTACTCTTTGGAATCTACCCAATTTCACTATAAACATCACTATAAGTGTCACTATTAACATCGCTCCTATAAACATCGCTAGGCCTTGTTTTTTAGCGGAGGTGCATTAGGAATTTTTTGTACCCAAAAAGGGCCTCCTAAGAATTCCTAAGTTTAAGGTATTAGAGCTTTAAAAGCTAGGCTTAAGGGAGACAAAGGCTATGATGATCCCTATTTTTTACCTTGCCACATCAGCCATACCCCCCTAGTTTCACTTTTTAAAGGGAATATTCTCTTACTCTCTCTCTTACTTTTTGACTTTTCTCATACTTTCTCTCTTACTTTTTGAAATTTTTATCTTCACTCTCTATAAATTGAATCTTTCTTGTCAGTCAAAAAGCTTGTAATTCAAGGGTCACGTCAGAAGCCTGTCAGGAGCCAGTACATCCATAACTAACTGTCAGGTCTCCACAACCCCATAAACATAACTAATTGTCAGATCCCAAAATTATGGGGACCCCAAAAATTATTATTTTTTAATTTTTCTCATAAATGTAATTTATTGATGAAAAACTCCATGTTAGTATATTTGTATATCAAACAGATCATTTTCTACTTAGAAAAATAGATTTGTGTTAAACCTGCAAACAGCAAAGTTTTAACAGTCTCTCTCACTCACTCCCTCTCTTTCTCTCTCTCACTCACTCCCTCTCTCTCTCTCTCTCTCTCTCTCTCTCTCTCTCTCTCTCTCTCTCTGCTTTAGCTTCTTCCTCTGCTTAGCTATGGAGCCTTTGTAAGCTGTGTATAGCCCCTTGTGAAGCTAGAAAACGAAAGGTTGATTTACACATTCGTATTCCTGAAGAGTATGGAAGCTCTAAAAAAACTCATCCTGCTGATGCATAATCTATCCAAGCTCGTAGTATAGCTAAGGAGAAAAATGTAGATCTTTGGGTTGATGGGCATTTCTATCCAGTTGACCCTCCATTAAGAGCAAACCCTCCTTTCCACAATTTGTCATCTTTTATGCAATTTGTTGGTGAACGAGAGCTTGGCTTGTTAGGATACTGTAGAAGATTGACTACAAGTGGAGCTTGGCAAACCCATATTCTCCAATCTCAATTGCAAGCATCACAATTCAGTCTTTTACAATGTCAAGAAGGACTTAAAACATCATCAGATAAAATGAAAGAGATCCTCGTCGCAGAGAATGTGGAGAAGGATGCAAAGATTCAAAGGCTAGAGGAACTTATCAAACGACTCAAAGCAACGCCAAATGGTGCTCGTGAATGCAAAAAGACATTGGTTGGTATAGAATCTCTTGCGTTTAAAGGTGGAGCACGGAAGAAAAGGATTCGTACAACAAAGTAAGTAACATAAACTTTCATTCAGTGATTTAAACAAAATAGTCATGATTTGTGTTCTGCCAGGAATTTTTTGTAAGAGGTGTGTGGTTCTAATGAAGAGGGATGGAAGGATTTGGTCAAAGCCATTCTGAATATCAAGGATATTCTCTCAATAATTACTGATCCTCATCATCCTAAAACACGCCAAGCTATTGTCAGCAATGTAGGAAGCGAGATTACCACCTCAATCGATTCTTCATTAATTCAACATGCTTGTGATGCGGCTGGAATCAGCATGAAAGAGTACCAAGCAATCCATTAGGTTGTAAAAGATGCATTTCTAAGACAAGGAATCGCTGGCACTTTATTTCCTACACTCAAGGTGATCCACAATGTCAAGCATATCAATAATGATGATGTGCAGTGAGCTATAGGACAGTTTTATCACGTTGAGGACACACTAACATTAGACACAGGGTCGAGCAAAAAGAAAATCAAGACAACAAGTACAGAATTTCACTATGATGTTTACAATAACATCTTTGTTCATATTGAGAGACTACAACAAGCTATGGTGAAGTTCTATGGTCTTTCACCAGAAGGTGAGAACTTGCAATTGCTACTATTCATGTTTTTCAGTAGAAAATGAAGACGAATATTTTGTTTTGAATATTGTAAATTACCGTTTATTTGCAGTTTTGGGGAGCACACTTTCATTTGTGCTCAAGCTAGATGAGTGCCAAATTGTGAAAGGTCGGAAGCTAGAACGTATGAGCATTACACTCATGAATGAGGCCATGATTTATGCATGGGAAAAGACTACCAAACCAAGTTTTAGTGTGCAATCTGAGAAAGAGGTCTGATGGCTTGGTGCATTCGAGGTACCGAAGGAGACACATGAGGTATTAACATGGATGTTTGAAAGGACTCCCTGAATAACAGATGTAATCAAAAAGTAAATTGATGGGTCAACTTTTAGATGTAGAAACCATAGGAAAGTTCAAGGTGGATTGGCATCTTGGGGGAGATTTGAAGACAACATTAAATGAATGATGGGTTGTGCTCAAGGCGGCGCGACATCAAGATGGCCTCCATATTGCAATGCTCAACAGCAGATTGATATTCCTAGGCAGAAAAAGACCAATGGAAAAGGTATGCAGAAGGTTGGTTCTGTTGGGAAGGATGCCTCAAAAGGTTGGTTCTGTTGGGAAGGATGCCTCAAAAGGTCCCAAGAAAGGGAAGAAGCAATAAGAAGACGCAGTTGGTAAATTAGAGCATCTTTTGAATTCTCTGGGCTGCCATGGCGGAAACGTGAAAATTGGAGTGAATAAGCAGGCCTCTGGTATGTCATACGAGGTTGTTCAAAAGGCCTCCATGACTGGATCAAAGATAAGGAGATTTTTGGAGAAGCCAGCAAACATAGAGAAGTCAAAGAAGACTTGGGGACTCTGGAGAGACCTGTGTGCAATCACCACAAATGTAGATTGTCCAATGCTAGCTCTTGTAAATATGCGCAAATAGCTTTGGATAAATTTCAATAACATGGTTCGCATTATGAATCAAACTAGCACAACTGCCCAAGAACGAGCATCATTCCAACAACATATCATAGAATTCACCAAAAGTGTGCTAGGTGCTTGGGGAGAGAGTAAAGTAACACACTATATGGTAAGTTGTACAGTAAAAAAAAATTGGTGTTTTAACCTTGACTTTTTCTAATTAAATTCTATTGTCATGTGTACAACACATAGTTTATGCGCATGGTGCATACTTCATGAACAAGTATGGATCGCTCGACATGTGGAGTACCCAAGGGATGGAGAAATTACATTATAAAGTAAGAGAGGTTTATTTTAAAAATACAAGACATGGAGGTGGAGCTTCTGTAGGAGAAACACGTACAAACTATCTACAAGAGATGTTCAATTGGTTTTATTGCACAACCTTTGGAAGGGTATTGGTTAGGGAGCGGGCCCAACAATCTAAGCTTGCGTAAGAGGCACGCAAGGCTGTAAAAAGTCATGCTCGGCTTGAATGGTTACAGACCAATGCTCCCCATACCTAGCATGGTGCTTGGCGTGCACGAATGAGGAGACCAGGGGGGCATTGGGTTGTGTACGCACCAACATAAATCTAAATGTAATAAGGCTAAGAAAATAAGTTTAGTTAGGTTTTGTTTTTCCCTTAAAAAAACTATTAATAGTTCCTTCTCTCACTTCATTTTCATTTCACTTTTTTAGAGAGCTGGAGCTCAAGAAGCACATCACCACCCACGTAAGGACACCAACACATCACCACGTTAGCATAGTCGTACATGGATATGGCAGGCACCAAGAACATCGCACGTGTTACCATGCCTTTACAAAACACAGTGCAAGGCACTCAACGACCACATACTGGCGACACCACAGAAGAGAGTGACCCCTTGGATTCTAGGACATGTTCAATGGGATCACCAAAGTCCCCAACCCTCCTCCCACAGCAACACCAGCGCACACACATGTAGGCCCTTCTAGTGGGAGGAAGTGTGTGAAGAAGACCCCACAATGCAGCCACCCCAGAGATCAAGACAGAGAGGCCAATGATGAGCAACTCGATTGGGTTGGTGAAAACATTCCTACATTGCACAGCAGCACCATAGATGGCAAGACCCTACTACTAGGACAAGGTTCCCGACCCACTCGGGAGGAACTTGATACACAAGTACCACAGCAATAGGAGGAGGAGGATTCCGACTATGAGAGAGACCAAGAGGAGGTTCCTGTAAACACGCGCAAGCATAGAAAGGTCAAGCTCTTCAAGCCAAGGAAGTCCCAACCTCACCAGCGCACTAACACAACATAGAGAGCTCCAAGGAGAAGGATGCACCAAGGGCATAGGGCTCTACAAGAAATCAAGTTTTATCAGAGGAACACAGAGTTGCTCATAAGAAGAGCCCCTTTTGCTCACACAGTGAAGGAGATTCTCCAACGATATAGACTAGAGTTCCGTGTGGAGGGGATTGCCCTTGAAGCATTGCAAGAAGCCTCCGCCGAGGCTTACCTTGTTGGGCTTTTTGAAGACACCAACCGCCTTTGCAATACATGCAAAGAGGATTACCATATCTGCCAAGGACATGCAACTAGCTCGGTGCATTTGAGGCGAGCGAGACACGATCTAGAGATCTTAGATGTTAACCTTTTTTTTGAAGCAACTCTGTTGTTTCAAACCCCCCTTTGTAACAAGCCTATCTGGCTTTCATTTGTAACCTTTTGATAATTAAAATTTTAAGTTTCTCTTACAATGTCTCGATGTCAATATGTTTGTTTAACATGGAGTGTCTATTTTGTGCCAGTTTGCGAACTTGGCCTCTACAACGGCGACGTACGCTCAAAATTTGCAATGTTGTGGCACTTCACCCCTAGCCACTCAAGATCATTTCTCATGCATTTATAATGAAGTTGAGCACACTAATTGTGAGAAAAGTAGTTTATAAGATAAAAACACCTTTAATCATGTGTAAAAATATAGTGTTTATCATCGAATGCATCAGAATTGCTCCTGGAGGACTGGGGAAGCTATGCCAGAACAGTGCGAATTTAGGCTCTGCAACAACGGTGGTGCAGGCTCAAAATTCGCACTGTTCTCGCACTTCACCCCTAGCCACTCAAGATCATTTGTGATGCATTTATAATGAAGTTGAGCACACTAATTGTGAGAAACAGTAGTTTATAAGATAAAAACACCTTTAATCATGTGTAAAAATATAGTGTTTATCATCCAATGCATCAGAATTGCTTCTGGAGGACTCGGGAAGCTATGCCAGAACAAGTGCGAATTTAGGCTTTGCAACGGTGGTGCAGGCTCAAAATTCGCACTGTTCTGGCACTAGCCACTCAGGACATTTCTGATGCATTTAAAATGAAGTTGAGCACACTAATTAGGAGAAATAGCAATTTATAAGATAAAAACATCTTAAATCATGTGTAAAAATATAGTGTTTATCATCTAATGCATCAAAATTGCTCCTGGAGGACTAGGGAAGCTATGCCAAAATAGTGTGAATTTAGGCTCTCTAGCGGCGGCGGTGCAGGCTAAAAATTCGCACTGTTCTGGCACTGCTCCCCCAGCCACTCAGGATCATTTCTGATGCATTAATAATAATAAAGTTGAGCACACTAATTGTGAGAAATATTAGTTTATAAGATGAAAACACCTTTAATCATGTGTAAAACACCTTTAATCATGTGTAAAACACCTTTATAAGATGAAAACACCTTTAATCATGTGTAAAAATATAGTGTTTATCATCCAATGCATCAGAATTGCTTGTGGAGGACTGAGGAATTGAGGAAGCTGTGCCAGAACAGTGCGAATTTAGGCTCTGCATTGACGGTGCAGGCTGAAAATTCACACTGTTTTGGCATTGCTCCCCCAGCCACTCAGGATCATTTTTGATGAATTTATTATGAAGTTGAGTACATTAATTGTGAGAAATAATAGTTTATAAGATAAAAATAGCTTTAATCATGTGTAAAATTAAATTCTTTGTCATCCAATGCATCAGAATTGCTCCTGGAGGACTGGGGAAGCTATGCCAGAACAGTGCGAATTTAGGCTCTGCAACGACGGTGCAGGCTCAAAATTTGCACTGTTCTGGCAGTGCTCCCCCCAGCCACTCGGGATCATTTCTGATGCATTTGTAATAAAGATGAGTATAGTAATTGTGAGAAACAATAGTTTATAAGATAAAAGCAGCTTTAATCATGTGTAAAATTACATTGTTTGTCATCCAATGCAACAGAATTGCTTTTGGAGGACTGAGGAAGCTATGCCAGAACAGTGCGAATTTAGGCTATGCAGTGGCGCTGCAGGCTCAAAATTCGCACTATTCTAGCACTACTTCCCCATCAACTTAGGATCATTTCTGATGCATTTATAATGAAGTTGAGTACATTAATTATAAAAACAATAATTTACAAAATAAAAATACCTTTAATCATGTATAAAAATACATTATTTGTCATCCAATGCATCAGAATTACTCTTGGAGGGCTAGGGAAGCTATGCCAGAACAGTGTGAATTTGGGCTCTACAACAGCAATGTAGGCTCAAAATTCACACTGTTCTGGCACTGCTCCCCCAGCCACTCAGAATCATTTTTTATGCATTTATAATCAAGTTGAGTACATTGATTATGAGAAATAGTAATTTACAACATAAAAATACCTTTATTCATATGTAAAGATACATTATTTATCATCCAATGCATCAGAATTGCTCCTGAAGAAGGGCTGGGGAAGCTGTTCTCGCACTACTCCCCCAGGCTCCCAGGGTCATTTCTGATGAATTCACAAAAACGTTGATGGTACAAAATAAAAAAAACAATGATATACTTGATGAAAATAAGTTTGTAAAAATTGTATTGTATTCATAATAAGAAATGATACATCATCTTTACAAAAGCTTTCTTACAATATTGAGCTTCCTTCTCTTGTTATTGGGCAGAGTGTGCTCAAGGAGTGATTGGGCTATTTCTTGTTATTGGGCAGAGTGTGCTCAAGGAGTGACTGGGCTATTTCTTGAGGATCCTCTATGCCTATGCTTTTGGCTATACCTATATGAGCAAGAAGCTTACCCCTAAATTGAGAACCAAAAACATCGAAGGCAAGGGATTTTTTTAATTAGAACTATACATTTGGTGCTCTGTGCCGTAGAGGCTACACAGAGCACCTTAGAGAGGGCTTTTAAAAAGAAGAGAGTGAAGGCAGATTGAGGGGTGTAGTCCCTATGGATAATGGTGATGCCATCCACAGGAAGTCGACCAAGATAATGCGCTAACGTAGCATCATGTCCATGGACCTTGGCCTGGTCTCTACTGCCGCCGCCTCTCCCAGCAAATGCGTCAATTTCAACCACCCTCTGCAATTAAAGGAAAAATCAAATTATTTTCCTATACATAATTACAAATATTTCTAGATTGTAAAAGGTCATTATTACCTCTTGCTCAATGTCTTCTTTTGCCAAAGTGCTACTGGGGGCAGAGAGGTCAATCGAGGACTTAGCCTCATCCTTTTTTGGTGCTTTGGTCTCCTCCATTGCTCCAGCAGCAAGGGTATCCTTTTCAGCCTCTAGCTTGTCTTGTAAGCTCGTGAATTCGTCCTCTGGGAACTAGGGCTTGCTCCGCGGTCTCAACCACAATTTCCTTGACCAAAGTAACTATCTCTGCGATAGATTCTCCAAGGGGTAATATAGCACTATCTAGGTGAGGACCGAGGTTGGACGTATCAAGGTCCACCTCACATCGCGTGCATACAATGCCCAAACATTCATCCATTCTCAAGCCAGCTGTCTTTTCAAGGTCATGATGATGAAGAAATAAGTATTCTTCACCTTCCACCACAATGGTGCTCAAGAGATTGATCTTAATAAGCTCTAGTAGCACCTTGCTCTCTTGGTGTGGGGAAGATGGCCCCGCATCTTCTACTACAGTGGGCTGTTCAGCAGATTGTGCACCCTCTGGAAAGTGCTCTAGCGCAAGCTGCTCTTCTACACCAGCACTCGTTCCTACTGCCTTCACTTCCTTGTCATCCCTCAAATACCCTGCCAACTGCAATGCAGGCATCTCTACCTCCTCATTCGAATACTCATCTCGCTAATGAGGAACACAAAAGTGGCGAGCCACGAGAGGAACCTAGTTCCTAGATTGCCCTTGCTTTCACCTCCTACTTATTGAAGGTACAATAAGCTCCTGCGGGGATGCAGATGTCGATGAAGCATTGAAGGCACTGGATGTAGGGGCGGGCATATTGTTGAATGTACTTAAGCAGCTCAACAGGAACCCATTGATCATTGGGGCAATGGGGAAAGGAGATGGAGTGGGGAGCCAAGTATTACTCCATGTATGCAATCTGCGTCTCATAATGTTGGGACGCAAGGGCGAGCGACTTTTCAAAGTCGACTTCACGAGAGAACATGACAAAGAGCTCGCCCATAGGGTGGTGGAGAGGAACATGACAAAGAGCTCGCTCTTGCCCGCCCATAGGGTGGTGGAGAGGAACTCACAGAAGTTGTCAAAGTGGGTAGCCATGTGAATGCAAAGAGATAGTGTGAGCTCGTGCTTGGTTTCTATCGCGTGAAAATGAGAAAGAAGGCACCTTTGTCAAAGTGGGTAGCCATGTGAATGCAAAGAGATAGTGCGAGCTCGTGCTTGGTTTCTATCACGTGAAAATGAGAAAGAAGGCACCTTTGGCTATTTATAGTTAAAATTTAAAGTTTGGCCTTTTCACACTAGACCGCTAGATAAAAAAATTACAGTTTGCAAAAATATTAAGATTTCAATTAAATAAAGATTGGTTAAAAAAGAGCCTGCTACAAAATTACAAGCATGTCATCTAATCTAAAATTGTTATAATGTCTTCATTTTTTGCCCCTCTTGTGACATTTACTTCATGTTGATCTCCATCTCCTTGTTGACTTGAAAGCTTGTCATTGCCTTCACCTCGATCCTGAAACTCTTGCCCCTCACGTGCATCAAAACAGAGGCTATTTTCCCATATACTCAGTTTATCTTCAAGCACTTCCACGTGCCTACTATGTGTTGGTAGGGCTACGCACCTTGCTGCTTCTGCTGAAAATTCAAGGTCCCCCATTTGCCATGATTCTGAGACCATGGTTTCCCTCCTTATGCTTCCCAATCTGTAAAAATTATAGAAAGTGGCACAATAACCAAAAAGTGTAGAGGTTAACTCTAGACATATAGTGGAATCAGATATACCTTTCTTCTCATCAACTTGAAACTTGACTCTTCCACATTGTCAAAGCCCATGATGCTAAAGTGTTGACGTAGGTCTGCTAGGCTCCAATGCTTGCTTGCTGCCACTCGCTCAATCCATCCATTTTGCATCATCACAGCTACCTCAATAGGCATAATTTCTTCTTCTGAGGCTTGAATCTTGATATCACTTACCATCTTAAACTTTAAGCATAAGATGGTCTAAGCATCAGGTTTGCGCCTTTCGAGATTGTTAAGAGGGGTTGGGGATCTCTTCTAGCTTGCCAAATAAACCTGGTTTTTTATCTACAAAATATGAGTGAGAAAAGAAAAAGATATTGTTCTGTACAAGATCACTTGGGCTTTGAGATACAAACATTGCCTCTCCAATGGATGCATGCATAGCATAGAAAACTCTAGTGAGGCTTTGTAGTGATTGCTCCTCAACATAATTAGAGGGGAAAATATCTGCAGAGAGATAAAAAAATGGAGAATCATAAGAAAATTTGAAACAAAAAATCCAATATTAGCATGTTGTTAAAGCTGTGTTTATGTTACACTGACAATTTGAAGGAAACCTTGGTCGTTGGCCTTGAATGTACAGGTCTCCAAGGGTATACAAATGTTGCACTATGGCAACCAGTCCTTTCTTCTTAGTATGCTTGAAGTCTTGTAGCCGCCTCCAATGATGTGGCATATTCCCCAGTTGATGCACTCGATGTGGTCCCTTAGAGCTTGGCTGCATATGTAGACCCAAGCCCCAACCTTGAATCATGTTGGAGCCCAAACTCCATTCTCATCTCTTGTGTTATGCAGCACAAGCTCTTCCACCTTCTCCCTAGATCTTCTCACATTACTGGAAGAGGCCATGGTGGTAAGAAAAGAGAAGAAGGGAAAAGAAAAGTTTGTTTTACAACAGAAGAGTGGAGAGGAGAGAAAGTTCAAGGTTTTCAGTGCAACAACGAAAAGCTTAAAAGAGGGTTAGAGTTTGAGAATAGGCTTCCTGAATCTAGGGTAGACTAAAGAGGGATATAGTTTCTACAGCAATGGAGAGGGAGGGAGCTTGAGAAGGAGGGAGAGCTTGAGAGGGATGGAGTTTCTGCAGCAATGGAGAGCTTAGAAAAGAAAGAAAGAGGGAGAGGGAGCTTAAGACTGAGGGCGATTGACAAGGAGGGAAAGCTTGAGAGGTATGGAGTTTCTACAGTAATGGAGAGCTTAGAAGAGGAAGAAAGAGGCTCAAAATGAGCTTTCCAAACCTAGAGTATGTTGGGGGGAAGTTTGAGAGGGAAAGCACACTTTTGGAAAAAAATTAAAATTTTTTAAATTTTAGGGTTTTTCATCTGCGCGATTCTAGGTGGGGGGACCTCTAAGTTTGGGCCCAAGAGGTAGGGAGACAAGAGTAGTAATTAGGCCCCATTAGTAAACCAAAGCCTAGGCCCCCTAGGGTCAAAGAAGTAAAAAATGTACACCCATCCCTCTTCCTATTGGTCCATTCCTAATCAAAAGTTAATCCAAGAGGCCCTCTTTGGGTCCAAAAAATTCCTAATGGCTTATAGTGATGCTCATAAAATTAACTTTTTAAACCTGCGATGCTGTCGATGCCTATCTTTCTCTCCCCCAAAAAAATCCCTCCACTCCTTTCCTTGAGTTTCTGCTTCGATGCATCCCTTCCATAACTATAGCTCCCCTCACATGCATTTGTATACTTTATATTCCCCTTCCCCTTCCTCTTCAGATGAGGCTCTTTCTCTTCATCATCACTATATAGCTATGGTGTAAGCTCTTGAAGGTATTTTTCTCTTAGGGTTCTTCTTCTTCTTCCCCTTCCCCTTCCCCTTGCTATTCTCCTTTCTTTTCCTATCCATCACTCTACAAGTGATGGTATAATCTAATTATTAGGGTTTTCTTCTATTATGCTTAATTTAATGATTAATAAAAAACACAATGAGATTAAGATTAATGCATAGAGAACTAACATTCTCCTTTTACTTCTTATTCTTCTCCTTTTTGTGTCTATGCTTAATGTGTGTTGGCCTTTTGTATGTTTTTTATGTTTGGTAGGTAGAGTTCATTAAATGTGTTGCTAATCACTCTTTTACCTTTTTACATTATGTAGGTCTTGCACTAATCATCTCTTTCAGCTAGATATATATAGAGGTATGCTCTTTTTTGCTTGTATTCTTTAGGGTTTTTATCTATGCATTAAGATTTTAGGGCTTTGTATTACTAATTACTTTGTTTAATCTTTTGTTTTGCAGGTCCTCTAATCCTCTCCTTCAGCTTTGTATTACTAATTACTTTGTTTAATCTTTTATTTTGCAGGTCCTCTAATCCTCTCCTTCAACTTCTCCAAAAAGAGGTAAGCCCTCTAATCATTTATGATTTTCATCTATCTATTATTACATGCTTAAGATTAATGCATAGATTAAGCTCTATGCATAGATTAAGCTCTATGTATAGAGATTAATCTATGCATTAAGCCCTCCAAAAAGAGGTAAGCCCTCTAATCATTTATGATTTTCATCTATCTATTATTACATGCTTAAGATTAATGCATAGATTAAGCTCTATGCATAGATTAAGCTCTATGTATAGAGATTAATCTATGCATTAAGCTCAATACATGGATTAAGCTTAATACATGCATTAAATGCTATGTATAGAGCTTAATCTATGCATTAGAGCTCTATGCATAGATTAAGCTCTATGCATGGAGCTTAATCTATGTATTAAGCTTAATAAATGAAGCTTAATACAAGAGTTAAGCTTAATGCATGCATTAAGCTCTATGCATAGAGCTTAATCTAGGCTTAATACATAGATTAAGCTCCATGCATAGAGCTTAATCTATGCATTAATCTTTATTCATAGAGCTTAATCTATGCATAGATATTAATGCATAGAGCTTAATTCATATATTAAGCTCTATGCATAGAGATTAATCTATGTATTAAGTTGTATTAACATTGTTGGAATTAGGGTTGTAGGAAAGCACACAAAGCTTGGAGAAGAAGAAGCAAGAATGCACACAATACTAGTATATTAGATTGTGTCAATGTACAAAAGATAAGCTAGCCCTAGAATGATGTGTGTATATACAAGCCGGGGAAAAACACCTCCTAAGGAGGGAAAAAGTGTCTTGACAGTCCTAAGTGTGTTCACACACATCACTGCCTATATATATGGCAACAAATCTCCCCTCAGAGTGATGGTGTGAACAAGAGCTGGCATTCATGTATAGGAAAGTGCCATGCCCGAAGTAGATGAGTCCACAAAGGGGAGAAAGTCCAAAGCTTTGCGGAAAGCTTCAAACTTCTCATGAGGAATCGCCTTTGTGAAAAGATCGAGGAGGTTGTCCTGTGTTGGCACATATGCCAAGCTGATCTCTCATGCTGAGAGTCTCTCCCTGACATAGTGATAATGTACCTCAATGTGCTTTGTGGGAGCATGAAAAACTGGGTTTCTTGCAACTACCAATGCGCTTTGATTGCTGTCAGAGTAGCTCGGGGGGGGTCACTCGTATAAATATGTAAGTATCACGTGGGTTCAATAGAAGGACATTTTAAATATTTAAAACTTACAGAAATATATTTACAGAGGGGATTTATTTATTGTATTTTTAAAAAAAATACAGATTTGAATAGGAAAGGATACATTATATTCACTAAAAAATTCACAGATAAGGGACTTTTTAAATAGGCCTTGAACGCACGTGATATAGAGGATTTACATATAGTGACCCCCCCGAGCAGAGTAGATAGAAGTGGCAGACTCCTATCCAACACCCAAGTTAGCCCCATAAGTCGTCTGAGCCACACACACTCAACCGTAGCTATGAAAGCTACCCTGTGGCAGATCCGGCGGTTCAGGTGGCCATGGCCACAGTAGGTTGATTCTTGCTCAACCAAGATATGCATGAGCTATCGAGCATGAAACAAAAACTACTTGTAGGTGGATACTCTTGTCATAGCAACCAGCCCAATTTGAGTTCGAAAAAGCATGTAAATCTGGCAGCAACAATTCCCCCTTGGGATAAAACAACCCAAGATGTATGGTGCCACTCAAGTAGTGAAAGATACGTTTAACTACCTTCCAATGATGCTGAGACCCTGGGCTATGTATAAACCTGCTCACCTATGAGACATTAGGAAAAAAGGGAGCTCATTTTGGGGCCTTTTACGGTTTGGAAAAATAAGCTCTCAACCAATCAACAAAGGGCAAACGTAACGTTGGAAATTTTGGGGCCTTTTATGGTTTATGAGTGAGTGAGAGAAGAGGGAGAAGAAGCTGTGAAGCTTGGAGCACACCAATTTCCATCAAATCTGAGAGCTTGGCCTATCGGGTAAGGACTACTAAACATCCTTGAGCGGATTGCAGGTGCAAAAACACAAACAACACCAGATTTGAGCAAAGAGAAATTTTTGTTTTGCAAGCTCTCCATTGAAGCTTGAGTGTGGTGAATGTATGAGGCAAATGGTTACAAATCTGACAATGAATCATGTATCTGGCAAATGGCATTAGGGAAAAAGGGAGCTCATTTTGGGGCCTTTTACGGTTTGGAAAAATAAGCTCTCAACCAATGAACAGAGGGCCAACGTAACGTTGGAAATTCACAAAAATAAGAGAAAATAGATAAAAGAAACAATATTTTATGTAGTTACAAGCGTGCTACATTAATGTGGAGATTGGTTTTTTATTCTCACAAGATCTTTGGACATGAAGATAGAATCTAGTCTAACATTTTCTCTGACAAGGGCCTTCCCGCTTCCACCTTACTTTGAACTTTGAAATGTTGTGCTGCCTTTCCTTCGAAAGGTCTACCATTCTACACCATTGCCTCATTGTGCAGCAGCCTCTTCTTTTCCAAAACTGCTCCCTTGATCCTGTTTGGCTTAGAGTAAGATGTTTCTTGTCAACTATCTGTCTGCCCACTTTCTCTTTCTTGAAACTTCACTTTGTTATCTTGTTTACATTACTTTGCTGTTGTTACAGATTCACAAGGTCTCCATGGTGAATAAAAACTATGGCCGTTCTTGTGGAAGATGCTCTGTGGATGATAATGCTATGAAGGCAGAATTATACCACACATCCTTACCCCGTCGACCTGCTTCTTCTATTTCTTCGGTAGAGAATTCAAGTACAGTCAAAATGGAAGGAACTTGGGAAAGGTTTAGTGTTTTGAAAGGAGCATGGGTACTCATGTAACCTAGCAAAAGAAAGAGACCCCATACAAAAAACATATTCTTGGCATCATGGAAGGGAAGAGTACGAGATTTTAAAATCACCAGAGAGAAGATATCGGTGAAAGAAGTTTTGATTCAGCATGTGTACATGCATAAAGAACTTGTCTTGAGAGACTATCCAAATGATCTTCCGCAACATAGGCCTAATTGTATATTTTTCTATTGTGGTTTTGTTCTTTATGAGGTGTATGGATTTTTAAGATGAAGCTTTCTTTCTTTGCTTATTGACATTCTTGTGTTATTTTATTTCAGATTTGTACCTTCATCGTATGAGACATGTCAAAACATCGATTGTATTGTGGGATTTATAGATGTTTTGCATGGATCGATAGGAGAACAACAACACCAAGGTCGATGTGCAACAGAGCTAGCTCAATTGGGTATATTTCTTACTGATCATTTTTATCAGTTGTTGCTGGACAATGCTAACACACATGGTGTGTTAAGAAAACAAGACCTTCCGGCATGGAATTTAGTGGATTGGCCTCTCCCACATTTTAGTGTTACAGAGGCATATGGGGCCAAGCTTTTCAAAGAAGTTAAGAAAGCTCTGAGGCCCAATATTGCCACAAGGATAATAAAAATTTCTTTATGCATGCCTTTCACAGTTTTTGTAGACTTGTTTACAGTGAAGGTTTCAAAAACAATGTTCACAGTTAAAGCAACAAGTCTGGCATGCATGCCACAATTTTTGGATAAAGGTTGGGATAAGAAGACATGTAGTTCAGTGTTTTGTGAGGTTGTCCAACCTTCTATGCAACTGAAGTACATGGTTGCATCACAAAATTTTATTTTTTCTTTTTATTATAAGCGCAGTCAAATGCTAGGCACAAAACTAGTCCCAATGGATCAAGATGAAGATTCTTTTGGTGCAGAAAATAAACTTCTTGATATTGATGTTGTTGAGAATGGTGATGTGCTAGTCAATATCTCATTAAGACAATGTTGCTCCCTAGCTCAATTGCGCAATGACATTCTATTTTAGAGAGAAGGTTCTATTTCAAAGGACTTTTTATTTATCTACAACAATAAGAAGGTACACCATCTGACTTATCCTAGTCTCATTAAGCACTGCTATTAGTTTACTTTACCCTATTGATTCATATTACTTTTTTGCAGGTGCTCAAAAGAAGAGAGAGTTCAATAAAATGCAAAGACATTGAAAATTTGAAAATTGAGATAACACAGACTCCATAAACAAAGGTATTGTATTCAATAAAGTAAAATTTTGTATAGAAGTGTTTAATTGTACATGTAGAACATATTCTTGACAACCATTTTCTATTTCTCTATAGCCTGATCCAGAGGCTGCTCTACATGGTCCAAGCTCTCCGTATCATCTTTTTTTGGAGAATCTATTTTCTGCTGCTTCATCCTATCCTGTACAGTCTCTTGGTGCTGCTCCATTGTCTCCTCTACTACCCTTGGAGCATCTGTTTGCTGCTACTCCATCTTCTCCCCAACAACATCAGCAGCCAGCAGGTCCTTGTTCCTGTGGCTTCTCCTCATCAGCACTAGGTCCTTGTTCCTGTGGCACCACATCAGCATCATCTGTGTCATCAAGGTGTATGACACCTTCTCGGACTTTAGAGCTCTCACCCAACTCGACAGTAGCTGGTACAATAGGTTTGGGGGAGGCATACTTCAAAAACTTCCAAATTGTATTAGCTCTGAAACTATATACATAGTTCGAGATGAAGCTATCTTCTCTCATCTGCAGAATAGGACAATGGTCTTGCAGCAGCAATCCCATGTCAGGTTATATGTATGCCCTTGCGTGTAAAGACTCGATGCATATTGCTCGATGTCAATGTTTTTCTAGTGAAAAGGTATAGAATAACATATAATCGGGGAGTCCCTCAAACATGGATTTATGGTAAAGTTTTCACTCTATACCACATCATCACCCCCCCGAAAGAGGATAGAAAGCCTCAGTTTCAATATGTTGTAAGGCCTGATGCTCTCAGATTCCTCTCTCAGTACATCTGCATCTATGTGTAGAATGTGTGGGAGAGAGAGAGTGAGATGGGGCAGACCTGGAAAGAGAGAGAGAGAGAGAGGGTGAAAAGAGAGAGAAAGAGAGTGAGAAATAGAGAATAAAAAGTATCTTTTAATAAAATATAAATTAAATAGAAAACATATATGTATATGTGTGTATACATGTGTGTGTGTGAGTGTGTTTTTATTTACATTTATATATTACATACATATATATATATATATATATATATATATATATATATGTATGTATGTATATATACATACATACATACATACATACATACATACATACATACATATATATATATATATATATATGTATGTATGTATGTATGTATGTATACATATATATTGTTGAGATATCGAGCTCGTCTAGTGAGGCTGTGGACACTGATGACCCGCCTGGGGGATAGGCCCCACACTTACACCATGGCATGGTTGGTGAGATCTTGGGTGATATGCGGCCAGTGGGATGACAGGCTATGTGACAGCCATTCTAGAGACTGGCATAGTTATAGCGCCAGCTCATTTAGTTGGGTTCACACTATAGAGAACCCGTGTATGTATTGGTTGAGTACCTTTCACATTATGTGTACTCTTATCTTGTATATGGTGTGTTGAGTGTTGAGTGAAGAAGAAGAAAATTTTCAGCCTCTCACCTTGTGTGTTCTCTATTAGGGTTTTGTGAGTGTGTGTGTGCTTGCAAGAGCTTAAGCTCTCTTCCCCCCTGCATCTTTTCATGGTATCAGAGCGCCTGGTTCGTGCTAAGGGCTGAGCTGCAAGCAAGAGAACCACAGGAAGCGGTACGAGGGTAAGAGCTTCAACTACTCTTTCCTATTTGTGTTGGTGACTACACCCTTGTCGTCGGGAGCTCTACGGGAGGCACCGGCAAATGATCTCTGATTGAGGAGCTTTCTTTGCGGGAGTAAAGCTATAGGGCAACTATACTGTCCTATCGAACTAAGTTTTCTGGGCCAAAAACGCGTTTCGGGCGCATCTGGACCTCCGTTTTTTAGAAAGCAGGCGATTTCGAGCACTGCGGCGGGGGGTAAGTCATCGATTCTCTGTAAAACTTTGTTTTAAGAACTGCAGGAAGACAGATTGACTACGCAAACACTGTGGGTGCTGCAAAGAGGTCAACAGTTGCCATTGGGTGTATGTATGCACATTGAAGTCACTAGTTGTGACATTTGAGAGTACTACAGTACCGCTGCAAAAAATATAGCAGTTTGTGCAGGACAAACCAGAGTGCTGTTTCTCGTAAAATTGTGTGTCTGGAAAAATGTCAAATGATGGCATAACACAGATTGTGGTTGAGAAGCTTGATAAGAATAACTTCCATGCTTGGAGGTTCAGGTTGACGAATTTCTTGATGGGAAAGGGCTATTGGGACTACATAGAAGGTGAGCATGAAGAGGCACTGGAGATACCGGACATAAATCCGACTGCTCTGCAGATGTGAAAGAGTTTAAAGACCTAGCTTAAGGGGCTAACTAAACCCTTTCCACGAATACGTCCCAAAGCATGTGGACTGGTCTATTCATCAAACTATGTCTTTGACCATCCACACTTCTTTGGAACCAGTAGTATCTTCACCATCAGAGCTTGGTGATGCAAGGACGTGGTCTGCCACCATTAGGAGGGAAATATGTCAAATGCTTTCGCAGGTTGACATGGCTTCACTTGGCTTGTCTTATTGTAAGGTGCTTTGCCATCTTATCGATGTGTAGTGGAAGCCCATGTTTTGTAAGACGGTGCTGGACTTTATAAATTAGCCTTACCCAAAGCTTAATGCTAAATAAGGAAGTCACAAACTTTATGTATATACTTCTAAAGGTTAGAAGTAGTGACAGAGATTGTTTTTAAGTTACGATCGACCAAGTGTGAATACTAGCTATTTGTATGTCCGTCTGTCCCTCTGTGGTTAATTGGGGATGCCTAATTACCACTATGTTTGTAGCATGGCACTTAGGTGACTGGAACCAAGGAGCCAGGAAAGTTATGTATTGGCTCTCCATTAGTATACAAGACACCATGATTGGGCACATTTAGGATGCCAAGTCCCCCAAGGAGGCATGGGACACCTTGGTAAAGCTCTATGAAACAAATACCAAGGCACGTAAGATACAGTTGAAAAAGGAACTTCATACTGTGAAGAAAAAGAGCATGTCTGTGAATGACTACGCGTTGAAGATAAAGGGTATTGTGGAATCCCTTATATCTATTGGTGTGTCAGTAGATGATGATGATAAGGTGGAGGTCTGTCTACGTGGTCTCGGGCCATAATACAAGGTGTTCAAGACGTCTATCCAGACTCGGGAAAACATTCCCAACTTTATAGATTTGGTGTCTATGCTGATTATAGAAGAGAAGAGCTTGGGTGAAGACCAACAGTCTTCACAAAACAGTTCAGAGCAACAGTCTTCACAAAACAAAAATAGTTCAGAGCAACAGGCCTTCTACACAAGTTCAAGAAGAGGACGAGGTAGAGGAGGCCGTGGACACGGTCAAGGAGGTGGTCGAACAGGTAATCAGAATTATGGCCAGCAGTAGCAACAACAACAGTCCCAGAATACACAACAACACGCAGGTGGTGGAAGAGGCAAATTCAGAGGCAAGGGGAGTCAAAGAGGCCGTGGAAATTGGCAAAGGCAGTATAATGATGCACGTGAATGCTATTATTGTGGTAAGCCTGGACATGTGCAGGCAGAATGTTATAAGAAGCAGGCTGACATGCAAAATGGGAAAGTGCAGCAAAACAACTATGCATCCTCAAGCAGAAATAATGAGGATAATGAAAGGTTGTTTGTTATGCAGTATGTCGTGAATGCCATGTCTAAAAATGTTGATGCAGCACAAAAAGATGATGTATGGTATGTGGATTCAGGTGCTTCGAACCACATGACAAGTCATGGGGAGTGGTTCAAGGAGATGAAAAACCCAGAAAGACTAGGTTTTGTGGAAAGAGGGGATGACATTGCTCATCCAATTGCCCATGTTGGAGATGTGCCATTGTCTATGCAGGATGGCAAAGTGAAGTACCTTGCAGATGTACTTTGTGTACCGAACATAACAAAGAATCTGGTTTTAGTTGGCCAAATGATTGAGCAGGGTTTGCAGGTTCGGTTTAACCCTGATGGTTGTTATGTTGAAGACTTTAAAGACAAGTGCAGGTTGGTTGCAAAAGGCAACACAGTGGGCAGAATGTTTACGTTGAATGTAGACATGCCTAAAGTGAGTGCTGCAATGTTTGCAAATGGTTCAAGAATTGTTGCA